>NC_044034.1:120755116-121125558 GCF_901765095.1 Microcaecilia unicolor | reverse complement strand
GCAGGGACTTGCAAATGCTCGAATAGCAGAAGATTCAGAGCAGACCAGATAAAGAGTAATATACAATTTACTGGAGCGAAAAGTCATAAAACAACGCTTGACTTGGCCACATTTCACGTATAAGGCTGCATCAGGGGTAAATCACAACAGATATAAATGAAATTGGAAACCAAATTATTAAAAAAAATTAAACCGTAATAGACACAATCAATAAATTATAAAAACAGAGATAAAATGATTCCATACATAAGACAGAAACGTGTTCATAAATCCACAAACCAAATACTAAAGAACACATTGATAAAAGGAACATAATGAACATGCATACGTGATCTTTAGCCATTAAAAAGGCTATTTATGACAATGAAGACTGAAAACTATACAGCTGAATTGAAGTTGCTCATAAAGCAAGGCAAAATATTGTGAAGTGAAATAATTTTCATTCATGCTGTGCTATAACAGTGGATAAGAGAACCAGATATGACACTTACCCAAAGGGAATGATTCACAAGCACTTCTCTCTAGAACTAACAGTATTACTGGCAAATCTAGAAGAATATGTACATAAAATATATTTTCAAATAAGAAGTGTACTTAAAAAAATAAATGGCCCACATGCTAAATCCAGAAGATTGAAAAACAAATTACTCACAGCCACAGCATTCCTCTGAAAGAATCAGCCAAACTTGAATTGATCAAGTTGTTAACTACTAGGCTGACATCAAAGGTTATTTGTGGAAAATCATATGCTGAAAATGACCATTTATCTTGTTTAAAAGTGCTCAAAATTTGTTTTTAAATTTTGTGATACAATTATCACTTAAGAATTGAAAAAATGCAAAGGAATTATCCAAAATCACTGATTTTAAATTTTAAAAATCAAACATGATTGTGACATCATTGAAAATAAAAAATAATGGTTTATTTTGATAAGAGTATACAACGCACTTCTAGAATCACTAAAAACTGCACAAAAATGCTGCATAAAACACTCTAAAGATGCTTAAAGTGCTAAAAAAAATCATATGGGAACTGCTTCCATTCGAGCTGCAAGCTCACAGGAACATATAGAAACTGCTTTTATACCATAGCTAGAATTTCTACCATTGGAAAGCAACTATGAAAGGCAAAATAAGTATTGTACTTTGTATTCATGTTTGTTTTTTCAGAAAATCATGCATGATGCTATAGGTTTCAGGAGCAGCCTGACTGGTGAAAACTATACGGCAGAATGGTATGAGCTCTTCCAGCTTGGGAACTGTACGTTTCCACATGTGCGACCGGATGTAGCCGCTCCATTCTGGTGCAATCAGGGAGCAGCCTGCTTCTTCCAAGGAATAGATGACCAGCACTGGGAAAAAAATGGCAGCTTGACCGCAGTGACCATAATAACAGGTATAGACCCAAAATGCAACACCATGGTAATAACATAACTTTTTACATTCCCTAGGCAGATGGCTAGTGCAAAATGACCAAAACTGCTATTGTGATTTTTAAACCAAAGGATGCTCCTCAATTGAGTGTTTGTTTTATATATAACTAGTAAAAAAAGGCCCGTTTCTGACACAAATGAAACAGACGCTAGCAAGGTTTTCCTCGGAGTGCGTATGTTTGAGAGAGTGTATGTGAGAGTGACTGTGTGTGAGAGAGAGAGTGAATGTGCGAGTGTGTCTGTGAGAGAGAGAGAGAGAGAGTGTGTGTGTGTGAGAATGAGAGTGTGTGCAAGTGCGTATGTGAGACACAGTGTGAGAGAGAGAGTGTGTGTTTCATACAGATACAGTGTGTGTGAGACACAGACTCTCTGTGAGACTGAGTGTATGAGACCAAGAGAGTGTGTGAGTGACTGTGTGACACATAGAGTGTGAATGTAATACAGTGTGAGAGACAGTGTGTGAGAGAGAGAAAGACATTGACTGTGAGAGAGAGAGAGTATGTGTGAGAGAGAGAGTGTGTGTGTGACAGAGATACCTCCCCCCCCCCCTCTGGTGTCAGGCCCCCCTTCCCTCCCTCTCTCTGGTGTCAGCCCCCCTCCCTCTCTCTGGTGTAAGCCCCCCCCCCCCCCCCCCCCCCCCCTCTCTCTAGTGTCTGAGCGTTACTGTGCAGGATGCTGAGCTCTGGCTATGCTTCAAGGAACTGACCAATCCTATTTAATAGAATGCACCTCCAACATTTTGAAGCCGAGAAACCTCGTGTGGTTGGTCACTTCTGCTTGTGATGAACCCAGAAATACGTGATGTCAATTCAGGAGATGGATACAGAGAGCAGGAATGCCTCAGCCATGCAGTCAGCTTCAGAATGTTGGAGGTGCGTTTTATTGTATAGGATTAGTTCTCAGTTAGCAAGGTATCACATAGCTATTTGAGTTCTTAGTTATTAGGGTGATCAGATGGTGAATCTTAAGTGGCTATGTTAATTCATGTTTAAATGGTATGTAAGATCTGGTATAGTATGTTCAAAAATGGCACAGAACACTTAAATGTTCTTCCCTACTTGGCTGGCTCCAATCTATGAAATTCATAAATGGTTCTGCAGTAAATGGTATATATAATTTCCTTCACCAATATTAATGTGTGTGTGTGTATATATATATATATATATATATATATATATATATATCACAGGTCCATTTTCCCTTGGACTGCTAAATAATCTGAGATAGTACTTAACCTCTATAGGGGTGGGAGAGAGGATTCCTCTTAATTTGAAGTCCTGCACAGGGTAACAAACATCCTAAGTTTTAGCTGTGTTGCACAGACAGACCTGAGTCTCAGTCAGGTTGTGGATTCTTGGTGCATGACCACATTTGCACACGCAACATTTGGTGACTTTTATAGAATTAGGGGGATAACGTGGATAAAGATTTGTTCATACATTAATATGTTAGCCAAATATCATTCGTTGATTAGAATATTTTGCTGAATTAAAAGTTCTTGTATCATATGTGTTTGTCAGAAAAGGAATTTTTCTGTGATCTTATGCTGTGGCTGTAATTTGGGCAATGGTTAAACATTCTGTTTCTGTGCCATTCAAATATTTCACTGATCTGTTTTTGTTTGGTTTTTGTTTCAGAACTGTCTCTTTGTTTCCGAATTGTCTCCTCATTCCCTGGAATACTAATCTAAAATTTAGGGAAGGGAAGGTTCATAGCTGCCATTTTGAATAAGGGCTTCCATCTTGAAACTGAACATCATAAATTGGCATTATCATTTTCCAGTTCTTCAGGACTCATACAGTATGTTTGTGTGTCAGGCTCACTTTATGATAAAAAAAATTAGTCCCAAAGGAAGCATGCTATAACTTTCCTAGTTACGGAACATGTAGCCATTTTTTTGTGGGGACATTTCTCACCAGCACCATGCTGCAGGTTGTCTCTTGATTTAGGGGCCCTTTTACTAAGGAGCGCCAAAAAATGGGCTGCACTAGTGTAGGCGCGTGTTTTGGGCACACACAGATCCATTTTTCAGTGCACCTGTAAAAAAGGCCTTTAAAATTTTTTTGCCGAAAATGGATGTGTGGCAAAATGAAAATTGCCATGCATCCATTTTGGATCTGAGGCCTTACCGCCAGCCATTGACCTAGCGGTAAGGTCTCACGTGATAACCGGGTGGTAATGGTCTAAGCACATAAAATGCTGATTACCGCCCGATTACCTCCCGTGCGCCAGAAAATAAAAATATTTTCTGGCACGTGTATCAGATGCACGTCAAAAATGAAATTACCGCAAGGGCCACGCGGTACCCGAGCAGTAACTCAAAATTGACGTACATAGGCACCCACACAGCTTAGTAAAAGGGCTTCTTAATAGGGTATATATTCATTGTAGCAGTTTATTAAATGGGCTTGCAAATTCTGACATTGCTTTCTTCCTAATCTACATGGAATATCTATTTGATAGTTAATAATACTATTATTCAATTAGATATTTTCTTGATTTATTTAAAATTAACGGGTGTGTTTCATTTCTTTCGTTTTCACAGGCAGTATGTTTAATCAAATGGCAAAATGGATGAAAGAGGATAATGAGACTGGTATCTATTATGAGACCTGGACTGTCCAGGCCCATCTTGATACAAACAGCACCGTATGGTTTGAATCATATGACTGCTCCAAATTTGTACTGAGGACATACCAGAAGCTGGCAGAATTGGGAGCCATCTTTGATAAGAAAATACAAACAAATTACACCAGGATATTTCTCTATAGTGGAGAACCTGTTTTTCTAGGGAATGAAACTTCCATTTTTGGACCCCAGGGAAGCGCAACTATTGCTGCAGAAATTAGAGACTTTTACTACTCATTCAGACCGCACCAGTCACTAAAAGAAATTCTCTTAAGTCTCTTAAAAGTATATGATGAAGTGTGCTTAGAGAAAACCTTCTACTTGTTTTATAATTTTGAGTACTGGTATTTACCCATGAAGTCTCCTTTTATCAAGTTCACATATGAAGAAATTCCTCTTCCCAACACATAAGAAAATGCTAGAAGACTTGACTTGTGAATAGTTAGTGCAAAACCTATTTCAAGAAAGCTCCTTTGCACAAACCCCGGGATTCTATATGTTGCGCCAAGAGTTCCGTGTCGATGCGCATAAGCTAATTGGTTAACAAGCTAATCAGTGTTGATAATTGGGTGTTAATAATCAATTTTCAGCACTAATTGGCATTAATTAGAATTTACATGCAGAACTGTCTAAGTGTATTCTGTAACGTGGTGCACGTAAATTCTAAGTTGTGTAGTTGAAAATGGGGCATGGCCATGAGTGTGGAATGGGTAGGTCGTAGGCATTTCTAAAATTTATGCACGTTTTATAGATTACACCTGGTCTGCGCATAATTTAGGCGTCTGTCTTTACACCAAGTTTTACTTGGTATAACTGCCCAGAACTAAATCCAGAGTGTCTACCCTATTACAAAGTTTAGTATCGCCTGCAAAGAGACAAACCTTACCAGACAGTCCTTCTCACAACATCACTTACAAAGAGGTTAAAAGAGCCTGCCCAAGGACCAATCCCTCTGGTACACCACTGATAACATCCTTTTCCGGCAGTTAGCTTAGCGGAGTTTTTAAAAGGTTTGGACGGCTTCCTAAAGGAAAAGTCCATAGACCATTATTAAATGGACTTGGGGGAAATCCACTATTTCTAGGATAAGCAGTATAGAATGTTTTGTACCTTTTTGGGATCTTGCCAGGTATTTGGGACCTGGATTGGCCACTGTTGAAAACAGGATACTGGGCTTGATGGACCTTTGGCCTTTCCCAGTATGGCAATACTTATGCACATTTACCACTTTCTTCTGTCTCCTTCCACTTAACCAGTTTTTAACCCTGTCAGTTACTTTAGTGTCCATACCAAGGGCACTCAGTTTATTTATCAGTCACCTGTGCGAAACTGTTTTAAAGACTTTGCTAAAATCCAAGTACACCACATCTAGCGCCCATCCCCCATCCAACTGTTTGATCACCCAGTCAAAGAAATCAATCATATTTGTCTGACAAAACCTGCCTCTAGTGGAACCAAGCTGTCTTGGGTCCCGCAGTCCATTTGATTCTAGAAACCTCACAATCCTCCGCTTTAGAAGCATTTCTCTTGGTTTACTGACCACCAAGGTCAGACTAACAGGTCTATAATTCCTTACTTCTACTCTTGTGCAGAGAGACCACAGCTGCCCTTCTCCAATCCTCCGGGATCATTCCAGACTCAAAGGAAGCACTGAAGAGGTCAGACAACAGACCCGCCAAAACTTCCCTGAGTGCTTTGACAACTCTTGGATGTTTCCCATCAGGCCCCATCGCTTTGTCTATTTTTAGCTAGCTCCTTACGAGCACAGTCTTCTGAGAATTGGTCCTGGTCTACTGGACATCCATTCCCATTAGCATTTGTTTTCTGCGGTCCTAACTCCGGCCTTTCATCCATGAACACAGAACAGAAATAATTTTTGCACATTTCGTAGACACCAAGATCAGTTCACTTGGGAACACATTTGATTCTCTAGCTGTTTTATTTCCTCAGATGGATTCTGTCTCACATCATTTTGTCTCTCTCCAAGGTTAGCGAGCATTATTGTTCAGCCCTTGATGTCTGCATCTTCTTGTTTAAAAATTATCAGAATTCCACAATTTGACATTTTTAGTGGTAGAGAAAGTTCTGGCAACCTTGCATTCATCACCTTTAGACAGGACACTTGCTCAAGAGATCCTCTCTTCTCCTGCTTGATGAGTGTTAAGTTGCATTTCACTGTCTCTTTCAAACCTCAGATTGCTGCAGTAGTAAAATCTTCCTTTATGGTCCTCCACAGGTTTGGGTGTATCAAAGCTTGGCTGTCATCTATAGATCTTAAACTTCTCTATTTTTATATTCAATCTATA
This sequence comes from Microcaecilia unicolor, assembly GCF_901765095.1. Taxonomy (NCBI): domain Eukaryota; kingdom Metazoa; phylum Chordata; class Amphibia; order Gymnophiona; family Siphonopidae; genus Microcaecilia; species Microcaecilia unicolor. The sequence goes on along the minus strand of NC_044034.1, from coordinate 121,119,192 downwards.
ATCTAATAAAAGCACAAGGTCTTTGGTGCACAGATTAAAATCCACCCACCCCAAAATTCTAAAAACCATAACCCTCATTACTAAAACATCTTCATCCCCTGTACTAACTTGAAAAAAAAAAGGTAATACATATAGAGGCGTATTTTCAAAGCACTTAGACTTACAAAGTTACATGGAGGTGTATTTTCAAGGTATCCAGTGAGCGAGTTCCCACCCGGACAGTTCCCACCTACCAATTCCCTCCCCGGACAGTTCCCATCTAGGTCTATTTCCACCGGAACAATTCCTAACTAAGGAGGACAATTCCCACCCACGATATCCTTTTTTTAAACCTTATCTTCATTCATTCATTTAAATATTTATATAATGCTTAGACCTAAGCGGTTTACAGTATTTTTCATTTTACAGGTACTGGGTCTGTCCCTAGTGTCCCTACTGTTGTACCTGGGGCAAGAGAGGGTTAAGTGACTTGCGCAGAGTCACACAGAGCTGCAGAGGGAAATGAATCTGGTTCCCCAGGATCTCAACCCACTGCCGACCATCAGGCAGCAGCAGGAATCGAACCCAGTTCTCCAGGTCCACGACCTGCTGCACTAACCATTAGGCTCCCTTTCCCCCATAATATTTCTTTTCATTCTGCTAGCACAACTTTTTTCCCATGAGCCATGGCGGTGCACCACGTTGCATCATCATGCTGTGTAAGGTGCTGCTTTTTTTTTTTTTTTGGATGGTGACAGGAAGAATCATCCATCTGGAAGGTGCTGTTATGCATTGAGAAAGCGGGAAGGTCCTGGGGTTGTGGCACCATGAGGATCATTTGTGCTGCGCCAGCATATGGATGTACACAGAGGAAGCATAATAACAGTGTGATTAATTGTGCTAGTATGTTTTGTATTTTTTTTAAGTTATGGGTGAAAATTGTCCTCCCTAGTGTGTTGGGAACTGGCTCGTGGTAATTATTCTAGGTGAGAATTGTCCAGGTGGAAACTGACCTACAACCATTTTCAAAGCACTTAGACTCACAAAGTTACATAGAGGGGCATTTTCGATATGATGTCTAAATCTAACTTTGTCCTCTCACAAGTGGTGTTTTCTTAAACAAGATCTTTATTTCAAATCAATAAAAGCAACCCGACACGAATCGTATTTCAGCCGTTAAAGGCGTCTATTGATTTCCAATACAGAAAATAATCTTGCAGATCAAACTGACAAACAGTTAACTGCCTGCTAACTGAGATAATCACATACAGAGTGCTACTGCACAACCTTCTCTGTCTAACCGGGTATGCCGAAGTGGATAACAGAGAAGACAGAGAAGGTTGTGCAGTAGCACTCTGTATGTGATTATCTCAGTTAGCAGGAAGTTAACTGTTTGTCAGTTTGAAATAAAGACCTTGTTTAAGAAAACACCACTTGTGAGAGGACTCTTTTGGATCCACTGTTTGTGTGTTTTGGCTTTCGTTTCTCCTGTGGAGAGATCACCTTCTGTAAATCTAACTTTGGACATTTTGCTAAGAACGTCCAAAATTAAAGTGGGGAATGTAGCCATTTTCAAATCAGAAAACTGTCTGTCTCTCTTTTTTTTTTTTAATTGCTATTTGCTAGATGTTTTTGTGCTCTGTGTGTTTATCCTTTTGGTCTATTTAAAAAAAAAAAAAAAAAAACATCCAAGTGAAAAACACACAAAACCAAGCCATTGGAATGTAGGAGGAGCCAGCATTCTTAGTAGACTGGCCACACAGACATCCCAGGAGAGCAATGGGGTACCCTAGGGGACTTCAGTGGACTTCAAATAAATGCTTCTATGTACACATCTCACCATTACTCCCTTATCTTGTCTGCTGAGCCATCCAAAACCCAGTACCCCCAACTGTACACCACTACAAGAGCTCTTATGGATGAAGGGGGCACCTGTATGTGGATACAGTGGGTCTATGGTGAGTTTTGGAGGGCTCACAGTTTCACCACAAGTGTAGCAGGTAGGGGGAGGTATGGGCCTGGGTCCACTTGTCTGCAATGCACTGCGCCCACCACTAGACTAATCCAGGGACCTGCATGCTGCTCCAAAGGACATGAGTATAACATCTGAGGCTGGCAAGTAATGTTTTTAATCAAAACATTTTTGAGGTAGGGGGGATGGGGATAGTGACCACTGGGGCAGTAATGGGAGGTCATTCCTGATTCCATGTAGTAGTCATTTAGGGCACTTTTTTGTGGCTTATTCATTAATAAAACAGGTGTAGACCAAAACATCCAATTTATAGCCCTGTATGTTTTTGTTTTGTTCCATTATGGCAGAAAAACGTCCAAGTGTTAGGCAGTGGCGTTCCTAGGGGGGCTGACACCCGGGGCGGATCGCCGATTTGCCCCGTCCCCCGGGTGCAGCGCGACCCTCCCCCCGGCGAAAGGACACCCCAGGAAGTAACCTGTTCCGGGAAAGAGGGAGCACAGAACGAATGTAGCGGACAGGCGCGTGGCACCCCCCCCCCCCCCAGCGGCATGCACCCGGGGTGGACCGCACCCACCGCCCCCCCCCCCAGGAACGCCACTGATGTTAGGAGCACCCAGATCTCCCCTTAACAAGCCCCTGACACACCCCTTGTGATTTGAATGCATTTCTGACAAACTTCATAGAAAAACATATACAAATTGATTTCAAAAATACCAATTTAGACTTTTTTTGTGAGACAAACATCCAAATGCACATTTATGCCACTTTTTGGAGTTTTTCTCTTTTAAAAATGAGCCCCACAGTAACCTATGGAACTTTGTAAGTCTAAGTGCTTTGAAAATGAGCCCCATAATCATCCAGTTTAATGGATAAAGCCAGGTCTTAATGGCTTTGCAAAAATGGACATCAAATGGAACTCAAGGAACAATTTGTTCCAAAATAAAGGGGCAGCAACAGGAAAAGTGTGAGCCCTCCAACAGGCCCAGGCCTCCAAGGTGCCGCAGTCCCCTCCACCCACCCCCCTCAGTCCACACCAGGCCGGGGCCCCTCAAATCATAGCTCCTCACCTCGACCTTGCTCCGTGTGAAAGAAGCGCACCAGCGGCAGTCTACAGATCGCCTCCCTTCGGGCCTTCCCTCCATGTGTCCCGCCCTCGACTGTCTTTTTGAGAGAGTCCAACAGAGCCATACAACAATCAGTCACTTCAGAAGCAATACCAAACAGTCAAGCAACTGACATCTGCTGCAAGCAACACTTTAGCTGTATCCATTGCTAATGCCTACTTTACAGTTTTTATATTCCCTCCCAAGCAGCTCAAAAGTCTTAAATTTACCTTCCTGAAAAAGCTGATGCACAAATTAAATACCCCTAGCCTGCCATTCAGGCATGCATACCTCTTACCCACCCCCCACCCTGTTAGACTGTCAATGGAATGCTTGGATGTTCCACTTTATATATACTATCAGCTAGCACATTTACTTATTCCCGATCTGACGAAGAAGGGCAACCTTCGAAAGCTAATCAAGAAATGTATTAAGTTATGTCCAATAAAAAAGGTATAATCTTATTTTCTTTTCCATGTTTTATTTTGTTTGATTTCAAATGGTCAGTGAAATCAGTCATTTATTTTAGATTTGCATAACCTAACCTGTTAACAGGGAGGAGAGTCCAACAGGGGCATTAGTCTCTCGTAACTAAGATTCAAAATGAATACATTTTTATAGCCTAACCACACCACAGATGATGTAATGTAAGGGTTAGACAGAATACAGATGGTCAATTCCAAGACAATAACAAATGATACTTTCTTAACTATAAACTAGTCACTTGGAACTTAGGAGTTACAAGAAACATTGCTAATTAGGCATGCTTAATCTTCTAGGTATGCAGCTGGAGCCTGGGGTCTTTCAAACCCCCAAGAGCAATCAATCTACATAGCTCGAGGCATTCTGGGATCAGGAAAACTGCTGATAAGAGAAAGTCAGACTCAGCATTTTCTACAATCAAAATGAGGGTTAATTTTCCTTACATATTCTACACTAAAATTAACCATTCATTCACCAGATTCCACACCAGCTAAGCACATCTTGTATGTTTAGCTCAGGATTGAACCAGAGAGAGATAACGATTGTCCCAGGTCAGGGCAGTTTCAAACATTGGGCCACAAATTTTATAACCCCTGGTGTAGCAATTATCACTGGATTATGAGATACCACTTTCCAAGCCTGTAACCACCTAGGCACTCTCCCATCTGCTCTGTGCTCAAGCCATGCCACAGCAGCAGCCATCACATACGCATAATGATAACAATATCTGGAAAATTAACACCCTCTTTAATTTTGACTAATTTTAGTATCCTCAAAGCAATTCTTGGTGTTTTATCTTTCCACAAAAACTTTTATTTTTCTTTCCAATATTGTATAAAAGAAATCCAGATATGGAAGAGGTATCATACTAAAATATAATTTATCTTAGGCACCAGTACCATCTTGATAGCATCCAGTCACCCCCACAAGGACAGATATAAGAGTGACCACTTCAAAAGAATGTCATCATTTAAGCACTGCATGACCCCAAACATTTCAACTTATCAGGAGCCCATACAAGAGGTAGCTCTCATAGATGCTGCCTATGGGTATGCATATCTAGGAAAAGCCTCAAATACAGATAGATACTCCTTTGTTGAGACTCAACCTAAGAGAGCTCTATCCATCACTGGCTGAAAAACCTCCTCAAATTTTATTGAGTTATTCCTATAACACTCAATATTGTAAATGTGTATGGATCACTTATCTTTCCAGCTGTCCAATCAATTTAGTCGTCTTCCACGGCCCAACTTCGGCCCGAGTTTCGACTCCTGCTTCAGGGTACTGTGGCGTCTTACAAGATCCAGCATCGAATGTATATTGAGTGTTATAGGGATCACTCAATAAAATTTGAGGAGGTTTTTCAGCCAGTGATGATTAGATAGAGCTCCCTTAGGTTAAGTCTCAACAAAGGAGTATCTATCTGTATTTGAGGCTTTTCCTCCATTTAACCACCACATAAGTTGCTATAAGAATAGAGTTTACAGATTTAGATGTGGTTTGCTAAACTCTATTAGCTCTAACATTTATATGCATATCTAGGGACATAATGCAACATAGAGTAGAGGATGACTCATGACTCTCAAGACGGGAGTAGCAGTAAAAAATGTTTTATTGAGACACCAAAGTACCTCACTTTGGTGCCTCAATAAAGACCTTTTAATACTACTCCCATCTTGAGGGAGGAAGTGACGTCACCGAGCAGCATGGACGCCTGAGTAGCTAGCTCCGGTGGCCTCGCGGCAAGAACGATCGCGTTCGCGATCCAAAACTAAGCTGGAAAGCTAAAATTGACGGCAGCACCAAAGCGGGAACTTGCACCATGATAGCGCATGAGTTTTCGCCGAACTGTGGCTGATCTTTCAAGGTTTGCATTCGCTGGAGGCGCGACCCCGACGAAAAACAAAATGGCGGACACACGGAAAAATAAAGAATTGGCAGAGAAAATAAAACTTCAGGAGCCAGCGCTGGAACAGCGGTCGGTAACAGACTCCACAGAAGAAGAGCAGCCAAGCCTGCAATTATGCCTGCAAAACATCAGCGCTGACCTTAAAGCACTGCGAGCCGAGGTAGCAAAGCTGGGCACAGACTTGCGTGACGAAATAAGAGAGCTGGGAGTGCGGCTAGAGGACACGGAGGCCCAAGTGGAAGCCCACAGCGAGGCCCTCGGCTCGATGGATCAACATATCTCTGAAATTCGGGGCGAACAGCAAATACTTCAAGATAAATTGGAAGATCTGGAGAATCGGGGTCGTCGCAACAATTTGAGATTTCGTGGCCTACCTGACACACCTCTATACCAGGACAGTGAGCAAGTAATACAAAAAATAGTACAAGAACTGTTCACACAGAACGGGCCAGAATGGAACCTGAAGCAGTGCAATTGGAGAGGGCACACCGGGCACTGGGACCGGTAAGAGGTAACAGACCCAAAGATATCATTGCCTGCTTCAGTAGTTATAAATTAAAAGAACAAATACTGAAACTGATGCGACAAACTTCAGACTTTAAATGGGATTCCTACCATGTTGAAATATATCAGGACCTGGCAGCGGCGACGTTGAGACGGAGAGGGGATTTGCGGCCATTCACGAGATATCTCAGAGAGCAGAAGATCCAGTACAGATGGCGGCACCCCTTCGCCTTGGTATTTTATAAAGATGGGAAACAACATCAGATCCAGTCTCTCTTGGAAGCCAGAGCAATATGCCCGGAATCCGCAGATGAGAGTGACCGGCGGGAGGCCAGTTCGGGAGCAAGACCAAACTCCCGCTCCCTCCCACCAAAATGGCAACGAGTGGGAAAAGGCCCGAAAAGACTACAACGTCAACATTCGGCCTCAAGGATCACCTGATGAGGCACAAACTTTATATTTGGGAATGTTATTATCTTTAAAATTGTTGCTGGATGTTGAAAATGTTGAGCTGAACTCCAGCCTTGGACAAGAGGTAGTTATGATGTGTTTTTGTTGTGGGGCCCCGGGGCAGGGCCAGCTGTTCCTTCCTCTCTGAATAGGCACCCATAGAGATTTTGTTTGGGATGCCTAAAATGCATGGGGAAAAGTTGGGGGGGGGGTGAACAGGGGGGAGTAATGGGAAACAGAAGCAGGCCATGTATGTCTCTAGCAGCAAATAGGACACAAGTTATGAACAAAGTCAAAGCGCTGAAACAGGGAGGATGGATGTATATTAAGGGGTAATGGGAGATATTAAATGCATGTCACTCAATGTCCGAGGGCTGAATATACCTAGGAAACGGCAGCTACTGTTCCGGGAATTGAGGCGGCTTGGGGTAGATATAGGGATGATTCAGGAAACCCATTTAAAGCCCAGATACGAATATCTATGTGTTAATAAGAAATACCCCCTCATATATTTTGCCTCCAATACAGATAATACGAAGAGCAAAGGTGTTCTGATAGCATTTTGCAGTGGCAAGAACTGGGAGGTAAAAAAGGTTATCAAAGATAAAAATGGGAGGTATCTGCTAATTGTCTTAACAATGGGGGGGGAAAATTTACACACTGGTGAATATATATTGCCCTAACACTAAGCAGGGGGATTTTCTCACAGATCTAGATCAGTTATTGCTTCGGCATCTGGAGGGTTCTCTCCTGATAGGTGGCGATTTCAACCTCACTCTGCACCCGCTACTAGATAATACGACACGTAATGCGAACTACGCTAAACAAGATAGGCAACATCTCCATGAGTTTATAACGCGATGGCAACTTATAGATTTTTGGCGAAGGGACAATCCCTCCCAGCGAGCTTATACATATTTTTCCACAGTGCATCAATCCTCTTCTAGAATAGACCTGTGGATGGGGGACGCCTCTCTGTTAGGGGTGGTGGGAGAACACACTATACTACCCCATACATGGTCGGATCACTCTCCGGTGTTATTAACAATCAAGGGGTTAGACCCTAATAAAATAAAGCGGCAGTGGCACTTGGATGATGCTCTACTGGCGGATCCATCTAATATTTCCCAGATAGAACTGACCATCCAGGATTATATCCTATTCAATGATAATGATGAGGTCTCCCCAACCGTGCTCTGGGAGGGCTTTAAAGCAGTAATGAGGGGCCATCTGATAGCTTTGCGGTCGAAGAGATGGAAGGAGAGATGTGCTAGAGAAAATGAATTACGCCAACAACTCCTACAGACGGAGACACTGTTGCAAGAAGGAACTGATCAAAATCCGCTGAAACTGAGGGGGCAGGCACACAAAATTCGAACTCAGATACATGAACTGGAACTAGCAGATCTGGCAGAAAAACTACAGAGGGTACGCCAACAACATTTTGAATTTGGTAACAAACCTAGCAGATTATTAGCCCATAAACTGGCCCAACATACTAGCAGAACCTTGATAGGTGGCCTAAGGGATGCGGGGGGAGTGGTGCACTCAGAACCCGAGTTTCTAGATGCAGCCTTTAGTGGATATTATAAGACCTTATATAGTGATACGGCGAGCTGTGCAACAGAAGAGATTAGGAATTATCTGGAGGGCGTGGAGCTCCCGCGGCTCCCTGACATAGCAAATCAAGCACTGGGGGAACCCATAACACAAGAAGAGATAGAACAGACGATTCATGGGCTCTCTATGCATAAAGCCCCAGGGCCAGATGGCTTCACAAATAAATTTTATAAAACTTTTCAAAAACAATTGGTCCCTCTGCTGCTCCGGGTGTTTAACTCTTTGGACAGGGCCACAGGCATCCCACCCACATGGAACCTGGCTACAATCACGGTTCTCCCTAAACAAGGCAAAGACCCCCAGCTGTGTAGCTCCTACAGGCCTATCTCTTTGTTGGGAGTAGATTATAAAATATTTTCCAAAATTATGGCCACCAGGCTCCAGAAATACCTCCCACAGCTTATACATGAAGACCAGGCGGGCTTTGTACACGAGCGCCAGACCTTTGACAACATTAGGAGAGCCCTACAGGTTATTCAGGGGGCCCAAATACTTACATCTCCCCTTTGTATTTTGTCATTAGATGCAGAAAAGGCCTTTGATCGGGTCGGCTGGTCATTTCTCTTCGCAGTGCTTGAGAAGTTTGGTGTGGGGGGACGGTACGTGGAATGGCTGTCTCTCATATATAAGAATCCGAGGGCAGCGGTGCGGATTAATGGGACATTAACTAGCTCCTTTCCCTTGCATAGAGGCACCAGACAGGGGTGTGCATTGTCGCCCCTTCTGTTTGCCCTAGTAATGGAACCCCTGGCATCGAGGATTAGAGCACACGAGAGAATAAGGGGTCTTATAGGGGGGGGTATTGAGACGAAAATCTTATTGTTTGCAGATGACATCCTACTCCTGTTAAAGGACCCCCTGGCTGCATTCCCCGCTTTGGAGGAAGAAATACAGGCATACGGGGCGGTGTCCGGCTTTAAAATTAACTTTACCAAATCCGAAGCACTTGATATAAATTTACCTGATACGGTCCTGGAAACATTGAAGACACAATTCCCATATAGGTGGGCTAATAAGTTTGTCAAATATCTTGGGGTCAGTTTACCACGTCGAATGGAGGATGTATTTGAATATAACTTTCCAAGTAAGGTGCGAGAACTCTTTAAGGACTTGGAGCGTTGGGAGGGATTGACATTATCCTGGGTGGGCAGAATTAACGCTGTCAAGATGATGATGCTCCCGAAACTGCTGTACCTATTTACGGCCCTCCCAATCGAAATACCAGCTGCCTTTTTCAGAGGCTTACAGGGCAGGGTGTTTTCATTTATTTGGAAGAAGAGACCATCTTGGGTAAAGCGAGAGATGATGTATCAATTTAGAGATCGGGGAGGCATGGGGGTTCCCCAATTCCAAATGTATCAGACTGCAGCCCACTTACGAATTTTAGCAATCTGGCTTCAGAATACAGGGAAAATCTGGAAAGAGGTAGAACAGAGCTGGCTGGAGCCCTACCCACTTCGTGCAATACCATGGCTACCTAACTCCACACTCCGGGCATTAATTAAAAGAAGTCCCCTTCTCCTGCAATGGCCATTAACAATCTGGTACAAGGTTAGAAAGCAGTTCTTTCCAGAGCGTAAATACTTCAAACATACATTTCTTAGATTCGCCCCCCAATTTGGGCCAGGTAGATTAGATAAAGTATATAAGGAATGGGAAGACTGGGGACTTTGTGAATTAGGACAAATGTGTGAGGAGGGTACGGTCCCACCCTACTCGGAACTATGCCACACACACTGGCTCTCTCCCTTACAAACTTTTCATTACTATCAAGTACAACACTTTATCAAAAATAAAGCAAGGGAGTAGTTGGAGTTAACCGAGACACAGCTGGAGATGGGAATGACAAAAGGGGGAAACAAGGGGGGCATCTCAAGAATATATAAGGCTCTGTTGGCCCGTGATGATCCCGTAGTACATTACATACATAAATGGGAAGTGGCAATGGGGACAACGTATGATTCCGCACGGTGGGGAAGGGCTCTCAAATCCTTGCTTAGGGTGTCGATCTCTAGTGCTATGATAGAAAACGGGCATAAGATACTGTACGGTTGGTAATATACCCCAAGTCGCCTGGCCAGGATGTTTGGGACGGGTTCCTCCCAATGCTGGCGGGACTGTGGAGAGGAAGGCGATATGTACCATATATGGTGGTCCTGTGTATATGCATCTAGATATTGGATGAAAATTGTGGACTTTGTAAATTTAGTGACGACCGCACAATATCAGCTGAAAGCGGAACACTGCCTACTTCACCTTAAACCATCAGTGATCCCATCACACGTCCACCAGTTTGCCACTCAGGTGTTTGTGGCGGGCAGGCTGGTGCTGGCGGCATCCTGGAAAAAACCTAGCCTACCGGACATCTCAGTGGTGCTGGAAAAACTGAACTACATCCAATTGATGTCTAAGCTGACAGCGATGAGTAAAGGGCGCTTAGAACAGCATAGGAAGATATGGGAACTATACAACACTTGGTCTGCAACAGCTGCGCAGTAACGAAGAGTTAAGGACTGTTAATAGGGACAGTAAGGAGGGAGGGGGGAGGGGAGAGGGGGATTCACAGGAGGTTGTTGTGATAGGACCAATTACTGTAACATGCAACTTTTCTTCAGGATATCCTGTTATGTGACAGAAAAGTCTTTAATTTTGTTTTGTATGGTTCTGAAAATTACATAAATAAAAAACTAAAAAAAAAAAAAAATACTACTCCCATCTTGAGACTCAAGAGTCATCCTCTACTCCATGTTGAATTTTGTCTCCTCGTAGAGGTTTTTTTCTTGTTTCTCCTGTTGGCGTCTAGGGACATAGCCACTGATTTTTCCCAGATAATCTTAGAACCAGATATCCCAGAAGTCAATCAAGGCAAGCAGAGTAGTCAATGATTGTGGTACATAAAAAGCAACAAGTCATCTGTGCAGTGGCATATCTAGATTGGTTGCCACATGGGCTGGAGCAACCCCTCTTCCAGGTGCATCACTCCCCGCCTCACAAGGGGGTGCACTCAGCAGTTGCACGGCTGTCGGCACTGCCAGTCCCTTGCCCCGGAACAAGAAGTTGACATATGAGGGGGCAGCGGACCGGCAGAGCTGACAGCCATGTGACTACTCAGTGCACCTCCTTGCTGCCTGCACCTGGGGTGGACGGGACCACACTGACCACCTCACCCTCGGTACAGCACTGCATCTGCATAGGCAAACAATTTTGTAATTTCTCCCACCCCGAACACTTCATCACTACAATATTATCAGTCTCTCTGTTAGCAATAACAAGAGGCTGTAGTCTAAAGCCAGATTAAACAACATAGGAGAAAGTGGGCAACCCTGTTTAACCCCTCCCCCAAACAAGGGAAACAAAGGGGATAAGTGACTATTAACTCACACTGTTGTGCAAAATGCAGAATACCCTTTCATTCATTTTGGCTTTTAATCAGACCTTTGGATATATTGTACCACTCAGGTCAACATTTACCTCATCAGCTTTGTGCAAACTTCCTATCAAGTGCTCTGGCTGGTATAATAACAGCCTTCTAGCAAAACTGTCACCTGCTCTGCTTTTCTTTCCTGTATTGTTTACACAGCTGCACCTGTGACAGAACAGGTGTTCAGTTGGAAGGCAGGACTGATCCTGTCCCAGAAATAATGCAAAAATGAAAACCCATAAACCATTATTAATCAGATAGATTCAGGAAAATCTACTGCTTATTCCTAAGAGTAAGTGATAGGAAGAAATCTACTGAAATTAAACAGAGACAAAACTCAGGGGTCCTTTTACAAAGGCGTGCTGAAAAATGGCTTGTGGTATTGTAGGCGAGGGTTTTTTATCGCGCCTGTAAAAAAGGTCTCTTTTTATTTTGCCGAAAATGGATGCACTACAATTTTGATTTTGCCGCACGTCCATTTTCGGTCTGAGACCTTACTGCCAGCCATAGACCTAACGGTAAAGAATCTGGGCGGTAATGACCTACGTGCGCCAAATGCCACTTGGCGTGTGTCCATTACGCGTGCCAGAAAATAAAAAAATATTATTCAGACGCACATAGCGGACGCACGCCAAAATTGAAATTACCACAAGGGCCACACGGTAACCGGGCGGTAACTCCAATTTGGCGCACATTCGGCGTGCATAGGCGCCTACGCGGCTTAGTAAAAGGGGGGCTACATTTGTATTGGTAATAGGAAATTCAAATAATGTTTTTCCAACATCGATCACAGTAAACAACACTGAATATGCTCTGTGTCATCAATTAGAATTCTGAGTCATTTTTGACAAAACATTGTCACTTGAACCTTACATTAATAGGCTAATTAAAAAGTGTTTTATATTAATGTGTAAGTTACGTAGAATTCGTAACTACTTTGAATTTGAACAATTTAAGTTGCTGTTGCAAGCATTAACGTTATCTCAGATAGACTATTGTAATTTAATTTTCTTGGGGTGCTTCAAATCATTAATTAGAAAACTCCAAACCTTACAAAATACTTCAAATTAGATTAATTTTCTCCTTATATAAATCAGCTAGAATATTGATGGTGTATCCGAAATTACATTGGCTTCCAATTGAGGGAAGAATTCTTTTTAAATGTTATGTGTTCTTCATAAGGTTTTATATGGATCATTACCTCCATACATGTACCCCTGTTTTCAAATTGAGATGACAGGGTGAAACCAAAGAAAAAGCTCAGTTTTTTCACTTTCTTCCCCTAAAGAGATAAAATCACTGATTTTATTTCAGCCTCTTTAGCCTATCTGGCAGCTAAAGCGTGGAGTGATCTTCCAGAGGATTTATGACTTGTCTCTATCAGTCTTTTAGAAAACAGTTAAAAACGGTTCAGTTTAAGAAATATGTTTTAATGATGTATTATCACTGTTTATTGATTTTGGTTTTCGCTAGTATTTTTCTGGCATTTTATTGTAATCCACTTAGAACTTATATTGGCTTTAGTGGAATATAAATTAAAATGTTATGTTATGTTATGTTACTCTTTGAGATCCTGACAAGTTCGTGTACCCTGAATTGGCCACAAGAAACTGGACTTCATAAACCTTCGGTCTGACCCAGTATGGCACTTTTTATGTGCCACAAATCCTAAATTTTTCCCAAATGTGGTTTTAGCCTTTTATATCAATCCTTAATGTTTCTCGCTTTTCTTTCCAGTGTCTTGAGCAAAAGTAGGCCCTAGAAAGGCTGGAAAAGTGTATCAGCTTACGATCTGGAAAGAACACAATCACATCATCAGTCCATTCGTCTCTTCATATTCTTTCTACTTTAACAGACTAGGAGCTGCAGCAGCTAAAGAACTTTATCAAACTGGCAAGTGGATTGTCTATTGCACTGCTACCTCCTAGCATGATTATCACTAAATGACCCTAAACAAACATCAAGTGAGAGCCATGACAACAGCAATTACTCATCTCCACCGACTTTCCATTGAAAGAAATAGAGTTGTAACATGGAAGTCTATTTACACCTCTATATCTCATTATGTGTCCTGAGACAGTACATTTTTGAAAACAAGATTTTTTCCCTTTTTTATTACAATTTTCAATTCTTAAAGTATAAAACAGAAAAAATACAATTTCTACATACAGAAGCAATTATGATTTTAAAAAGCAGAATAGCTACTAAGAAAACAGAAAATCCCCCAAAGCATTTGATAATACCCCACTCAACCACCAATATGGGAGAAGGGTGGATAATAAAAAATTTTAAAAACATATTAGCTTAAAAATATCTGCAGGCAAAATATTATATGCCCTCTTTAACAGCAAAATCAGAAATTAATTTTTTGTTTATTTATATATATATAGCATGCTGCATAGGTTCCATTTCTTCATGATTAAATACTGGTATACATGGATGGGGCATTTTCAATATGACATCCAAGTCTGACTTTGCACATTTTGCACTAAACATCATAAATCTGAATAGGAACTATGATCATTTCCAAAACCGCAAAATATCTTTTTTTTTTTTGTTTGTTTTCAAAAATACTGTTTGTAACAAGGTTTTGCACTCTGGGCATATATTTTTTCAGATCATTAAAAAAAAATGTACAAGTGAAAAACATAGAAAATCATTGGGATGTAGCAGGGGCCAGCATTTTTAGCAGACTGGTCCACCAGACATTCCAGGAGAGCAATAAGATACCCTACATAAGTATTGTCATACTGGGACAGACTAAAGATTCATCAAGTCCAGCATCCTGTTTCCAAGAGTGGCCAATTCAGGTTACAAGAACCTGGCAAGATCCCAAAACAGTACAATACATTTCATGCTGCTTATCCTAGAAATATTTAAACACACATGAATACAAGTGTATTGCTTCTTCAGCTTATTGAGAGTGGAGTAGTCTCATATATAACACACGATAAAGATTATTTGATTTTTCACCCAATGACTGGGTGTATTATCTGTGTGTATTGTCTAATCATTGACTTAACCTCCACCACCCTTTGCTAATCTTATATATGAAAATGTATTTCTGTTTATCAATATGCTATCATCTAATTTTATGCAGCACTTAGCTTGAACAAGTTGGTGCTCTTAAAACCCCGACAGGTCCCCGTTTCGTGGCTACTTTTTCAAGGGGGAGTCACCAGTTCAAGTAACTGTCTCAAGTGCAACTGCAGCATTACTCTGTTATATTTTGATGCTCGACAGAGCACAGGCACAATTGTTTGTTTTATCCTAGAAATAAGCAGTGAATTTTCCCCAAGTCATTTTAATAATGGCTTTTGGCCTTTTATTTTAGGAAGCTATCCAAACCCGCTAACTGCTTTTACTGCATCCTCAGGCAACGAATTTCAGAGATTAATTACACGTTGAGTGAAGAAATATTTTCTCTGATTCTTTTTAAGTTTACTACTTTGTAGCTTCATTGCATACACTCTAGTCCTAATGTTTTTGGAAAGAGTAAACAAGCAATTCATGTCCACCCATTTCATTCCACTCATTATTTTACAGACCTCCATCATATCTCCCCTAGGAGGCACTCCTGTGGATTTCATATAAATGCTCTCAGGTACACATCTCACCTTTGCTCCCTTATCTTGTCTGCTGAGCCCTCCAAAACCCACTACCCCCAACTGTATATCACTGCAATAGCCCTTATTAGTGAAGGGGGCACCTGTGTGTGGGTACAGTGGGTTTCTGGTGAGTTTTGAAGGGCTCACAGTTTCCACCATGTGTAACAGGTAGGGGGAGGTATGGGTCTGGGTCTATCTGTCTACAGTGCACTGCACCCACCAATAGAGTACTCCAGGGACCTGCATGCACCTTTGATGGACCTGGCTATAACAATCTGAGGCAGTCTTAGAGGCTAGTGAGTACTATTTTTAGTCACATGTGTGGGAGGGGGTCATTGACCACTAGGGGGAGGGTCATCCCTGATTCCCTCCAGTGGTCATCTGGTCATTTAGAGCACTTTTTTGTGCCTTGGTATAAAAACAGGTCTAGACCAAAACATTGAAAGTTTTCACCCTAGATGTTTTCATTGTGTCCCATTATGGCTATAAAACATCCAAGTGTTAGGTATGCCCTAAGCCCACCCTAATCACACCTTCAAAATGCCCCCGACACACCCCCTTGTGATTTGAACGCATTGCAGGCAAAATACATAGATGCGTGTCTGCAAAATATGTTTCAAAATAGCAATTTGGACCTCTTAAGAAATATGTCTAAATGATATGACACTTTGGATGTTTTTCTCTTTCAAAAATGAGCTCCTTAATCTGTGTCTCTCCCTGCCAATTTTGGGGAACAGACCGTAGAAGTCTGTCTAGTATCAGTTCTACTTCCCAACTACTGGCATTGCCAAGGAAGCCCACTCCAGCCTTGATCCTGATCTGTTGTTGCCATTTACGGGACCCAGACCATAGAAGTCTGCTTGGCCTTGGTCTTACCTCCAAACCTGCTCTCAAAGTTCACTCACTGAGGTCATTTAAGTTTTGCTTTAATTGGATTCCATCTTTTTTTCTATATAGTGTTGCTCTGTGTTTATCCCATGCATTCTTGAATTCCATCACTGTTTTGGTCTTCACAACCTCCTGCAGGAGGGCATTTCAGGCATCCTCTATCCTTTCTATGAAAAAGTATTTCCTGACATTGCTCCTAAGTCTCCCAGCCTGCAACCTCATGATCTCTAGTTCTACTGCTTCCATGTCTCTGAAAAAGATTAGCTTGCACATTGTCTTTTAAGTACCTTTAAGCATCTTTTGTTTGTTTTTGTCTGTCTACCATTTTTCGGACTAGTCATTTTGTGACCTTTTTATTTATTCCATTTTAACATAGGATGTTATAAACTGCTTTGATACTCTGTGGCACTGCAGTATAGCAAAGATACTTACCTATAGCAAGTATTCTCTGAGGACAGCAGACTTCACATTCTCACAAAAGGGTAGACTATCCGCATCACCTTGGAATTGGCACATTAGCCAGCTAAAGAAAAATTTGAGAGCCATCTGGGGTGTGTGCCGTGCCCCACTGCACATGTACAGAGTGCCTTCCCCTCCACAGTGCATCCGCGTCTCTTCAATTTAATACAATAGCATAAAAATGAAACAAACTATGAAGAAACAACTCCAAGGGGAGGTGGGCGGGATTCTGAGAATGTGAAGCCTGCTGTCCTCAGAGAATACCTGCTACAGGTAAGTGTCTTCACTTTCTCTGAGGACAAGCAGGCTTACCGTTCTCACAAGTGGGGAATCCCTAGCATCCAGTCTCACCCAAAACAACAAACACCGATCAATTGGGCCTCGCAACGGCGAGGACACAACAGAGATTAACTTGAAATAAAATACAATTAGATGAGGGTGCAGCCTGGAACAAAATAAAATGGGCCTAGGAGGGTGGAGTTGGATTCTAGACCCCAAATTCTGCAACACTGATTGCCCAAACCAACTGTCACGTCGGGTATCCTGCACAAGGCAATAGTGAGATGTGAACGTGTGGACTGAAGACCACGTCGCAGCCTTGCAAATCTCTTCAATGGAGGCTGGCTTTAAATAAGCCACTGACGCAGCCATGGCTCTGACATTATGAGCCGTGAAATGACCCTCCAAAGTCAGCCCAGCTTGGGTATAAGCGAAGGAAATGGTGCATTTACCGATGGTGACTCCCCTCCTGTTGGGATCAAAAGAAACAAACAACTGGGCGGACTGTCTGAAGGGCTTCGTCCACTCTATGTAAAAGGCCAACGCTCTCTTGCAATCCAAGGTGTGCAAGCTGCTTTCGCCAGGATGTGCATGAAGTTGTGGAAAGAATGTTGGCAAGACAATCGACTGGTTCAGATGGAACTCCGACACCACCTTCAGCAGGAACTTAGGGTGCATGTGGAGGACTACTCTATTGTGATGAAACTTAGTATAAGGTGCATCCACTACCAAGGCCTGAAGTTCACTGACTCTACAAACTGAAGTAACCGCCATCAAGAAAACGACCTTCCAGGTCAAGTACTTTAGATGGTAGCAATTCAGTGGCTCAAAAGGAGCTTTCATCAGCTGGGCGAGAACGACGTTGCGATCCCATGACAGAGGTGGAGGTTTGTCAGGGGGCTTTGACAAAAGCAAACGTCTCATTAAGCGATCAACTAAAGGCTGTCCAGAGATAGGCTTACCTTCTACACACTGATGATAAGCACTAATTGCACTGAGGTGAACCCACACTGAGTTGGTCTTGAGACCAGACTCTGATAAGTGTAGAAGGTATTCAAGCAGAGTCTGTGTAGGGCAAGAAAGGGGATCTATGGCCTTGCTGTCACACCAGACAGCAAACCTCCTCCCTTTAAAAGAATAACACCTCTTAGTGGAATCTTTCCTGGAAGCCAGCAAGACTCGGGAGACACCCTCTGAAAGACCCAAGGAAGTGAATTCTAGGCTCTCAACATCCAGGCCGTGAAAGCCACAGACTGGAGGTTGAGATGTAGAAGCTACCCCTCCTTCTGAGTGATGAGGGTTGGAAAATACTCCAATCTCCACGGTTCTTTGGAGGACAATTCCAGAAGAAGAGGGAACCAAATCTATCGCAGCCAGTAGGACACGATCAGAATCATGGTTCCACGGTCTTGCTTGAGTTTCCACAAAGTTTTTCCCACTAGAGGTATCGGAGGATACACATACAGAAGGCCTGTCCCCCAATGAAAGAGAAAGGCATCTTGATGCTAGTCTGTTGTGGGCCTGAATCCTGAAACAGAACTGAGGGACCTTGTGATTGGATTGCATGGCAAAAAGATCCACCGAGGGGGTGCCCCACACTCGGAAGATCTTTCGGGCTATGCCCATGTTGAGAGACCGCTCGTGAGGTTGCATTATCCTACTCAGTCTGTCTGTTATTTACACCCACCAGATAAGTGGCTTGGAGAAACATGCCATGACGGAGCACCCAAAGCCACATCTGGATGGCTTCCTGACACAGAGGGCGAGATCTGGTGCACCCCTGCTTGTTGGTGTAATACATCTCAACCTGGTTGTCTGTTTGAATTAGGATAATTTGATGGGACTGCCGATCTCTGAAAGCCTTTAGAGCTTTCCAGATTACTCGAAGCTCCAGGAGGTTGATCTGAAGATTCACTTCCTGGAAGAACCGAGCTCCTTGAGTGTGGAGCCCATCTACATGAGCCCCCCACCCCAGGAGAGATGCATCTGTAATCATTACTTTTCGTAGCTGAGGAATTTGGAATGGCAGTCCCAAGGTCAGATTGGATCGAATTGTCCACCACTGAAGGGAGCATACAAGGTCCATGGATACTAGGATGACATCTTCCAGATTCCCCGTGGCTTGATACCACTGAGAAGCTAGGGTCCCATTGAGCAAATCTTATGTGAAGTCGAGCCATGGGTGTAACATAAACTGTGGAGGCCATGTGGCCCAACAATCTCAACATCTGCCGAGCCTTGACCTGCTGTGATTCCTGAACCTTGGATGCAAAGGAGAGGAGGTTGTCCGCCCATGTCTCCGCCCATGACATTCTTCGTATCAAGCAAGGCTCCTATGAACTCTAATTGCTGAACAGGTTGGAGATAGGATTTGGGGTAGTTTATTATGAACCCTAGTAGCTCCAGGATCTGAACAGTCATCCGCATGGACTCTAGAGCACCGGCCTCAGAGGTGCTCTTTACCAGCCAATTGTCAAGATAAGGGAACACAAACTCCCAGTCTACATAACAACACAGCAACTACTGCGAGGCATTTTGTGAATACCCTGGGAGCTGACGCAAGGCCAAAAGGCAATACTCAGTACTGAAAGTGATGTGCTCCCAACCAAAACTAAAGATACTTCCTGTGAGCTGGAAGTATCGGGACATGAGTGTATGCATCCTTTAAGTCCAAGAGAATAACCAATCATTTTTCTGAATCATGGGAAGAAGGGTGCCCAGGGAAACAGTCCTGAACTTTTGTCGGACTAGGAATTTTTTCAGGGACTTTAGGTCTCGGATGGGATGCATCCCCCCTCTCTTTTTCTACACATGGAACTACCTGGAATAGAATCCCTGCCCTTCTTCACTGGGTGGAACGGGTTTGACCACATTGGTCTTTAGAAGGGCAGAGAGGTCCTCTGCAAGTCCCTTCCTGTGCTGAGAGCTGAAAAAATGAGCTCTCGGTGGACAATTTGGAGACTATTTGAAGAACCCACTGGTCAGAGGTTATGAAAGGCCTCCTTTGGTGAAAAAATTTCAACCTCCCTCTAACTGGTAAGTCGTCCGGCACAGACACTTTGATAATGTCTATGTTCTGCTGGAGCCAGTCAAAAGCTCATCCCTTGCTGCTGCAGGGGAGCAGCAGGGGCCTTGGGAACACGAGCACGCTGGGGCTGAGCCTGTGCAGGTTGGCGAGCCACAGGAGCGTACCTATGACTAGAATAGGTATAAGTACTCCACAAGCTACCAAAATGCCTCCTGGATGAGGAGGTGGCTGCAGAAGATGTCTGGCGGGAGAGAGAAGACATAGCCTCAGTGTGCTTTTTGATCTGGTCAACAACCTCTTCGACCTTCTCTCCGAAAAGGTTATCCCCCTAGCAAGGGGCATCCACCATTCTCTGCTTGACTGAATGGTCCAGGTCAGAAACATGCAGCCATAAGAGTCTGCTCTGCTATACCCTGGGCAGAGATTCTGGACACCATATCAAAAGTGCCATAAGTGCTCCTGGCCAAGAACTTGCGAGACGCCTTCTGCTACTTGATCTACTGCCGAAAAGGCTCAGCCTGCTCCGGAGGGAGCACGTCGACAAAGTCAGACAATTGCCTCATCGAGTTCCGCAAATAGATGCTCGTGAAGAGCTGGTAAGACTGTATACAGGTGATAAGCATAGCGGCCTGATACATCTTTCTCCCAAAAGAGTCCAGAGTTCTAGCTTCTCTACCCAGGGAAGCAGAGGCATAGTCCCTAGACCGCCTGGCCTTTTTGAGAGCGGCATCCACCACCATGGAGTTGAGGGGTAACCGAGACCTCACCAACCCAGGTTCCTCAAGGATCTGATATTGGGTATCAATTTTTGGGGGGACCACAGGAACAGAGGAGACACCCAGGTCCTAACGAGGCCTACCTTGCATACCTCGTGGAGAGGAGCCGTCACTGCCTCCTTAGGTGGACAGGTGTAGTCCAGGACCTCAAGTTTCTTGGCCCTGGGCTCATCCTCCACTTCTACGGGGAATGGAATGGCCTCAGTCATTTCCCGTACAAAAGAGGTGAAGGAGAGACTCTCAGGTGGAGACAGTCTCCTCTCAGTTGGAGGGGAAGGCTCAGAAGGGATCCCATCTTCCTCTGATTGCCATGAATGTTCCTCCTTGGTATCGGACAGCACTTCCCTCAGGGATATCCGAGGGCAGGTTCGCCTCGATGTGGAGGACCCATGCCCTCGAGAAAGGCGTTGAGGAGCTGGCTCCCACCTCAACTCCAATGATACTTCCTCCACCGACGGAGTGCCAGCCTGGGTGGCAATCGACACCGGAGCTGGAAGCAGTACCAACATCTGCACTGCGGGCTGGAGGCTAGGTGGGGCCGCAGCGGAAGGCATGACAGGCACAAGCACCCCCAATGCCAATGAACATCACTGCATCAATCCCTCAGAGCCTTCTGGGAGCAAGGCCTGGATACACGTCAAGAGCCACCATCGGTAAAGGCTAAGGGGGCCCATATGGGCTCAGGTTGCTGAACCACCTGAGGTGCGGGAGCAGGATCTCGGCTGCTGGGAGAAAGACGTGGCACCTCTTGGATGGAGAGGGAGCGGTCCTCCCGGTGTCGGTACTTGTCAAGTGCCGAATCCCTAGGCATCGCAGAGCTCCCGGCACCATGTGGAGATCAGTGACGGTGCTTCTTGGCCTTCACCCGATGCACTTCACCCAAACTCCTTGGTGTCGATGAGGATGGCATTGAATCCTCACACCGCATCGGGGTTGGGGCCAACGACGGTCGGTCCCGGGTGGCCTGCATAGCAGACCTCGAAGCAGGTGGAGGCCCACGCAACACCTCGGTGCTCCCACTGTCTCGCAGCAGCCACCCGACGCCAATGCTTCCTTCAATGTCAATGCTGATGCCAACCTCGATGTCAATGCCAAAGAACCGGACTGAGCTTCAAAAAGTTTTTCACGTTGAGCTTGGGAAATTTGTGTCCTTTTCTTCATACAAAGACAAAGGACACAATTTGATGGGCTATGGTTGGGCCCGAGGCACCAAATACACCAAGAATGTGTATCAGTACCCAAGATGGTCTGGTTGCACTGGTAGTAATGCTTGAAGCCACTGGGAGTCTTCAATGACATGGGAAGGAAAATGATTCTGGCAAAATCAAAGGTCACGATTGTGCCTGAAAAAGAGGGAAAGGCACAAAAAATAGTATAAACCATCCAAGCAGGCCTAAAAGGGGGGCCCATGATGAAAAACAAAGAAAACTTAAACATGGGGGAAAAGAAAATAAGGGAAAAAAGTCTCTTTTTTTTAAATTATAGAATTAAAGAGGTACAAAAAAAATCGGTGCCAAAAATGCAGAAAACGCTCTTTCCGGGAGTGTGATGAGCAAAGCACAACACAGCTGCTTCCTCGCGCAGAAAAGAGAAAACTAAAGAGACACGGATGCGCTGCTGGTGGGAAGGCGCTCCGTGCATGCACGGTGGGGTGTGTCACATGCCCCAGAAGGCTCTCAAATTTTTCTTTAGCTGGCTAATGTGCAGATTCCTGGGCAACGCAGATTGTCTACCCACTTGCGAGAACGGTAAGCCTGCTTGTCCTTGGAGAAACTAAATTTTACAAATAAATATATATTTCATTTTAAGCATATTGACTACCTCTCAGTAGTGGACTGCTTGAGCAATTACTTTGAAATTTATCGCCTGGATAGGAAGTGCAAGGACATCATACATTACCTGAAAAAACAACTTATGTATAATGGCATTCCAGAAAAAGTGTTGAATGGCAACTCTTTATTCAACTCCAAAGAGTTTGCCGAATTTATGCGACTGAGTTTTGATACACACCATTCGGCACCAGATACCCACAAACAGGAAGGTAGAAAATGCTGTCTGAAAGGCAGAGTAAATTTTACAGAACACTTTGAGGCTTGAATTGATCTATTCCTTTATCTACTAGGATTAGAGGAATACCCCATCCGAGACATTAGGAAAATCTCCACCTCGAATTATGTTCAGGGGACGGATCCAGACTCTTCTGTCCAGGGGCGTAGCCACGGGTGGGCCTGGGTGGGCCCAGGCCCACCCAGTTTTGTTTCAGGCCCACCCAGCAGTGGAGGCAGCGGAGCAGAGGGAGCAGGCTGAGCTCCGATCCCGCATCTGCCTCCCCAGCCCGCCTCTGCCCCGCCCCCCGCCGTACCTTTAAATATTACAGTTTTGCTGGAGTCGCGGGCAGCCGGCATTGAAGACATCGGCAGGCTTACGCCGGATCCAGCAGCCTTCCCTTCCCTCGTTGCAAGTCGGATGATGGCTCCGCCCTCGTAGAAACAGGAAATACGTCAGAAGAGGGCAGAGCCATCATCCGACTTGCAACGAGGGAAGGGAAGGCTGCTGGAACCGGCGTAAGCCTGCCGATGTCTTCAATGCCGGCTGCCCGTGACTCCAGCAAAACTATAATATTTAAAGGTACGGCGGGGGGGGGGGCGGGGGGGGCGGAAGGAAACAGGGCAGACAGGAGAGGAGGGTTGCTGCACATGGTGGAAGAAGGGGAGAGGAGGGTTGCTGGATGGAGGGAAGGGGAGAGGAGGGTTGCTGGACATGGTGGAAGAAGGGGAGAGGAGAGAGGAGGGTTGCTGGATGGAGGGAAGGGGAGAGGAGGGTTGCTGGACATGGTGGAAGAAGGGGAGAGGAGAGAGGAGGGTTGCTGGATGGAGGGAAGGGAAGAGGAGGGTTGCTGGACATGGTGGAAGAAGGGGAGAGGAGGGTTGCTGGATGGAGGGAAGGGAAGAGGAGGGTTGCTGGATGAAGGGAAGGGGAGAGGAGGGTTGCTGGACATGGTGGAAGAAGGGGAGAGGAGAGAGGAGGGTTGCTGGATGGAGGGAAGGGGAGAGGAGGGTTGCTGGACATGGTGGAAGAAGGGGAGAGGAGGGTTGCTGGATGGAGGAAAGGGGAGAGGAGGGTTGCTGGATGAAGGGAAGGGGAGAGAAGGGTTGCTGTACATGGTGGAAGAAGGGGAGAGGAGGGTTGCTGGATGGAGGGAAGGGGAGAGGAGGGTTGCTGGACATGGTGAAAGAAGGGGAGAGGAGGGTTGCTGCACATGGTGGAAGAAGGGGAGAGGAGGGTTGCTGGATGGAGGGAAGGGGAGAGGAGGGTTGCTGGACATGGTGGAAGAAGGGGAGAGGAGGGTTGCGGGATGGAGGGAAGGGGAGAGGAGGGTTGCTGGACATGGTAGAAGAAAGGGAGAGGAGAGGGCAGGGGAGAGGAGGGTTGCTGGATGAAGGGGAGAGGAGGGTTGCTGGACATGGTGGAAGAAGGGGAGAGGAGGGTTGCTGGATGGAGGGAAGGGGAGAGGAGGGTTGCTGGACATGGTGGAAGAAGGGGAGAGGAGGGTTGCTGCACATGGTGGAAGAAGGGGAGAGGAGGGTTGCTGGATGGAGGGAAGGGGAGAGGAGGGTTGCTGGACATGGTGGAAGAAGGGGAGAGGAGGGTTGCTGCACATGGTGGAAGAAGGGGAGAGGAGGTTTGCTGGATGGAGGGAAGGGGAGAGGAGGGTTGCTGGACATGGTGGAAGAAGGGGAGAGGAGGGTTGCGGGATGGAGGGAAGGGGAGAGGAGGGTTGCTGGACATGGTAGAAGAAAGGGAGAGGAGAGGGCAGGGGAGAGGAGGGTTGCTGGATGAAGGGAAGGGGAGAGGAGGGTTGCTGGACATGGTGGAAGAAGGGGAGAGGAGGGTTGCTGGATGGAGGGAAGGGGAGAGGAGGGTTGCTGGACATGGTGGAAGAAGGGGGGAGGAGAGGGCAGGGGAGAGGAGGGTTGCTGGATGAAGGGAAGGGGAGAGGAGTGTTGCTGGACATGGTGGAAGAAGGGGAGAGGAGGGTTGCTGGATGGAGGGAAGGGGAGAGGAGGGTTGCTGGACATGGTGGAAGAAGGGGAGAGGAGGGTTGCTGGATGGAGGGAAGGGGAGAGGAGGGTTGCTGGACATGGTGGAAGAAGGGGAGAGGAGGGTTGCGGGATGGAGGGAAGGGGAGAGGAGGGTTGCTGGACATGGTAGAAGAAAGGGAGAGGAGAGGGCAGGGGAGAGGAGGGTTGCTGGATGAAGGGAAGGGGAGAGGAGGGTTGCTGGACATGGTGGAAGAAGGGGAGAGGAGAGTTGCTGGATGGAGGGAAGGGGAGAGGAGGGTTGCTGGACATGGTGGAAGAAGGGGAGAGGAGAGGGCAGGGGAGAGGAGGGTTGCTGGATGAAGGGAAGGGGAGAGGAGGGTTGCTGGACATGGTGGAAGAAGGGGAGAGGAGGGTTGCTGGATGAAGGGAAGGGGAGAGGAGTGTTGCTGGACATGGTGGAAGAAGGGGAGAGGAGGGTTGCTGGATGGAGGGAAGGGGAGAGGAGGGTTGCTGGACATGGATGGATGAGAGGGAAGGGAGAGAGAAGAAATGCTGGACATGGATGGAG
Source organism: Microcaecilia unicolor (assembly GCF_901765095.1). Taxonomy (NCBI): domain Eukaryota; kingdom Metazoa; phylum Chordata; class Amphibia; order Gymnophiona; family Siphonopidae; genus Microcaecilia; species Microcaecilia unicolor. The sequence continues at coordinate 121,094,102 of NC_044034.1, read as the reverse complement.
GGGATGGAAGAATGAGGAAGGAGATGAGATGAGGGAAAAGGAAGAGAGGAGAAAAACTGCACATGGATGAAGAAAATAGGCAGAAGCTGGATCCACTAGACAGTCAAGTCTGCAGAGGACCCAGCTTTTACTTATGGATATAGAGCAAGAAATGAAGAAGAAAGGAGGAAAGTAAAGAAATAAATGGAAAGGAAGCCCTGGAAACGGAGTTAAGAGGACAGATAGCAGCAGAATCGGATACTGGGCCTGCATGATCAGAAAAACAGTCACCAGACAACAAAGGTAGAAAAAAATCATTTTATTTTCATTATAGTGTTTGGAATATGTCCACTTTGAGAATCAGGTGCTCAACATTAAAAGTTTATATTTATTTACTTATTTATGGCATTTTATCCCACATTAAACATGAATTAAATTGGAACCTGGGATCATTTAAATTTTTTTTCCTGGAGACAGTAATGCATTGCCCCCCCCCCCCCAGGCTCTCTCCCCGGCTATAGCCAGCTCTGCAATTTTTAAGGGGAGGTGGACGGGGGGGGGGGGGGGGGGGGGAGGTGGACGGTCGCAGAGGTGGACCGGGGAGAGAGCCTGTTGTTAAACATTTACCAGCACACCACTGTCTAGTGCCCACCCATCCAACCTGTTGGCCCACCCAAAAATTGACTTCTGGCTACGCCACTGCTTCTGTCTACTATGAATACTCTGCTGGAGACTCCAACATAGACTAGTCATCATTGCCTAGAGGCAGCTAAGAAAAACTGGCCTTCTTTCACAATAGGAGGGCCAAGGAAAGACCAATACTGAAAAAAGGCCAGACTGTTGGGGTCAAAATTGATGACAACACTGACTGGAGAAAAGGCACAGGTTTACCAAACAACTCCCAAATCGCTTGTTTTGTTTATTGATCTTTTATGCTGTACCACCTTTTTTTAAGACAGATCAAGGCACTTTACATAAAAGTAATCAAAACAATAGAAAGGGAAGAAAGGAAAGGGGGCTAGAACTGCTCAGACATTCAGGCCACCAGACATCCAACATCAACTAAAAGTGGACTGTACCATATGCTAACTCAAAATAAAAAGTCTTAAGATGAAACTTAAATGTAGTAAATTACATTTCAGAGTGGATATATGAGGGAAGATCATTCCATAGTTATGGGATCATGAAGAAAAAAGCAGTTTCTAGTTGAACAGCAAGTGCAAAGTGATGCATGTGAAAAAGAGGAACCCAAACTATATGCGATGCAAGGTTACACATTAGGAGTCACCACCCAGGAAAAGGATCTAGGTGTCATCACTGGTGACACATTGAAACCCTCTGCTCAGTGTGCAGAAGTGGCTAAGAAAGCAAATAAAATTTAGGAATTATTGGGAAAGGAATGGAAAACAAGAACAAAAATATTATGCCTTTGTATGCCTTTGCAACCGCACCTCGAATACTGTGTGCAATTCTTGTCACCACATCTGAAAAAAGATATAGCGAAATTAGAAAAGGTACAAAGAAGGGCAATGAAAATGAAAAAGAGGATGGGACAACTTCCCTATGAGGAAAGGCTAAAGCGGCTAGGGCTCTTCAGCTTGGAGAAGAGACAGCTGCTCAGTTAAATTACACATTGAGTGAAGAAATATTTTCTCTGGTTTGTTTTAAATTTACTATTTAGTAGCTTCGTTGTGTGCCCTCTAGTCCTAGACTTTTGTAAAGAGTAAACAATCGATTCACCTACACCTGTTCCACTCCACTCTGGATTTTATAGACCTCTATCATATCTCCCCCTCAGCTGTCTCTTCTCCAAGCTGAAGAGCCCTAGCTGCTTTAGCCTTTCCTCACCACCATCTTCTCCATTGCAGAATCTTACAAACGAATCCATTAGGCCTTCTCCACTGGACTTCCAAGGGGGGGGGGGGTGTACACTTTTGGTCATACCTCTTTGGAGCATTTATACAAGACAAGCATGCAATAGGACAATACTCATTCTCTCCACCAACAGCTGTGCTCTCTCCCTCTAATGCTCCCCTAGTCATCTCTACAGCGCTTGCCCTTCTCCAGATAAATGCCACAGGCTCTTTATCCAAGAGAGGTGTGCACCACGACATCAGCACTCACTCTCTCCACCAGCAGCCGGGCCTTTTCCCTTTAGTGCTCCTCTGGCTACCTGGACCACTAGTCCTCCTCTTAAGAGAGCAATTTTGAGACCTTTTCTGCTATTAGTTAATTTTCCCCACAATATATTTGTTCCAAGTTGCCCTATACAGCCAAAACTTAGCAAGTCTCAGCTTAGGATTCCCCACTTGGGAGTGATTCATCCTGCTTGTCAACGGAGAATGTAAAGTTGCTTACCAGTAACAAGGCTTCACTGGAGATAAAATAAATGCTTCTGATTTATCCTATTAGATTTTGCTCACACCTTTGCAGTAGTAGCTCAAAGCAAGGTACATGCAGGTCCACTGGGTATTTCCCTGTCCCTGAGGGCTCATAATCTAAGTTTGTACCTAAGGCAATGCATATACCCATTCATCTTCCTGAGTTGATAACTTATAAGCTTCACCTGAGACTTGTGAGGTACCAGTTCTGAGAGCTAGTCCATGTTAGCATGGTCAGATGACAACTTGACTGTATGACTGATTTCCTGCTTTCCCCAAAGAAATTGTTTGTTTGTTTAGTGGGAAACAAGCATGCCTCTAGTGAGGCTGGCATAAAACATGTTGAATATAAACTAGAGCCGTACCAAACTGCATATTTTACTATTCGGCCAAATACAAATAATGAAAAATATTAATCAGCCAAATACAACACACAAATAATGGGCATTGAACTTTAACATAAATTTAAAAAAGAAGAAACGTGAAATAAGAGCTCAAGCATTTTATTTCAGTACAATGTAGCACAGTAGAGCCCCAGATTACTCGCATTTGAATTTAAATCACTATTCGGCCAAATACAAATAATGCACTCTGGGAACTGTTCATGGCCAAATCAAATACAAATATGAATATTCGGTACAGCCCTACTATAAACTACTCTGCAATCATTTCATGTATCAACATATAGAAAATAACAATTGAAACTAAGATAAATTAAAACTATATTTAAAAATGTATAGCTCACACCATTGACCCTTTTGGGCATGTAATAACTCACATATAATTATAAAAATCACACAATTGTTTCAGCAAAAACTTTTATTCCCAAATTTAAATTTGACAAAGCATTTTTCCATGAATCATTTACAACATATTATAAAAGGTAATGTTTTATTTCTGAGTTCATAAATTTCCCAAACACCACAAAATCAACAAGGAAAACAATTTGGTACCGAATGAGCACTGATGTTTTGTAATGTCACACTACTCCGTTATGAACTGGGATTAAATAGCATGTAATGTTCTTGGAAATTGCACAGCTTCAGCAGCCCCAGCTGTTTCCTATTTTAAAGCTAGATGTACTTCAGAGATCACCCTCAGGCAAAAATGAAACCCTAATATACAAAAATAAGTGCTTAACAGCATCCTCCTGTGCTGTTTGAACCACTCTAGCAGAAAGAGATGACAAAGTTAGTGATCCTATTAAAACTTGCAGGTGCTAATTCACTATAGTGCAGTAATGATTTCTACAGCTTACCATATGCATTGTCATCAGCCCCATTAATTACAATGGGGTTAATTCTTTTAAAAAAGCAGTAATAGTCCTGCAAGATTACTGTGCTTTAGTAAATCAGCCCCTAGATGGCTGAACCTCAGACACATAGGATCAATGCAGCAGTGAGTAATAAGAAACAAAAAAATTTCAGCACCTGAGATTTAATCAATAAACAAAATTACTACTTCATTTAAGGGAATAATTGTATTAAAAGATTACAAAACCAAAAATAATTCGACCTTTCTTTTCTGTCCAACCCTTGTATGGTCATATGAATTTGTAGTACAAGGATTACACCAACAAAAAGCAGATTACACTTCCTCCAGGGCAAGAAAAACTTTTCTTCATACAAAGTCATTGTGCATCTCTTCAAAACATATTCTATTTCATTTTGTCAAAGTAAATGTAGGAAATTTCTATAATTTAAAGTCCAACATAAATAAATTATATATATATATATATATATATATATATATATATATATATATATATATATTTCTCCCTGCACATGGTATTTATCAGGGACATAAGAAAATAAGAATAGCCATACTGGGTCAGACCAATGGTTCATCTTAGTCCAGTATCCTCAACAGTGGCCAATCCAAGTCACAAGGACCTGGCAGAAACCCAAATAGTAGCAACATTCCATGCTACCAATTCCAGGGAAAGCAATGGACTATGGACTTTTCCTCCAGGAACTTGTCCAAACCTTTTTTCAACCCATATACTCTAACCACTGTTACCAGATCCTCCATCAATGAGTTCCAGAGCTTAACTATTCTTTGAGTGAAAAAATATTTCCTCCTATTTGTTTTAAAAGTATTTCCATATAATTTCATTGAGTGTCCCCTGGTCCTTCTACTTTTTGAAAGAGTGAAAAATCAATTCACTTTTACCCATTCTACACCACTCAGGATTTTCTAGACCTCAATCATATCCGCCCCCCCCCCCCCCAGCCATCTATTTTCCAAGTTGAAGAGCCCTAATCTCTTTAGCCTTTCCTCATATGGGAGGTGTTCCATCCCCTTTATCATTTTGGTCGCTCATGGAACATTTTCTAATTCCTATATATCTTTTTTGAGATACAGCAACCAGAATTGAATGTAATACTCAAGGTGAGGTCACACCATGGAGCGATACAGAGGTATAATATTCTTGGTCTTATTACCATACCTTTCCTAATAATTCTTAGCATCCTGTTTGCTTTTTTAGCCACCTTAGCCCACTGGGCAGATCTCAGTGAATTGTCTACAATAACTAGATCTTTTTCTTGAGTGCTGACTCCTAAGGTGGACCCTAGCATCAGGTAATTATGATTCGGATTATTCTTCCCAATGTGCATCACTTTGCATTTGTCCCCATCTGCCATCTGGATGCCCAGTCTTACAACTTCCTAACATCTTCCTGCAATTTTTCACAGTCCGCATGTGTTTTGACAACTTTAAATAGTTTTGCGCCACCTGCAAATGTAATCACATCACTCGTCGTTCCAATTTCCAGATCATTTATGAATGTTAAATAGCACCAGTTCCAGTATAGATCCCTGCGGAACTCCATGAGTCACCCTCTTCCATTGAGAAAAATTCCAAATCCATAGAAGAACATTGCCTCCTATCCCATGACTTTTTAATTTTCTCAGAAGTCTCTCTTTACAAAGCCATGGGACCAGAAGCAAGCAAAACTACAGAGCTGGAAGCAGGAAGAGCAACTTATGGAATCGCAGGGCAGCAAATGTCCAGACATTAACAAGTAGGAAAAAAGGGACAGCATGCTCAGGTTAACCAGGAATTGGTAGGGTGCTGGAATCATTGCCGAGCAAATGTTTTCATGTGTTAGCTAGTCTTAATACTGCAGATGCAGCTGTCTCTTCAGGCAGGTTAACACTAAGATCAGTAATAAAATCTGACATTTAATGAACTGACAAAACATATCTAGAAAAGCCTGAAGAGCGTTCAACTGTATAGGAACAAATTTTATCCAAAGCTGTAATGATACAACTTGGGGTGAAGAAACCCAGACATGCAGCAAATGATGGGAACTGAAGTATAATTATTAGAGTATGTAAGTGTCCACAGCTGATTAGATCTTGGATGCCAAATAGTGAGGAAGGGCAATAGAAAGACCCACTAGAATACTAGGTTGCACAAGATGAAAAACTAAACTGAAAAAACAAATCTGATTAATAATGGTTTAAGGGGTTTTTCCTTTTTGTATGATAGAGAGACCTCACCTGGCATATCGTGTTCCTCTTCAAAGAGGCCACATCTCCAAAAGACTACAGAGTAGAGCAATCTAGAGGGCTACCACAATGTCTGCACTGTAAGTCATATAAAGGCAAAACTTCCGGATCTAAATCTTATAAGAGTCAAAGGGAGATATGTCAAAAAGAAAACAGATTTTGGATGAGGGACGGTGGGGGTGTTGGAGGATTTATTTAGCAATTGAACCATCGTTAAGCTTTTTGACTTTTCTGTTTTGCTACTTTTATGGTTTGTGTTCTATATTAAAAAACCAAAAAAAATGGTAAAAGAAAGAAAACAGATTTTGAAAGTATAAATACACACGAGACAAGCAATTTCAAAGTTATGAACAAGTGTTCAGATAAAGCTGAAAAAAGGCTATTCCACTATTGGTAGATATATTGAATTAGTGATCCCTAGTAGAAGATATGATGGCAACAATTTACCACAAGCCAAGAGTTTAGTGGTTCTTGTAAAACAAGTTGCCACTGAGGTCTTAAATATAATCAAATCTGTTGCTTGTTTAAAGTTTTGGGAGTTATGCTAGCACTGGGTATTTATATTATGAGAAAAAAAAACATGGGACAAGCACAGAATATGTAATTCTGACAAAATGAAAGCAATAGATTAAGTAGGGGACAATGGACAGACTGTACAAAGTAAGTGATTTTGGGAGCAGGGGAAATTTTTCAAACTACACAGATTAGCAAGAGCTCTTAACTACCATCAGCCACTCTTCCTGACAAGCAGGAGTTTTCTTTAGTGGAATTTCCAGCTTTCAAAATTCAAATTCCTAAAAAAACAATCAGCCCTCTTGCAAGGTTTGAGGTATTTGTTTCAATTTAAGCCAGATAACCTCCTCTGAATAAGCTTTCAAAACCTGTCTGTAGGGGCTAGGCCCCAGGCCCCCTGCCTATACAGTTACTAAAAGTTTAACTAACAACGTCCTGCTATTCATACTTAGACAATGTTTCAATGCAGCATGAACTTTGTCTACCAAGGTCTGCACTTCAGCAAGAAAATGCCTGTGGCCCATTTAGCTCACCTTGCAATTATTGCATCATAGACTTCTTGTGCAGAGAAAAAGACTTCTGGTCAAGTAGCCCCAGCCACTTTAGAGCCTGAGTTCAGACTTTCCACAACAAGGTAGACATCCTCTGATGTCCACCATCTTCTATATCTTCCTTCCTGCCTCACTCTTCTCTCTCTAAGGCACTTCAGTCAATGATAACTACCTTCGGCTCTCTTCACCCTTTCCCCACCCTGTTGTTTAAATCGCCAGAAGTTGAACTCCTCCACAAAATTCTTCTTCATATCAACCATAGCCTCTCTTCTGGTCAAGTCCCTTCCTGCTGGAAAACTACAGTTTGCCCAAATCTGAAAAAAACTTCTCTGGACCCCAAAATCCTGGTGCATTATCGTCTAGTTTCTAACCTATGTTTTCTTTCTAAACTTCTTGAAAAAAAATAAAACATTCACAAGTTAACTTATATGGATAAGATGTTCACATTACATCCTAAGCAATTAAGGTTTCGGTTCCACTAAGTATAGAAAGCGAATGATACATACCTGTAGCAGGTGTTCTCCGAGGACAGCAGGCTGATTGTTCTCACGACTGGCTTGACGTCCATGGCAGCCCCCACCAACCGGAAGAAAACTTCGCGGGCGGTCCCGCACGCAGGGCACGCCCACCGTGCATGCGCGGCCGCCTTCCCGCCCGTGCGCGACCGTTCCCGCTCAGTTGAATGACAAGCAAATGATCAAAATGCAACTCCAAAGGGGAGGAGGGAGGGTAGGTGAGAACAATCAGCCTGCTGTCCTCAGAGAACACCTGCTACAGGTATGTATCATTCGCTTTCTCCGAGGACAAGCAGGCTGCTTGTTCTCACGACTGGGGTATCCCTAGCTCTCAGGCTCACTCAAAACAAGAACCCAGGTCAATTGAACCTCGCAACGGCGAGGGCATAACAGAAATTGACCTACGAAGAACAACTAACTGAGAGTGCAGCCTGACCAGAATAAATTTGGGTCCTGGAGGGTGGAGTTGGATTTAAACCCCAAACAGATTCTGCAGCACCGACTGCCCGAACCGACTGTCGCGTCGGGTATCCTGCTGGAGGCAGTAATGTGATGTGAATGTGTGGACAGATGACCACGTCGCAGCCTTGCAAATCTCTTCAATAGTGGCTGACTTCAAGTGGGCCACCGACGCTGCCATGGCTCTGACACTATGAGCCGTGACATGACTCTCAAGAGTCAGCCCAGCCTGGGCGTAAGTGAAGGAAATGCAATCTGCTAGCCAATTGGAGATGGTGCGTTTCCCGACAGCGACCCCTTTCCTATTGGGGTCGAAAGAAACAAACAATTGGGCGGACTGTCTGTGGGGCTGTGTCCGCTCCAAGTAGAAGGCCAATGCTCTTTTGCAGTCCAATGTGTGCAACTGACGTTCAGCAGGGCGGGTATGCGGTCTGGGAAAGAATGTTGGCAAGACAATTGACTGGTTCAGATGGAACTCCGACACCACCTTTGGCAGGAACTTAGGGTGAGTGCGGAGGACTACTCTGTTGTGATGAAATTTAGTATACGGAGCATGAGCTACTAGGGCTTGAAGCTCACTGACCCTACGAGCTGAAGTAACTGCCACCAAGAAAATGACCTTCCAGGTCAAGTACTTCAGATGGCATGAATTCAGTGGCTCAAAAGGAGGTTTCATCAGCTGGGTGAGGACGATGTTGAGATCCCATGACACTGCAGGAGGCTTGACAGGGGGCCTTGACAAAAGCAAGCCTCTCATGAATCGAACGACTAAAGGCTCTCCAGAGATGGCTTTACCCTCTACACGAAGATGGTAAGCACTAATCGCACTAAGGTGATTCCTTACTGAGTTGGTCTTGAGGCCAGACTCCGATAAGTGCAGAAGGTATTCAAGCAGGTTCTGTGCAGGGCAAGAATGAGGTTCTAGGGCCTTGCTCTCACACCAAACGACAAACCTCCTCCACTTGAAAAAGTAACTCTTTTTAGTGGAATCCTTCCTAGAGGCAAGCAAGACACGGGAGACACCCTCAGACAGACCCAACGAAGTGAAGTCTACGCCCTCAACATCCAGGCCGTGAGAGCCAGAGACTGAAGGTTGGGGTGCAGTAACGCTCCGTCGTTCTGCGAAATGAGAGTCGGAAAACACTCCAATCTCCACGGTTCTTCGGAGGACAACTCCAGAAGAAGAGGGAACCAGATCTGACGGGGCCAAAAAGGCGCTATCAGAATCATGGTGCCGTGGTCTTGCTTGAGCTTCAGTAAGGTCTTCCCCACCAAAGGTATGGGAGGATAAGCATACAGGAGGCCGGTCCCCCAATGGAGGAGAAAGGCATCCGACGCTAGCCTGCCGTGTGCCTGAAGTCTGGAACAGAACAGAGGCAGCTTGTGGTTGGTCTGAGAGGCAAAAAGGTCCACTGAGGAGGTGCCCCACTCTCGGAAGATCTTGCATACCACTCTGGAATGGAGCGACCACTCGTGCGGTTGCATGACTCTGCTCAGTCTGTCGGCCAGACTGTTGTTTATGCCTGCCAGGTATGTGGCTTGGAGGAGCATGCCGAACTGGCAAGCCCAACGCCACATCCCGACGGCTTCCTGACACAGGGGGCGAGATCCGGTGCCCCCCTGCTTGTTGATGTAATACATTGCAACCTGATTGTCTGTCCGAATTTGGATAATTTGACAGGACAGCCAATCTCTGAAAGCCTTCAGTGCGTTCCAGACCGCTCGGAGCTCCAGGAGGTTGATCTGAAGATCCTTTTCCTGGAGGGACCACAGTCCCTGGGTGTGAAGCCCATCGACATGAGCTCCCCACCCCAGGCGAGATGCATCCGTCGTTAGCACTTTCGTGGGCTGTGGAATTTGGAATGGACGTCCCAGGGTCAAATTGGTCCGAATGGTCAACCAGTGCAGTGAAGTGCGGCAACTGGTGGGGAGGCGGATGACATCTTCTAGATTCCCGGTGGATTGAAACCACTGGGAAGCTAGGGCCCATTGAGCAGATCTCATGTGAAGAAGAGCCATGGGAGTCACATGAACTGTGGAGGCCATATGACCCAGAAGTCTCAACATCTGCCGAGCTGTGATCTGCTGAGACGCTCTGGTCTGGGAAGCCAGGGACAGGAGGTTGTTGGCCCTCGCTTCGGGAAGGAAGGCCTGAGCCGTCTGAGTATTCAGCAGAGCTCCTATGAATTCCAGAGACTGGACTGGCTGGAGATGGGACTTTGGGTAATTTATCACAAACCCCAGCAGCTCCAAGAGGTGAGTAGTGCACTGCATGGACCGGAGAGCTCCTGCCTCCGAGGTGCTCTTGACCAGCCAATCGTAAAGATATGGGAACACGTGCACTCCCAGCTTGCGTAGATACGCCGCAACCACCATGAGGCACTTGGTGAACGTGGGGCAGAGGCGAGCCCAAAGGGCAGCACACAATACTGAAAGTGCCGTGTGCCCAGACGGAATCTGAGATACTGTCTGTGAGCTGGCAGTATCGGGATGTGAGTGTATGCATCCTTTAAATCCAGGGAACATAGCCAATCGCTTTTCTGAATCATTGGCAGAAGGGTGCCCAAGGAAAGCATCCTGAACTTTTCTTTGACCAGGAATTTGTTCAGGGCCTCTCAGGTTTAGGATGGGGCGCATCCCCCCTGTTTTCTTTTCCACAAGGAAGTACCTGGAATAGAATCCCTGCCCTTCCTGCCCGGGTGGCACGGGCTCGACCACATTGGCGCTGAGAAGGGCGGAGAGTTCCTGTGCAAATACTCGCTTGTGCTGGGAGCTGAAGGACTGAGCTCCCGGAGGACAATTTGGTGGAGGGGAGACCAAATTCAGGGCGTATCCGCACCGCACTATTTGGAGAACCCACTGGTCGGAGGTTATAAGAGGCCACCTTTGGTGAAAAAGTTTTAACCTCCCTCCGACTGGCAGATCGTCCGGCACGGACACTTTGATGGCGGCTATGTTCCCATGGATCCAGTCAAAAGCCCGTCCCTGGCTTTTGCTGTGGAGGCGCAGGGGGCTGCTTAGGCGCACGCTGTTGACGGGAACGAGCGCGCTGGGACTGTCCCTGTGCCTGATGAGGCCTTCGGGCCGGCTGGGTGTACCTACGCTTGTTATAGGCGTAGGGCGCAGCCTGCCTGGCCCGAGAAAAACGTCCACCTGCTGAGGTGGATGCTGAAGGCGCCCGGTGGGAGAGCTTGTCGAGGACGGTTTCCCGCTGATGTAGTTGGTCCACCAACTGCTCGACCTTCTCACCAAAAATATTATTCCCCCGGCAAGGGACGTCGGCCAGTCTCTGCTGGGTGCGGTTGTCCAGGTCAGAGGCACGCAGCCATGAGAGCCTGCGCATCACTATACCTTGGGCCGCAGCACGAGATGCCACGTCACAGGTGTCATATATACCCCTGGACAGGAACTTTCTGCACGCCTTCAGCTGCCTGACCACCTCCTGAAAGGGCCTGGACTGCTCCGGGGGGAGCTTGTCGACCAGGTCCGCCAGTTGCTTCACATTATTCTGCATGTGGATGCTCGTGTAGAGCTGGTAAGACTGGATGTGGGTCACGAGCATGGAAGATTGGTAGGCCTTCCTCCCAAACGAGTCCAGAGTGCGAGACTCCCGCCCCGGGGGCGCCGAGGCGGTATCCCTCGAACTCCGTGCCCTCTTGAGAGCAGAGTCCACGACCGCCGAGTCATGAGGCAATTGGGGCCGCATTAACTCTGGGTCCGAGTGGATCCTGTATTGGGACTCTGCTTTCTTGGGGATGGTGGGGTTAGATAACGGTCTCAACCAGTTCCGAAGCAGTGTCTCCTTGAGGACATTGTGCAACGGCACCGTGGAGGACTCTCTAGGTGGTGATGGATAGTCGAGGACCTCGAGCATCTCAGCCCTCGGCTCATCCACAGAGACCACGGGGAAGGGAATGCAAATAGACATATCCCTGACGAAGGAGGCAAAGGAGAGGCTCTCAGGTGGCGAGAGCTTTCTCTCAGGTGAAGGAGTGGGGTCGGAGGGAAGGCCCACAGACTCCTCTGAGGAGAAATATCTGGGGTCCTCCTCCTCCCCCCACGAGGCCTCTTCCTCGGTGTCGGACATGAGCTCCTGCAGCTCAGTCCTCAACCGGGCCCAGCTTGACGTCGAGGCACCGAGACCTCGGTGGCGTCGTCGAGCGGTGGACTCCCGCGCCGGCAGGGATGAAGCTCCCTCCATCGACGTCGACGGGGATTCCACCTGCGTGGCGGTCGAGACCGGCGCTGCAAGCGGCGTCGGCGTCAAAGGCCTCGGCACCGGGCTAGAGCCCGCCGGCGCCTCCATCAACGGCGCCGAGGGTGCAAGCACCCCCGGCGCCGGCACGGTCTGGCGCATCAGCCCTTCCAGGATCCCCGGAAGGATGGCTCGGAGGCACTCGTCCAGGCCCGCTGTCGGGAAAGACGAAGGGGCCGGTAGAGGTGTCGGTGCCGGAAGCTGCTCGGGTCCAGGAGACTGCACCGAAGTGCTGGCACCCTGACGTGCGGATACCTCTACGACAGAGGGGGACCTCTCCTCTCCACGCTGCCGCTTCCTCGGCGTCAACTCATCCCTGGCGCCGGGAGCTGGATGCTTCGTGGGCGACCGATGACGGTGCTTCTTCGCCTTTTTACGGTGCCCGTCATCGGCGCTCGGTGGGACAGAGGAGGAAGAGGTGGATCCCCCTCGGCCTCGAGGAATCGGGTCCGACAGGGTTCGGTCCCGAGGGCCCTGAGTAGAGGGAGTGACCGGGGCTGATTGCCCACGCGGCCTCTCACCCCTGCCGTCGCCGGTGAGCCGACGGGACCTGTGCTCCTGGGGTCGATGCCGTCGGTGCCGATTTCATGGACATCGATACCGGTACCGAAGATGCGGCCGTCGATACCGATGCCGTCGAAGTCGACGTTGAGGGGCCGGCGCAAGTTCCAAAAAGACGGTCCCGAAGAACTTGCCTCGCTACTTGTGTCCGTTTCCGGAGACCGAGACACAAAGTGCACATCTTGGTATCGTGCTCCGGCCCGAGGCACTGGAGGCACCAAGCGTGAGTGTCAGTCTGCGAGATATGCCGGCCGCACCGACCACACTTTTTAAATCCACTCGGGACCTTCGAGGACATCGACGGAAAAATCGCGTCGGCAAAGTCAAAGTTGTCGATGGTGGCAGTAAAATCACACCTCGAAAATAAATCGACCGCGCGGCCACAAGGCCGCAACGAGACGCCCCCGCTAAAAGACGAGGGAAAAACAAAGTTCAGCGTTTTTGTTTTGTTTTTTACAGAAATGAAAAGAGAAAAACGGAGAACACGAAGCAAAAAAGTTCGCGGCGAAAGCGCGATCCGGTTTCCAGGGCTGACAGAGAGAGAGATGAACGCGGCTCTCTCCAGCGCGGAAAAGAAAAAACTGAGCGGGAACGGTCGCGCACGGGCGGGAAGGCAGCCGCGCATGCGCGGTGGGCGTGCCCTGCGTGCGGGACCGCCCGTGAAGTTTTCTTCCAGTTGGTGGGGGCTGCCGTGGACGTCAACCCAGTCGTGAGAACAAGCAGCCTGCTTGTCCTCGGAGAAAAAGAGTTAAGCTCCTTTACTCACTAAAGTTTATTCTTACCGCGATAAACATGTGCATCTTGCTATCTCACTTGATCTGTCCACTGCCTTTGGATCTGGTCAATCACTCTCTTTTACTATCCTGTCTTGGTTCTTTGGGTGTGTCCGGTACTATTCTTACATGGTTCACTTCCTTCTTAACTAACTGTTCTTTTCAGGTCAAAACCCCATCTCCTTCTTTACATTTCCTAGGCTGTGGGGGTCCTGCAAGTGTTGATTCTCACCTTCTCTTCAATCTTTTCCTGAGTCTTCTGGCAACTCTAATTCAATCTACAGGGGTCGCTTTTCACTTCTATGTTGATAGCCTCTTAATTTACCCCACTAGCCCAGTTACACCATCCATTCGGCCTCTACAAGATTGTCTCACCCTCATCTCAGGCTGGCTTACCACGCATAGATTAGTTCTTAATAGGGACAAAACAGTAGCATGTTGGTTTACTGGTGGTCTCTCTCCTCCTCATCTCAGGCTGGTTTACCATGCATAGATTAGTTCTTAATAGGAACAAAACAGTGGCATGTTGGTTTACTGGTGGTCTCTCATCTCAGGCTGGCTTACCTCACATAGATTAGTTCTTAATAGGGACAAAACAGTAGCATGTTGGTTTACTGGTGGTCTCTCTCCTCCTCATCTCAGGCTGGTTTACCATGCATAGATTAGTTCTTAATAGGGATGAAACAGTAGCATGTTGGTTTACTGCTGGTCTCTCACCTCCCTCTCTACCCTTGACTCTCTCTGGACATAAATCTCCCCTGTTGATTCTTTCCGCTATCTAGGTATTAAATTTGGTTCACAACTCACTTTCTCTCAAATAAATCGCAGGATTATATAAAACTGTTTTTTTTTTTAAATACTCTGTGTCAACTCCACTCGGTTCTAAGGTTTTTTGAACACGATACCTTTCATTCTCTGATACTTTTTCTACTTGTAACTAGGATTGACTACTGCAATATCACTTACCTTGGTTGTTCTCACTCTAACCTAGGGAGTCTCCAGACTTTACAAACCAATTATGTCTCTCCCCTCTTGGTCAAAACTCATTGTCTCCCAGTTGACAAGCAGATTATTTTAAAGGTCCTCACACTTACTTTCAAAGCATCCAGATTAGGCCATCCTTCATACTTCCCCAATGCATCTTCTCCGCTCACTCAATGACAACAGTCTGGTCTTCCCAGTCCCCATTTTGCCCAAATGGAATTCACCAAGCATCAATGCCTTCTTTTTTGCAGCCCCTTCTCTCTGGAACTCTCTACCACTCCCAATTCGTGCTGAACTGTCTTTCAAGTTTAAAGCAGCATTAAAAACTTGGCAGTTTCAAGATTTGACACCACGTGAGACTTCATCTTTTCATCATTGTTTCTACAAAACCTTTTTTCTTCACTACACCTCTTCCTTCATCCCCTCCAAGTCCTTAGTCCTGTTACCCACCTCTATTCTACTATAGCTGCATGACTGGATATTTTCTATGAATATTGTAGTTTTCTTCTGCCTTTACTTTGTTTTTAGAATTGTACACCCTGTGATCTGAAATTTTGTTAACGGCAGTATAACAAGCTTGAATAAACAACTATAACTATTCTTGTGTTTTGTTTTTTTAAATTAGAAGACCCACAACCTTATCTTCAGGAACACTGTCCCTGGCAGAACCACATATAAGGGGCATCCCCAGGGATCAAGAGGGTCAGGTGCTACCATCAGATCCAGAGCTGTCATCGTCTCGTGTGCTACTCAGCTTGTGGGCTCCACCAAGCTCCTCTATTCATCTCTGCACCATTGACACCCTTCAGAGCTCACCTGCCAGTATGATCACCTGTTGACCTGCACCTCCAGCGAAGGAAGAAGCAGCCTGCTTCATTATTAGGTTGCAGGGAGACAAGCTCTGTAGTGCTATTAGGCGAAAAGCAAGCGGTTGAATTTGGACCTAGTACAGTTTGAGTTTCCTATGAACCATTTCTCATAAGTGTTCACACAAAAACATTTAATGATCATTTGTTAAAGCGAATGCTACATACCTGTAGAAGGTATTCTCAGAGGACAGCAGGCTGATTGTTCTCACTGATGGGTGACGTCCACGGAACCCCCTCCAATCAGAATCTTCACTAGCAAAGACATTTGCTAGCCCTCGCGCACCGCGCCTGCGTGACCGTCTTCCCACCCGAACCGGCTCGTGTTCGTCAGTCCCGTATGTAGCAAGACAAAGACAAGGGAAGACATAACTCCAAAGGGGAGGCGGGCGGGTTTGTGAGAACAATCAGCCTGCTGTCCTCGGAGAATACCTTCTACAGGTATGTAGCATTCGCTTTCTCCGAGGACAAGCAGGCTGCTTGTTCTCACTGATGGAGTATCCCTAGCCCCCAGGCTCACTCAAAACAACAAACATGGTCAATTGGGCCTCGCAACGGCGAGGACATAACTGAGATTGCCCTAACAACTTATCCAACTAACTGAGAGTGTAGCCTGGAACAGAACAAAAAATGGGCCTAGGGGGGTGGAGTTGGATTCTAAACCCCAAACAGATTCTGAAGCACCGACTGCACGAACCGACTGTCGCGTCGGATAACCTGCTGCAGGCAGTAATGAGATGTGAATGTGTGGACAGATGACCACGTCGCAGCCTTGCAAATCTCTTCAATAGTGGCTGACTTCAAGTGGGCCACTGACGCTGCCATGGCTCTAACATTGTGAGCCGTGACATGACCCTCAAGAGCCAGCCCAGCCTGGGCATAAGTGAAGGAAATGCAGTCTGCTAGCCAATTTGATAAGGTGCGTTTCCCCACAGCCACTCCCCTCCTGTTGGGATCAAAAGAAACAAACATTTGGGCAGACTGTCTGTTGGGCTGTGTCCGCTCCAGATAGAAGGCCAATGCTCCTTTGCAGTCCAATGTGTGCAGCTGACATTCAGCAGGGCAGGAATACGGACGGGGAAAGAATGTTGGCAAGACAATTGACTGGTTCAGATGGAACTCCGACACCACCTTCGGCAAGAACTTAGGGTGAGTGCGGAGGACTACTCTATTATGATGAAATTTGGTGTAAGGAGCATGGGCTACCAGGGACTGAAGCTCACTGACTCTACGAGCTGAAGTTACTGCCACCAAGAAAATGACCTTCCAGGTCAAGTACTTCAGATGGCAGGAATTCAGTGGCTCAAAAGGAGCTTTCATCAGCTGGGTGAGAACGACGTTGAGATCCCATGACACTGCAGGAGGTTTGATGGGGGGCTTTGACAAAAGCAAACCTCTCATAAAGCGAACTAAAGGCTGTCCCAAGATCGGCTTACCTTCCACACGGTAATGGTATGCACTGATTGCGCTAAGGTGAACCCTTACAGAGTTGGTCTGGAGCCCAGACTCAGATAAGTGCAGAAGGTAGTCAAGCAGGGTCTGTGTAGGACTAGAGCGAGGATCTAAGGCCTTGCTGTCACACCAGACGGCAAACCTCCTCCATAAAAAGAAGTAACTCCTCTTAGTGGAATCCTTCCTGGAAGCAAGACACGGGAGACACCCTCCGACAGACCCAAAGAGGCAAAGTCTACGCTCTCAACATCCAGGCCGTGAGAGCCAGAGACTGGAGGCTGGGATGCAGAAGCGCCCCTTCGTTCTGGGTGATGAGGGTCGGAAAACACTCCAATCTCCACGGTTCTTCGGAGGACAACTCCAGAAGGAACCAGATCTGACGCGGCCAAAAAGGAGCAATCAGAATCATGGTGCCTCGGTCCTGCTTGAGTTTCAGCAAAGTCTTCCCCACCAGAGGTATGGGAGGATAAGCATACAGCAGGCCTTCCCCCCAATCCAGGAGGAAGGCATCTGATGCCAGGCGGCCGTGGGCCTGAAGTCTGGAACAGAACTGAGGGACCTTGTGGTTGGCTTGAGATGCGAAGAGCTCTACCAAGGGGGTGCCCCACACTTGGAAGATTCGGCGCACTATTCTGGAGTTGAGCGACCACTCGTGAGGTTGCATAATCCTGCTCAACCTGTCGGCCAGACTGTTGTTTACGCCTGCCAGATATGTGGCTTGGAGAAACATACCGTGACGACGAGCCCAGAGCCACATGGTGACGGCTTCCTGACACATGGGGCGAGATCCGGTGCCCCCCTGCTTGTTGATGTAATACATGGCAACCTGGTTGTCTGTCTAATTTGAATAATTTGATGGGACAGCCGATCTCTGAAAGCCTTCAGAGCGTTCCAGACCGCTCGCAACTCCAGGAGATTGATCTGTAGACCTTGTTCCTGGAGGGACCAGCTTCCCTGGGTGAGAAGCCCATCGACATGAGCTCCCCACCCCAGGAGAGACGCATCCGTAGTCAGCACTTTTTGCGGCTGAGGAATTTGGAAAGGGTGTCCCAGAGTCAAATTGGACCAAATCGTCCACCAGTGCAGGGATTTGAGAAAACTCGTGGACAGGTGGATCACATCCTCTAGATCCCCAGCAGCCTGAAACCACTGGGAAGCTAGGGTCCATTGAGCAGATCGCATGCGAAGACGAGCCATGGGAGTCACATGAACTGTGGAGGCCATGTGGCCCAGCAATCTCAACATCTGCCAAGCTGTGATCTGCTGGGACGCTCGCACCCAGGAGACGAGGGACAACAGATTGTTGGCCCTTGTCTCCGGAAGATAGGCACGAGCCGTCCAAGAATCCAGCAGAGCTCCTATGAATTTGAGTCTCTGTACTGGGAGAAGATGGGACTTTGGATAATTTATCACAAACCCCAGTAGTTCCAGGAGTCGAATAGTCATCTGCATGGACTGTAGAGCTCCTGCCTCGAATGTGTTCTTCACCAGCCAATCGTCGAGATAAGGGAACACGTGCACTCCAAGTCTGCGGAGCTCTGCTGCTACCACAGTCAGGCACTTCGTGAACACCCTGGGCGCGGAGGCGAGCCCAAAGGGTAGCACACAGTACTGGAAGTGACGTGTTCCCAGACGGAATCGAAGATACTGTCTGTGAGCTGGCAGTATCGGAATATGCGTGTAAGCATCCTTTAAGTCCAGAGAGCATAGCCAATCTTTTTCCTGAATCATGGGAAGAAGGGTGCCCAGGGAAAGCATCCTGAACTTTTCCTTGACCAGATATTTGTTCAGGGCCCTTAGGTCTAGGATGGGACGCATCCCCCCTGTTTTCTTTTCCACAAGGAAGTACCTGGAATAGAATCCCAGCCCCTCTTGCCCCGGTGGCACGGGCTCGACTGCATTGGCGCTGAGAAGGGCGGAGAGTTCCTCTGCAAGTACCTGCTTGTGCTGGAAGCTGAAAGACTGAGCTCCCGGTGGGCAATTTGGAGGCATGGAGGCCAAATTGAGGGCGTATCCTTGCCGGACTATTTGAAGAACCCAACGGTCGGAGGTTATAAGAGGCCACCTTTGGTGAAAAACTTTCAACCTCTCCCCGACCGGCAGGTCGTCAGGCTCGGACACTTTGATCTCGGCTATGCTCTGCTGGAGCCAGTCAAAAGCTCGCCCCCTGCTTTTGCTGGGGAGCTGTGGGGCCTTGCTGAGGCGCACGCTGCTGACGAGAGCGAGCGCGCTGGGGCTTAGCCTGGGCCGCAGGCTGTCGAGAAGGAGGATTGTACCTACGCTTACCAGAAGAGTAGGGAACAGCCCTCCTTCCCCCATAAAAACGTCTACCTGATGAGGTAGATGCTGAAGGCTGCCGGCGGGAGAATTTGTCGAAAGCGTTATCCTGCTGGTGGAGCTGTTCTACTACCTGTTCGACTTTTCCCCCAAAAATGTTATCTGCTCGGCAAGGGGAGTCCGCAATCCGCTGCTGGATCCTATTCTCCAGGTCGGAGGCACGCAGTCATGAGAGTCTGCGCATCACCACACCTTGAGCAGCGGCCCTGGACGCAACATCAAAGGTATCAAATACCCCTCTGGCCAGGAATTTCCTACATGCCTTCAGCTGCCTGATCACCTCCTGAAACGGCTTGGCTTGCTCAGAAGGGAGCTGATTCACCAAGTCCGCCAGCTTCCGCACATTGTTCTGCATATGGATGCTCGTGTAGAGCTGGTAAGATTGAATCTTGGCCACGAGCATGGAAGAATGATAGGCCTTCCTCCCAAAGGAGTCCAAGGTTCTGGGGTCTTTGCCCGGGGGCGCCAAAGCATGCTCCCTAGAACTCTTAGCCTTCTTCAGGGCCAGATCCACCACACCAGAGTCGTGAGGCAACTGAGTGCGCATCAGCTCTGGGTCCCCATGGATCCGATACTGGGATTCTATCTTTTTGGGAATGTGGGGATTAGTTAGTGGCTTGGTCCAGTTCGCCAGCAATGTCTTTTTCAGGACATGATGCATGGGTACTGTGGACGCTTCCTTAGGTGGAGAAGGATAGTCCAAGAGCTCGAACATCTCGGCCCTTGGCTCATCCTCCACAACCACCGGGAAGGGGATGGCCGTAGACATCTCCCGGACAGAGGCGGAGAAAGACAGACTCTCGGGAGGAGAAAGCTGCCTTTCAGGGGAGGGAGTGGGGTCAGAAGG
Organism: Microcaecilia unicolor; assembly: GCF_901765095.1. Classification (NCBI taxonomy): domain Eukaryota; kingdom Metazoa; phylum Chordata; class Amphibia; order Gymnophiona; family Siphonopidae; genus Microcaecilia; species Microcaecilia unicolor. The sequence continues at coordinate 121,074,114 of NC_044034.1, read as the reverse complement.
AAGGCCATCAGACTCCTCGTCAGAGAAATATCTGATGTCCTCCTCTGCCTCCCATGAGGCCTCATCCTCGGTATCAGACACAAGTTCACGGACCTGTGTCTGAAGCCGTGCCCGTCCCGACTCCTTGGAACCACGGCGGGAGCGTCGAGAGGTGGACTCCGTGGCCGGCAGCGGCAAAGCTCCCTCCCCTGTCGTCGGGGAGTCCACCTGGGAAGCAGCCGAAACCGGGGGACCTCACCCCGAGCAAAGGGCCAGCTGTCGCTTCACTCGACGGCACGGGTGGCGCAGGCACCCCCGGTACCGGAGAAGGGCGCAACAGCTCTTCCAGGATGCCAGGAAGAATGGCCCGGAGACTCTCGTGCAGAGCGGCTGTGGAGAAAGACTGAGAAGCTGGTGCGGCCGTGGAGGTCAGAATCTGTTCCGGGCACGGAGGCGGTACCGGGCTGTCCGGGGTAGAGCGCACTGACACCTCCTGGATGGAAGGGTGAGTGGTCCTCCCGGTGCCGATGCCTGCTGGGTGCTGACTCCCTAGGCAACCCAGAGCTCCCGGTACCAAGACGGGAAAGGTGACTGGTGACGATGCTTCTTCGACTTCTTCGAGCGATGCATGTCACCGGAGCTCCCCGGTACCGATGAGGAGGACGTTGAATCCAGACGTCGCTTCCTCGGGGCTGGGGCCGAAGATGGTCGATCCCGGGGGGGCTGTTCCGCAGGAGCCCTCAGGGCAGGAGGAGACCTACCCGAAGGCTCACCGCCACCAGCAGGGGAATGGACAGCCCTCACTTGTACTCCAGACGAAGCACCACCGTCCGACGACATCAGCACCAGCGGTGGTCCCGGTACCGCTGACGCACTTTCGAAGCCTCGGTACCGACGACGCAGGAGGAAGATGCCTCGATGCCGTCGACGCGATCTCCGATGACTTCGGTGCTGCCGACGCCGATGCACCCGACGAATCTCGAGATGCTGTTGCTGTCGAAGCGCCGGAGAACAGAACGTTCCACTGGGCTAATCTCGCTACCCGAGTCCTCTTTTGCAAAAGTGCACACAGACTACAGGCCTGCGGGCGGTGCCCAGCCCCCAGACACTGAAGACACGAAGCGTGCCTATCAGTGAGTGAGATTATCTGGGCGCACTGGGTGCACTTCTTGAAGCCGCTGGAAGGCTTCGATGACATGGGCGGAAAAATCGCGCCGGAGAAATCAAAATTCGTGATGACAATAGGCACCGAGAAAAAAAAGGGAGAAAAACCCGTACGGGAAAGTGAAAGGATACTTACGTTGGGAAAAAGCTAGAAATACGGGAAAAAAGGGAACCTACTCTCTTTTTAAAAAAATTTTTTTGAACAAGCAGCCTGCTTGTCCTCGGAGAATTGATTCTCTGAGATACCTAGCATTTGTACATAATTCCTACATTCTAATAAACTCCACTTTATTTTTGGTTGTTTCAGTTGTTTGTACATACACCTTTTAGTTAACCAACAAGAATCATCTTCAACACAGTGCTAAACCAAGAACATTGACAGATCATTTTATTAGCCACGACTAGGAAAAAGTGCCATGAAATGGTGTCATGAATGGAAAAGGGTAATACTATTAGATTTAAAGATGTATAAAGACATACTACCCTTCTATAACATTAATGCAGTTCCAGTGCCAAATGGTGATTGTTCCCAAATATATACAGAAGTCATTCTTTCCAAAATAGTCTCTAGATATGCCCGGACAAAATAAAAAGGTGAAAAAGTATATAATAATGCAGATGTTTAAGAACTGAAGCTTGGTTTTTTTTTTCTTCTTTTAAACCACCTGATCCTTTTCTATATACAAATGCCAACTGAGTCAGTATCATGTTGACCATAATAGACCACCTTGGATTTAGGCTTCTCAAAACAATACAAGTAGTTCTGTGAAACTTCTAGTTTCTCAGAGCACTGCAAGTTGAAGCCCTCTGATACTCCCTTTTCAACTAACATAAAGGACAGGTAGCAGATCCTGTTGCCAGGGTACATGGTTTTCTAACTACAGCATCTCCTACAACTCATAGTGGCAGAAACAGATTCGTACTGATGCTGGTGCCGAGACTGCAGGCCAAAGTGCATAGCCAAGTTGTGCTCAAGCCCCATATCGATAAGTGGGAAGTCATAGTTCATCCACATTGGGCAAAGTGGCACATATAGAGAAGGAATTGGGCCCATACTGAGAGGACAGTTGTGGTACGGGGGATGCACAAAGGGATAAAGGGGCACTTGAGGCTGGTGTAAATTCTGAGGGACAGGTCATCAGATGACCAACTGTTGCAGCTTCCTAGCCTCTCTCTTCAATTGGAGGACCAATTTTCTTGAAACCCATTTTTCCTGTCTTTCCCCCCCCCCCCCCCCGGGCTAAAGTCTAAATGTGATTGGCCGATTTTGAACCTTATATTATTTTCCATTAACATCACATTGTTACCTAAAGAGGCATATTTTCAAAGCACTTAGCCTTCCAAAGTTCCATAGGTTTCTATGGAAGTTAAGTCTACCCAAATAGCACAAGATGGCGACTTGTATGAATGCAAATTGAATTTGTATAAATACAGAACAGTTGCAACAAAATGATGTATAACTAGCATATATTTCTTCAAACTATAGACATAAATGATAAATTACACCAAAGAGTGGTAATTTACACAGGCGATGCAGCACTTATGCACACCACACGGTATGTGCTTGGCATCTAAGAAAGCTCTCAAAATCAATGTTCAAAAATAATCTCTTATCCTGCTTTATACATCCTAATAGGAAAAAGAGATTTATAAAAAATTTACAAGTGAAACCCCAGTTTTCTGGAGCTTCTGCAACATAAAAGGAACCTGTTATAAGACTCAATGGAAAACAAATCATTAAAAGTGTTTTTTGAGGAGTCTGTTTATCCACCCCTCCCTAGACCTCCGCGGAACCCCTTTCCACGGTGAGATGAATTGGGGTCCAAAGGAGTGTCTTCGGACACGGAGGTGTAGGGGGGGTGGCAGAAGGCGCAGTTCAAATCTAATTCCCATGACCACAACTTTCTGTCTTCTAGGATCTAGGTGAATCTTTGGCCATTTATGTTCCCACATAAAGTCTACATGAGTGAAAGATAATTTACTTATGTGTATAGTATTTATGTGTGGCAGTTTAAAGAGAATGAAGAGATTGAAACTGAGACTGGAGAAGTTTAGTGATAGAAATAGTCTTTATTCTCACCAAATGAATCTGCCAGCTGTTACACACATCAGTCAAATTCTGGGTTCAACGGACCGTAGCTTCGCCTCCTGGGAGCGTTGGGGAAAGAATCTGATTTTAACTCAGATTCACACCCCTTATATAGTATTTGCAGTCCATACAACTCAATGGAGAAAGACTTTTTTTTTTCTAATTTGTTTTCATCTATGAATCATACTTAACTGCAGGTCAGGTGCACACCTGCCCCTCCTTTCTGAGATTACTTCTTAACGCCAATTTCCGGACTTGTAAACATCTTTCCTAATATAGAGAGATCAGTTTCTTTGTATCTTGTGACTCTGGGAGCCATCTTATAAGGACAGACTCCATCTTATGAACCAAACTTTTTACCATTTCTGCCATTTATTCCTTCATCGTAACTCTTACACTGAATTTGAAAGTTGTACCAGGTTTCAATAAGACTCACCAAGCAGTCCTGCTCTTGCAGGCTCTCAGCTATAAGGCCATCATCTGATTTTCAGGCCTAGTCAGTGCTTTTCAGCAGTTTAAGCTATGTAACTTGGCCCACCACTATTCCAGTGGATGGGTCTCAAGCTGGGGCACATATTAACAAAAGTCAGCACTATATTTGTCTTCTCTCTCATGTAAAGTGCTCTCAGCCACCAAACAGACATACCTTTTTCCAGTCTATTTTGGCCACTTGGTAACAGGAAAGATTAAGACAGATTTATTACAATTTTGATTTGATAGCCTATTTGTGTTTGGATCAGTAAGTGACTTTACAAGTACCTGTGCCAAATCACCAAATATATTGTGAAGAACAGTAAAGAGAAAGATTGAAAAAAAAAACCACACCAAAGCTCTTGCATTTTTACAAAGAATTTAAATATATCACCTATATACAAATCAAAACAAACTACAGTGTTAAATATATTTCACATAAATCGATTCTAATAAAGAATTGTCTACTCAACAAAAAATATTCTTAATCACAAAAGCTCTATCTGAACACATGCAATGTTACTTATTAAATTTATTCCAATGAGCAATATTTCACCCAAAATAATTATACACATATGTCCTTGTTAATTGAAAATTACCAAAGCTTCTCACCCCCTCCAGAAAATACATTCGGCATATGTGACACTCTAATAATAGTTATACAAGTGAAAAATGACATAAAGCCACCATTTAGTTCACTACAAAATATAGCCTTTTAGAGTAATACTTAAAACACCAGCCTGGAGCAGTAACTCCCTTATTTATAATACACTAGTTTCCACTAGTTATTGACTACTAGGTTCATATTTGTCCATTCATCTGTATTTCTGCAATTCTGTGCACCCCTGGTCATACTACACGACAGTAACAAATGTGTAGCAATCAAAAACTAAATTAAAATAAACATATATAAAAATTAAATATGGATACCTGATATACAAATATTTTAAAAGGAGACATTTATAAAAAGTAATTATACAGAATTTTATATATTCTTATATTTACAAGTTTTATTTTATATTCCATATATGGATCTTAACTCCAGTCTGTTTCATTGGTACCTTGGACATACTTCATTCTGTATCCTTTACAGTGTTCTCTACATATCTACACTATTTTAAGCTGAACTTTCACAAGCATGTCAATCTAATCAAATACTGTCAAATTCCAGAAAGTCTATCAACTGCCAAAATAAAGTATGCTCTTCAGTTACTCTTTCTGAACTGTATCAAATACCTTAAAACAGGTTATGAATACTCGACAAATATCAAGTTTACATTAAAAAAAAATCTGCATAGAAAACAAAAACAGTTTGGTAACTCCCCACTTATTAATCAACTCATATATGAACTATAAATTCATAGACAGGTGGATTTAAAAGCTGGATGGCAAGTTTAAGCAGCATTTTAGATAGTTCTACAACATTTTTTTTTTTTTTTAGGAAATTTACAATTTTAATACAAGAACAGATCTTGATACAGAAAAGATACTTATTACTATCCCAGAAATAACATTTAAGGAAAATATACACCTTTTATGAATCTTTAGTCCACAATAAGGGAGGCATCACAATATCTGTGGATATATAAAGAATAACTTTACCAAAAAGAAATATACAGCTAGAAAGGAGATTCCAGGATTACTAAATTATTGAATTACGGAGTCAATGCAATTACTACTCTTGGTTATGTTGAAGGAGTCACAGCTGACTTAGAATTCAAAAAAATCACTCAATTGTTTAGGATTAAAAAAAAAAACAACACATTTAACTGAGTTTAGTTTCAACACGCATTTGCAGGGGAAATTCAACCAGAAAAGACCGCTCAAATGTATTACTCTTGGGCGAAATTTAAAAAACTCTTGACGCCTCGTTTGGGTTCCTTTAGAGACATCTGGAAACATTCTGACTTTACAATTCAGAAAAGACTGACCTCTGTGAAGAAAAAATTGTTTCAAGATCAAATCTCTATCTGGTTGCAATACAAATGTCACTATAAGTGTTGCTGGGACTACACCCAGATTGTCATCTTCTAATATCTGTGTTAAATTCAGGTTCCATATCTCAAAAGGTACTTCAGTTCCTTCAACTAATTGGTCAGTTTCCTTTTTTTTTATAAGGTAACAAGTAATAAATTTTTGATACCGGGGAAAATGCTTGTTCTGGTATCTTCAGAATTTCCAACAAATATTTTTTAAAGGTTATAAGAGGAGCAATTGACTCCTGTTTAGGAAAATTTATTAATCTTAATGTTTTAGACCTTTGTTGATTTTCCAAGATTTCAATTTTATTCTGAAGAACCATATTTTCTTTTATCAAATTTAACTGAACTTGTTGGAGAGATTGTATTTCTTTTGTGTTGGTCCCCACCGTTTTGTCCATAATTGAAATTTTATTTTCTAATATTGGTAAGTTGTTCTAATGAAGTTTGCGATTGCTGAATTAAAGACAAAAGTTTTTGAAAAAAGGAAGTCTCTAGACCTATAAGGGCCTCCCAAATTGTGTCTGGTTTTTTTTTTTTTTTTTTGGTAAGAAAGACTTAAACCAAAATCAGTCGATGGTTCTTTTGAAGGCTGTGTCTCCGTTCTCAAGTTCTTTCCCGCAAGCGTTTTCTCTTCCTGTTGAACTGCCGCTTTCTGTGCAGCGGTAGTCAGCCGTGGGGAGAATGAAGAAATGAGATGAGCTCGAGCATGAATAAATCATTCTTCCCTACTCCAAAATGCACTCTTTTTCCATCGGCCCTCCATGATCTCTTCCTCTCCTCCTGCTTTAAGAGCTCCTCTTACTAAGCGGCAGTAAGTCCAATGCGGGCTTACTGCTCGCTATACATGAAGTACAGCCGGGCTACTGCAGCAGCCCGGCGGTACTTCCCACCGCTAGCGTGCCATCATTTCAGGCGCTATAAAAATTTATTTTTGTAGCACTGGAGTGTACCTGGCAGTAATCGGGCAGTGGGTGTATGGCCCCGCCCCCACCCCAGAAATGGTCACACGGCAAGTGCTTTACTTGCCGCTCGACCATTTCCTGTAGGAAAGTGAGACTTCTCTCTTACCAGCTGAAGTAAAAGGGGGCCTCGGCACACATGTAAAACTCACACCAACGCCAGCCCCCTTTTGTTGCAGCTTGGTAAAAAGGGCCCTATGATTCTTTTTACCCCACCCCCTCGCCATATCCCTTCTCTTTTCCCTATCACTTTCCCCATCCTTCCTAAGATTCCATCTCAATTTCTTTCCTCAGATCACCTTCTCAATCTCCCAAATCCCTTCCTTTACTCACTATCCCGGCAATCACTAAGATCCTTTTCTCTTTAAAATAATTCACAGAATTAGACATAAAAGTAATGCCAGAAAATAGTTTTATAAAATTAAAATGACCTAATATGCAAATAAATGAAAAAGTACTACAAAATTTGAAAGATTCATTGCATTAAGCCAAGGGCTGTAAATATACTCTTCAATGACAGTTTTTGAATATATATATCTGCAAAGTTATTTGCTTCTATTTCAACTTCTAGAAAAGTAACTAATTATATCTAATAGGCTATATGAGAAGAGTGGACATATATTTGGATTTTTTTGTCATGTGTATAAATTTACAAAATTGGTCCTTTAGTGCAGTGTTTCCCAAGTCCAGTCCTGGAGTACCCCCTGCCAGTCAGGTTTTCAGGATATCCACAATGAAACATAGGCATGAACTTGATTTGCATACAGTGTCTCCTTTAAATATAAAACTTTCAAGTATATTCACTGTAGATATCCTGAAAACCTGACTGGCAAGGGGTACTCCAGGACTAGACTGCTTTAGTGTATCTATTTTACTGAAGAAAGCAAATGAAAATATGACATACAATTTCTATTAACAAGGCTTTGAAATTATACTGAAAAGTAAAGTAAGTGGTTTTTTTTTTTTTTGTATGATAAGTTTTTATAGAGAGTGCTCCAATTTAAAGTGCTTTATCACATGCCATTCAGCATTAGGTCTATGAAATTTTTACCAAGTGGGCATCATGTCTGGGAACCAGACTCTACCAAGATACTTTGACACTTCCCAGTGAATTTGCTCCAAGCTGTATTTCTGGTCAGGAATCAACACTTCCTCCATAATAGACAGCTGAGACAGGCGGCCACCACACATCTTCACAAACTCAACAAAGGCACTACAGGAAACCTCACATTCCCCCAGCCCAATTGCAGTCAGATTCTTACAGCGCTCTGCAATGCGAATCAGTTCTTTATCCAGTGGCCGCAGTCCATTGGCACACACAACCAATTCGATTAACCGAGGGCAGGTCATTCCAACACGACCAAGTACTTCTTTGCTGACTGACCTTCCAAAGTACAGGTGTGTGACTGGTGTTTCATAGTTAAAAAAGGGGTCAAATTCCTCTTCGTACAAGAAGAAGTACATGACCAAGTTCACTTTTGGAGAATGCTTAATAAGGGCATCCCAGCTGCTTTTCTGAATTGTATTGAAATGGGTCTGTCCTGGATTTTCACTAACCACATCAATCCTAAGATGCTCCAACCTGACGTGTTTCTCAGATGACAAAGCAAGCAGCAGTTCATCACTTAACAGATAGTAGTTCAAAGCCAACTCTCTTAAGCCATGACATTGGTCTGCCACACAAAGGATTCCTTATAAAAAGAAACAAAAATGATTGATTACCATATTTTCAAATAAGATTATTTCACAGCTATAGGGCACAATTGTCTAAAACAGATTCTTTGTCTGAAGCAGAACTGCAGAAACAAATAGGGAAGGATGTTTTCCATACTTGCATCATTAATTTTTTTTCCCCAAATGTGTCAAGTTTATACACAAGCAATGAGATTAATCTACAATGGCTTGCCCAAATATGAATAATCACAAGACAGTTCCCTCTCAGAATAACCTCCAACATCAGGAGATACTTTTTAAGAAACCATTTTAAAAATATATGCAGGACTATGGACTCAATATTGTACAAAGGTGAAATTGTTAATGCTAGATATTTCATACACTGTTACTTGTTATATATGAGAAAAACTAAAGAAAACAGACATCAAGTACTATCATCCGTCTAACAAACACAGTAAAAGTTCTCCAACTGTTATCTTTTCAAAAGGCACAAAGCACTTGGTTCACAAAAAAACTTTAAGCAAAGATATGGGACACATCCACGAGATGATAACTAATTTCTGGCAACAGAGGATCGCAGTAAACGTTGTTTGTACATCCCAACGGCAAGCCGCAACATCATGATCTTGAAGGAGTATTATACATTTGTTGGGTGAATTAAGCACATAGAAATGGATTGCTGAACTGTCAATTTCACAAAAAAATGGATAAAAAAGGAGGAACAGTGAAATCCTCCTCTTATAAGCTTCTTCTTTTTAACCTCTTGTAAAACTTCTGCAAGCATCAATATTTAGCCTACCACTTCATTATGAAGTATACATTTTGTAAGTAAAATAATGAATTCCACTAGATCAGTGGTTTCCAACCCGGTCCTCAGAGGACCACCTGGCCAGTCAGGATTTCAGGATAGCCACAATGAATATGCATGGTAGAGATTTACATGTACTGCCTTCTTGGTATGCAGATCTCTCTCTTGCATATATTTATTCAGATATTCTGAAAACCTGACTGGTCAGCTGGTCCCCGAAGACTGGGTTGAAAACCACTGCATTAGATTTAGCCAAAAAGCTGCAAGCATGGTTCCTTTAAAATATTCAACTTTGTATTTCCAGCATGACTACACAGCTTTAATCACCTCACCACACTGGTTTTATTCCGTGCTTGTACTAACTTTTAGCGCCTTACCTTTTACTACATATTTGGCAAACAGCTGATGCACCTAACAAGTGTTTATAAATCTTCAGAGGTTTAATTAAAGGTTGTTTCATTTGTAACCCAAGAGTAAAAAAAAAAAAAAAAGTCAAGTCAAGCCAGTCTATTCTGGACTAAAACAAACAATGAAGACTACAGATTTATTATGATGTGTAAATGAAAATGTTCTTTACTGTTTATTTCTGCACTATTAAACTTTTAGAAAGCCAAGACCTTGGGCACCACTGGCTCAAATAGTATAGCAGACCACCAGCTGCAAATCAGGACCCACACTTTAAAATTCATTTAATCCTTCTTCCCTTTTGAGTTCTTACTCCTCCCTGCAACTCATGATCTAAAACTACTACTACTACTACTACTTATCATTTCTATAGCGCTACAAGGCATGCGCAGCGCTGTACACCATACACAAAAAGACAGTCCCTGCTCAAAGAGCTTACAATCTAGATAAGACAGGTAAACAGAACAATAAGGGTAAAGGAATAAGGCGAGAGGTGCAGCAAGATAAAAGGGACGGAATCTGGAATTAGCAGTAGAGGAGAAGGGGACAGATAAGAGAGATTTATCTACAGAACGGAGTATCCGCCAAAAGATAGTTGTTATTAGCGGTTATTAAGATAACTTGAAAACCAAATGAGAACTTTGTCATTGATGCCAATTGATGGGAGATGGTGAAGAAGGAGAGAATGATCAACAAGGTTGAATGCTGAGGATAGGTCAAAGGACATATGGATCACGGGGCAACATTGGTCAAGAGAAATGTGGATGAAGTTGTGAGGGGCAAGAAAGGTCTCACAGGTTTGTATTCTTCAGTACTATATATGAACATCGTATACAAACCAATGAGTTTTCTAGCACCAAGCAACATATCGAGAATATGTGGGAGGGACAGGCTGCACATGGAGGGAAAACAAGATAGATCTGAGAAGGAGGCAGAGAAATTAAAGGAAGATGAAAGTGAAAGATCAGAACCAAACAGACAAGTCAGGAGGATAGAAAAGAAATTGCAAACAGAAAGGAAGCCCTGGGTGATTGGAATAATAAAATCACCAGACTACAAAGGTAGGAAAAGTGATTTTATTTTCAGCTTAGTAATTCAATTATATTGAGTATTTATATCTGTCAGCTTTATTTCCAGAGTACAGGAGGTTATACTTTTCTTTCTATTTTTCTGGTGTTGCATGACATGCAGAGTCTGGTATCTCTGCTTTCAGTGTCTGCATATTTTTTGCAGGCGAGAGTCATGTTCTGCATCTGCAACTGAAGTGAAGGAGTCTGCTGGTATGTGGTGTCTGTGCAGAAATCTGTAACAATTCATCTTGTTCCAGTTTCCCAATAGCAGGTATTTCACTAGCATAATTAAATGAAATAACTACTTCTGAAGGTTACAGGTATAGGTGGAGATGGAATGGATCTTAGTGAGGACAGGCGGGTATGGATTAGATCCCAGTGGTGTGCCTTGACAATTTTTGTGCCATGTAAGTATGCCGTGAGATGAAAAAAAGTTGAAAATCACTGCCTTAGATGTATTTTCTTTTAAAATTTCCTTCTCATTGTTTAGTGATGTTCAAGGGTAAACCACATCTTTTGTGGATCCAAAGCAACTGTTGGGAATTGCTGAGGGTTTTGACTAGTTAGACTATCTCATTTTCTTTGCTAATCACTGTTAAATTAGCTAAATTATTTTCTCTAGACTCCCCCATAGTTTGTGGACAACCAAATTACTGCTTGTGGGTTCTGTGATTCTTTGGATATTATGTGTACTTACTTCTTTTGGATCATATGTTGTGATTCTTAGTTTGAAATTTTTATAAATAAAAATTTTTTAAAAATCAAATGTCATTTTTATGAGCACTAAATTTATTGTAATAACATTCCACTATACAAAGAAGAGTAATTTTTGTGTATGCTTTTAAACTTTTCTTCACTTTCTCCCTTGTACTCCCCAGAATGAAGCACTCAGCTGAGGAATGGGAAAGCAGGTCTTCCTCAATACAGAATCTTTTTGTACCATATCAGTTACCCAGAAACAGTAATCATCCTACCCAAAGGACCATGAAAATAATTTTGTCCAAATTCAGCTACTGTATACAGTAATTTTTCTAACTTAAAAGTCTATACATCCTATATAAAATGGCTTATTTTTTACAGCGGGCAAATTGCTTACTGCAGCACACTGGAAACAAAAACATGTACCAAAACTGGACAATATGTTGAAGAAACTCGATTTTGTCTTATGTCCAAACTGATGGCACTGAAAAATGGACACACATACAATTTTCACAAGACCTGGGACATTACCTACACTCGAGAGAGATCAACCATAAGTGACTGGTTCATCTGAGTCATTCGTAATTTTTCTTTTTTGCATTAAGTTAATATAGACTCTTATTGGAATTTGGCCTCTGTGAATGTCCTCATTATAGCTGTATTATACGACTAAAAGTGAACTATATTATTAGTTTGTATGGGGTTCTAGGGAATTTACTTGTTATTATACTTACATATTTTATCTGCTGATTTGTATATTGGATTTTCTATAATTCAAGATTAAAAAAAAGAATTGGGCAAAAAAGTCTGTACATCTAGATTTCTGTCATTTTATTTATCTTTAGCACATGTCTATTCAATGGAAGATCAAGGCAAGCCTCAGAGGGCTAACAATTTGTACCTGCCATATTACTACTGAATTTTTATGTTGCTTCTATTTGCTTTGGACAAAAAAAAATCCCAGGACGATAATTCATAGGCTGTTGAAAGAGCAGGAATATTGTTCAATATGTAATGGTACCCTGAATGGCAGAAAAATTAGAGATTTGTTTTTAATGTTTGAGTGCACTTAATAAAAGCCACCCTCATTAAATGCATCAGAGTGGTTTAAAACTCCAAATGCTGATTTTAAGGAAAGTGATGCAGTAAAAAGCAGGACTCAGAAAAGATCTGGCATCTTGGCTTTCTGGACCAGTTGTAGGATGACTGCACACAAAACAGGCGTTAACTTACCTGCTGGAGAAACATGAGGACAGCTACTCATTTTTAGCAGTCTGAGTGTGTCACTGTTGTTAGCCACCAGTACTTTCAAAGATGGATCATCCACAGGCGTATCATCTATCTTCAGCGAGGAGAGCGATTTTGAATTTACAAATACCACCGTCAGTGCAGAAATAAAATGTGACTGTAAAGAAAGGAAACAAAAACACAAGACAAATTGTATTTGATTACATATTTCTTCTGAATACAGGAAAAATAAATGATTTGCAATTCTTACATCTGTCATATATAACACCGAGGGGGAATGGGATGAAGATGAAAGAGAACAGAGTCAGGAGAAATCTAAGGAAAATACTTCTTTACAAAAACAGTAGCTGAATGCAAGGAACAGCCTTGCGGTGGAGATGAAGACTATCTGAATTGAAGAAAATTTGGAGACAAGCATACAGAATCTCTAAGGGAGAGGAAGGGATAGTAGAGATTAGTAGTTGGTATAGACAGGATAGGCCACACAGTCTTTATCTGTCATCATTTTCTCTGTTTCTATTCCTCCCATTACAATTTTCAGGGCAGGGCAAAGATGCAAATAAAAAAGGTAGTAATATATTTTTAGGACTCTTATAGTAACCAGAAGATAAATGTATTCCACCTCTCAAAAAAAAAAAAAAAAAAAAATATCACGCTTTGATTGACCAACAAAGCCTTGCTAGTGCCATACAATGTATCAAAACAGGCCAAACTGGGTCATCAATATTCATCAGTATCTACCTCTAGTTTCTTTAAAGTTTAATGGCACTGACTAGCTATATTATATAAAACCAGTTTTTACCATGGCTGCCATTTTTCTAAAGGGAATCAGGTGGTTTACTATGGAAAGTATTTGCAAGGTTCATATTCAGAGGGAATGAAAACACCTATATGGACAAATATGATGAAATTTGCTTAACAGAATGCAGAACAAAACTTAGTTGTATCATTCTTATCGTTATTTTACACCTTATGCTGTTTTTACATTTTAAAAAACTTTGTATTCCACCTCAGCCCAGATCACCAAAACACAGCAAATTTAAATTGAGTTACCCTTAATTCAACATGGTTAGCTATCACCATTCAAACTGCTTACAAAAGCTGCTACCCTTTATGCTGAAGCCACTTAGGTAAATGGGCTTAGAAAAACTATCCTCTTTATTTTCACATTACTTTCTATACAAATGTTCCTTCTGACACATCTCATATTCAGATGAATCAAAGTAATCTGCTAAGATCAATGATTTACCTATCACAAGCAAGAAAAACCTTTAATCTGTAACAGATGTTCTCTAAAACCAATATTTAATGCTGCATGGATGGATTGTATTTGATGGCCAAAAAAGGTTCCGTTCTATTTTCCAGGAAACCTTCCCTAGACATGCACGGGAATTCCTGTGCTCACACAAAGTGCCTCAGATCTGTAATTAAACTACGTTCAACTCCAGAAGAGGAAGATGATATACAACTTGTCTCCAGAATACATCTGTTACAGGTTAGGTATAAGCAATGCCATTTTCTCTGAAGACAAGCAGTTTAGCAGTTGCACAGATGAGACTCCATACTCCTAACAAATGGGCACTACAGTGAAACTTATTCATACCTGTTAATTTCCTCTTTGAATCCCACAACACCAGTCCAGACAATAGGGTTGTGTCCCCTCCCATCCAGCAGATGGAGGTAGAGAAACTGATTTCAACCAATGACATCACCAGTTTAAGGGCTGGTACAGGTTGGTGAACTTCAATATGCTATTGCCGAAGCAGATTCAGAGCAACAGATTCTCTCCCATTAGGAGCCACTGCAGCCTCCCAAATGAACTATCTACATACTACTTTTAGTCTTCCAGGGCAGGTTCTAGACTGGCGTTGCAGGATTCAAGGAAAGAAAATTAACAGGTACGAAACACTAGTCGAGCAATCGGATATACATGAGCAGTACCTCATTGGACAGGTCGAAAACTTTAAGTCCAAAGAGCGGGCAACACCCAGGATGTTCATACAAAGTAACTTTATTAGTAGCAACCAAAGCGCACTATGACAAAGGAACTCGAAGGACTTGACACGGCCATGTTGCAGCAACTGAGCCTGTGTCAGGTGTCAAACAAGTCTGTCCTAAACAAATCTGAGAGCAAAAGGTAATCAATTACATGTATAAAACCAATAGAATAATCACGAGTGGATAGTAGTCAGAGATCAGTCAGATTATATTTATTAGGTACTGTATGGAGAGTAATGATATTCTGAAGCATACACTGTAGAATACAAACGCTGTTGGAGTGCAGATCAAATCAGAGGGGACAGAAGTGAAGTGCAAGCACTGAATGACAGTCCTGTTTTCTTCTAATTCTCATGAACTACAAATATGTTACCTTTGGTAAATCCATAAAGCTTGGCCGAGCAGTTGAAATAAGTCCAAGTGTTTTTATAGAGCAATTCACAAGCTGTGACAAAATGTCACAGGCAGCTTCAGCAGATTCTTTGCTGCTGTCCACCTTAAAAATAAAGCAAATTATATACACCATTAGTCTAGAACCTGCTGTGCATTTAACTCAAGTATTAACTGGCCCTGTCTCACTGAGCTGATTAAGATTCTAATGTATGGGCTCCAAAATGTGTACTATTTATCTAGGTCTCTAAACTATTAAAATACTGACAAATACTGCTGAAACGTGATCTCTTTATAGACTATGCCTTTACCTTATGCTATTACTGTCAGTCATCAAAGGGAAACAGTAGTTCATCTTATGAAAGAAAATTCCCCAGTCCTCAGCTCTAAAGCAACTCAGAGCTTATCACTGATGAGTGAAAAACTTGCACAGTGGATAAAAATCTGCAATTTAAACAAAGCTAATGCAATTTTGCTGTCCCAGGCATAGTAGGCATGTTCACCTTCATGGACAGATTTTGGAAGGACAGCTGACTTGTATCTTACACAGGGGGATAGTTTTGGGGTTTGGGACAGTATGTGATATGGTGGGGTAGCTGAGGGGATATTTTGATAATTAAGGCAGCTGTGGAGTGTGGCAGTTGGAAAGAGGGAGGGTTTTACAGATAGGGCAGTGTATGGAGTGGTAGTGCAGTTGAAGGAGTTAATTTGGGGGCATAGGGCAATTTGCAAGGTATGGTAGTTATAGGGGGTGTAATTTTGGAGATGGGGCAAGTTGTGGGGTGCTGTAGCAGTTCCAGGGGGTAGTTTTTGGCCAATGGGGTCAGATTGAAGGAGGTGAGGCAGTTGTGAGGGGGCAGTTTGGGGGGTTGGAAGGAGTAGGGAATTCCACTATTTAAATTGCCTTGCAGTGTTCTCTAACTGTTACATTTCACTCTTATCCAAATTACTATGGCACAGAAACGTAAACTCCTTTTCCCATAGAAATGCATGGGGCCATATTTTAAAGGGCCTCATTTCTCTGGAACCCAAGGTCTGATTGTGCCCATTTTTGAACTTATTGCCTTTCTACTGGTTTTTCCCTCATACCAAATTTCACCCCATTATGTTAAATTATCAGAGAGCATTTTGCTCCAAACAGCTTTGGTCCCTTTGGTGTAATTTTTTCCAACTTCCACTGGGTTAGAAAGAACACACATTCCTAAAACCATAGCTGTAGGTCTGGGGAGAAGAAATTAGGTCTCACCTTATAATTTTCTTTCCATTAGTTCATCCTATTCTAGAACTTGTGGGATATTTGTTCCCATCAACCAGCAGGTGGAGACACTGAACTGAAAACTGAGCTAAGACATCTCAGTCCAGCTCCTCAGTATTTACTTAGACAAGCAGTAAGGATAAACTTGGAATAAACACGTCAACCTTAAACCACTTGCTAACCTAAGATTAACCAGATGAGCAAACGTGTGGACCTCTCTCACCTCACCATGTAAAGGTGACAGTCATTATTTGACCCATTACTTTGCACCGACTAAACATCTCCGAAAATTTTAGCGGGCCTCCACAATAGTAGGAAGGACTAATGGAAAGAAAATTATCAGGTTAAGACCTAATTTCTCTTTCCATTACGTAGCTTCCCACTAATCCAAAGTGGAGGATTGGCCTAATGGTTAGTGCAGCAGCAGTCTTTCATTCCGGTGACCTGGGTTTGACTCCCACTGTAGCTCCTTGTAACCTTGGGCAAGCCACTTAACCCTCCACTGCCTCAGGTACAAAACTTAGATTGTGTGAGCCCTCTAGGGACAGAGGAAGTGCCTGCATATGTGTGATTGTTCTTCGCCTTGAACTTGGTGGTTAAGTGGATTATAAAAGCCTAGATTAAATTAAATTAAACCTGTGGGATGTTTAAAAACAAATCACTAGAGTGGGTGGGATCATGGCACTGAGAGTGCCGTCCGAGGACCAAAGCCCCAAACCAGCTTCCAAGCATGCTGCAATGTCTACCCTGTAGTGCTTGGCAAAGGTATGCGGCGTCTACCACGTTGCCGCCTTGTAAATATACACTGGAGACAGTAAGGTAGTGCCGCAAGGTCTGAGGAACCTGCTTCCCCCACAAGCAAATAAGCTGACACTATATTCTCCTTCAGCCATCTAGCAATTGTGACCTTGGAAGCTATTAAGACCAAGCCTCTGCTTACCAAAAACACAAGCACTCTGTCCAATCTGCGAAACTCATTTGTGACTTCCAGATATTCTTCTTTGAAGCTTCTTGTTGTGCGTATAGCCCTCATTAGATTATACACACATCAAGAAGCTTCAAGGAAGAATACTGAGCCCCTTTGTCTTCTCTGCAAAAGGATGGAAGCGCCACAGATCGGTTGAGATGAAATGCTGATTCCACTGTCAGAAGGAAAAAAGAAACCGGGCACAGGGAGACCTCCGCCTCCGAAAAGTGGAGAAAAGGGATCCCACCAAACTCATCTACGGCGAAGCCCCGGGATACATGACAGACCTCATAGACCTACCAACCAGAAATACTTCCAAAATCAACAACAAACTAACCTGTTCAAAAAGGCATATCCTAACGATCCAATTTAAACATCTTAACTCTGCAACACAACGTAGCCAAAGCTTGTGCAGGACATAACTTAACTCTTCCTCCTTACGATTCCCCAATGTGTGTGTCACACATGAACTATACTCTACCACAACATCACTCTGTATTTGTTCATACCGATATTGGCGATCGCCTTTACGGTACCATGTAAGCCACATTGAGCCTGCAAATAGGTGGGAAAATGTGGGATACAAATGTAACAAATACAAAAATAAAAAAAGGGAGCCTGAAGCCCTGAAACCCTATATGCCGAAGCAACAGCCACCAAGAATGATGTCTTTAGCATAAGATCTTTCAACGAGACCTTCCACAGTGGCTCAAAAGGAGGCTTCCGCAGAGCCCAAAGAACTAAATTAAAGTTTCACTCTGGACACAGTTTACAAAAGGGAAGCCGCAAGCAGCCCACTTCCCACAAGATCGAGCGATATCCGGGTGAGCCATAAGAGACGTCTTCTGTAGTCAGTCCATGAAACAGGCCAAAGCAACAACCAGAAGCAGAGAACCCCTTCGGTCCACTATCAGCTGAAAACCCTGGATAGTTCCCATTCTCCCAGGTGCATGGAGTGCCTGCTGAGAAAGTTTGCCTCCACGTTGAAGGACCCAACGATGTGAGCTGCCGACAAGCAGAGAAGATTTTTTTTCCACCTAACTCATGAGGGAGGCTGCCTCCACCGCCTTTAGATGGCTGCAGGTCCTGCCGCCGCTGCCATCGCATTGCTGGAGAAAACTCAGAAAGGTGCCCTCGCCAGAAAGGGAGAGAAGTCGCGCAAGGCAATCTGCAATGCCCTGAGCTCCAAGCGATTTACCGACCACCGAGGCTCCTGTTCCATCCAGGTGCCCTGTGGCAGATGGAACTTGTAACGAGTTCCCCAATCCAACTTGCTGGATTCCACTGTCACTACCTCCTAAGGGGTTTAGTGACAGTGGATGCCACTGTCAAGGCGAAGAACAATCACACATTATTACATGCAGGTACTTCCTCTGTCCCTAGAGGGCTCATACAATCTAAGGAAGGAGGAGGGGAAAAAACAGCAGAAGGGGAGGTGACCTGGCACCACCAACTGTAACCCAAAAATAGGCACTGATTCAGCCTATACCACTAAACTCAATTGAATTGTGAAACCCTAAACAGAAACCTGCAAGCAGAAGTCAAAACCAGGAGCTTGTGATAGACCACCAACCTGCCTGATGGAGATAGAGATCACTGGCTAGCCAAGGAGCATACCGTCCTGTATCACAGTTCATTTCAGTGCTCTATCTCCACCTACTGGTAGATGGTCATAACCCACAAGTCTCTGGATTAGTCCGATGTTGCTGACAAGGAACTTGTGATTCACAAAACTTGACTTTTTGTGATCCGACTCACACAATCCCAGTAATTTTATGGCCAGGGAAGATATCAATATTATTCCACAGTTTAAAAGGAAAAAAAAAGAAGAATTCAGACACTAGTAAAGATAAGCCTTCAGATTTTCAAAAGCATGTTTACTGCTAGATCAGAGTGTAATAAACTGGATCTAATTAAGGATTTAGTTGGCAATTCAGAATTAGGTCTAGGGTTAATTACAGAGACTTAGTTAGCTGATCAGTAAAGTCCTAAACTGGATGCCTTGTACCCAACTGGATATAATATATTGTAATGAATTAGCTAAAGTATTTGTAAAGATCCAAAACTGCTCATTCCAAGTGTTATAGTTTCAAAAGTAAAATAATTATAGAACAGGGTACCTTGAAGCTGACATACTGTAGGTGATTTGAATGCCTCTTTATTATCTGTTTAATCAGTTCTGGATGCGTAGCCTTCAAATAAGATGTGGCAGGCTGATTCAGTTCAAACTCAAAGAATCTCCAAAGGTCAGGCATGTGGAACACCTGGTTCCAGTTTCGGCATACTTGTGATGCATAAGCACGATCAAGAAGAGGCAGGTATTTAAAAATCTGCAGGATAATGTCAGGAAGCAAATTACCCCAATCACAACTTTCAGAGTTTTGAGAGAACTCTTCTGTAGTCTTCTGCTTCTTTGAAACTTCTGCCTCTTCTGAAGAACTTCTGTCAGTATCACTAGTTTTCCTTCCCCTTTTCATCCTGTGAAAATAAGCAAATCCAAAGTTAAGTATTTTGAAAAACTGATAAACTCAATATAATTACAAATGTTTAATTGCAATCATTGTAACTTAAGACCAGCCCAAGGGTATCTGACTCCTTAGGCAAACCTTCAACCATCTCCCCCCCATTCCCCAACAAATCACCCCTCCAGGTGTTTGGCAACTCCCCTTCCTTTTCCCAGTTCAGCATTTCATTTCCCCTTCCCTCCCCCAGGCACATGTCCAGACCCCTTTCCCTTTCTCTTGCCTCCACCACCCCAAAGGTACTCAGTGCCAGCATAAGGACTTTTCAGTAGAGGCCCATACTCAAGTGCTGCCATATCTCACTTCTCCTGACAAGAGGTACATAGGGGAGGGCGAGATGCAACAGCACTCAAACCCAGGTCTTCACTGAAAGGTCCTGTGCCAGCACAGGGTACCTTTGGAGTGATGAGGAAGAAACAGCATGTTGGCAGAAGAAAGGAAACAGGAGAGAGATGAGATACCACTCTACTCCCATGGGTTGACATGCCTAGTCTGCCTGGTGGCAGGGCCTGCCCTGCCCTGCTGAATTCCGCTACATCTTGGTTGCACAGATGGTGTCATCAAGAGCATTTTGGCTTCCTGAAACATGGGATGCTTTTCCATGGGCTGCCGAGCAGAGATAGTGTCCCTCTATCAAAGGGAAGAAGTGTTTTCAGCAGCAGACTGGCTAACCTACTGAAGAGGGCATTAAACTAGAATCGTTGGGGCAGGGTGATCAAAACTCCCAGGTAAATGAAGCATTAAATAACTAGATACAAATGGGGAAAAAGGAGCAACTTCTGGGAAGCAGTATATACTAATGCCCGAATTGTGGGAAATAAGATTTTAGATCTTGACGCTGTGATGGAAGAGGCTGATTAGGATTTAGTGGTGATTACAGAGACATGGTTCACAGAGAACAATGCCTGGGATATAGTTATACCAGCCTATAATCTGTTCAGAAAAGGTAGGGTAGGAAGAAAGGGAGGGGCAGTGGCATTACATGTAAAAGATTAAGCATCAGACCAGACTTGAAACCCCACCCCTACCCTCATCTGCAAAAAGAACCCTCCCTGTCACTTCCCCCCCCTCCGACTGTGTAATCCAAGACACCGCAAGTACCCCCATATCTAGACCAGACAGACAGCCTCTAAAAAAGATTCAACCCCATATTTGGCAGATGGACTATGGTGCTAATTTTCAACACACACAGACTTACAAGGTCATACAGGTTACTATGGGGATCATTTTCAAAGCACTTAAACTTACAAAGTTACATAGGTTACTGTGTAATTTTGTAAGTCTATGTGCTTTGAAAATGAGCCTCCACATCATCAACTAACATCAAGGGCCCCGTTTACAAAGACGCACTACAAACAGAAAAAAAGCAAAATCTATTTAACACACCTCACAAGCTATTTTGCAAGCTTTATGTGAAAAAAAACCCCAAAATTTTGCAATTTGAACCAAATGAACAGGCAGTTAACAACAGATACATTTTATGTCATTTGCCATTTATATCCCACATTATCCCAAGAAAATTCAGATTCAATGTGGCTTACAGCAAAGATTAATTGAACAGAATATAATTGCACTCAAGTAGGCACAGTACAACTGTAAATAGAAAATAATCTAAGGAGTGAATAAAGCTACAATGAACAAGTTAAAGATTTGTAGTGTAAGAGGTAATATCAGTTAAGCAAACAGCAGAATTATTGGGCCCTAGAGTGCACAGCCATTAGCTGAGAGTTCGTAAAAAAAATAACATCTTGTGGAATTGCATATAGTTATTAAGAAGATTCCATCAATTGGTACCCAAATTTGTAAAGTCTGCTTAAAGTACTGATTTGTTAATTACATTCTTACAATTCGGAAGGCGAAGTCTAAGATATTCGCAATGTTCTTCCTAGCACTAGAGACTGGGAAAAACTATAAGATATTGCATACTAGTAAAAATGGCCCGTTTCTGGCGGCAATGAAATGGGAGCTAGCGGGCAGGGGACTCCCTTCCTCTCCCCTTACGCGTGTCTCCCTGGTGGTCTAGAGGTACCTGTTCGGTGGGGGGCGGGAAAGAAAGAGCCCCCTCTTTCCTGCCCGTAGCAGTGGTTGTAGCATCCTTGCTACATCGTGTGGGAGTCTGGCTCTCGGCGTTTCAAAATGGCCGCCGAGAGTTGAAGTCTCGGCGGCCATTTTGAAACGCCGAGAGCCGGACTCCCACACGATTTAGCAAGGATGCTACCACCACCGCTACGGGCAGGAAAGAGGGGGCTCTTTCTTTCCTGCCCCCACCGAACAGGTACCTCTAGACCACCAGGGAGACAGGCGGAAGGGGAGGGGAGGTGAAGGGGGGGAGGGACGGGGCTATGTGGGGAAAGGGGACGGGTTGATGTGGACGTCCTGGGCGGCTGGGATTTTTTGGAAGGGGAGGAGTACTGCTCCCCGTGCGTTAATTAGCCTTGTTTTCGTGTTGCGCCCTCGACGTCATCACGTGTGACGCGAGGGCGGGGCATGAAGATGTTGTGTGGCTTCACCACCATGAAACCACGAACCGGTGTGTGAGTGACTTCAGTGACGTCAGTGTCCTCAGAACGTTGAAGCTGCGTTTTATTATAGTAGATAATCAGGTGCTAACCCATGCAAATTTTTGAATATGAATACACAAAGCTTGAAAGAGACCCTGGTTTCTCATGGCAACTGAAGTACAGGCTCTGCTGATGGTACTTGTTTGCACCAAATGCCTCCTTCATTCACCCTGTAAATTTACAGACAGCATCAATCACCTCTGATTTGGGTCAAAATTGATTGGCAAAGCTAAATTTTCACCTAAATACATGGTAAGTGCTTTAGTGACAAAACATACTATACTATAACCCACAGTTCAATGAATAAAAAGGACACTTCATATATATTGTTACAGCTCACATCATCTCAAATTACTATATATATATAAAAAAAATAATTTTCCAAGGTTTCTAACTACTAAATTTAAAAAGTCTGGATACAGGCATGACACTTATCAAATACTCTAAAGCTCCCCTCTAACAAAAAAATCTCTCTCTCTTACTGGCACCATAACCAAAAATGATGATCATTCATCCAGAGGCCCATGCACAGCAAACATCCATGGGTGAGCATACTCCAGGTTTGCTTTCTCCACCAACCTCGCCACATGCTTCCCCCCACCCCCACAGTTACTGTGCACAAAGTATGAAAACAAATTTGATAGTGACTGAGAGGCTACAGAGTGCCAAAGCAAACATGCCTCACTCCTCCACCACAATTAAGGAATTATATGCAAAGGCAACAAATCCTGTGGTGTCCATGGAATAAAATAGCCCAGTTAACTGCTGAAAGCAGGGCTTTGGAGAGGGAGAGAGTTTGGAAGACAGGACTCTACATCAAAAAGCAGCATGGAAGGTAGTGCTTATATAGCCTGAGGAGGCCAAACGAGAGGTCACAGAGTTGATGGTGACCAAGTTAGAAGACAGGCTTGCTTATGTGTATGAAAAGCTTGATTCGGCAGAGGCTCAATTAAGTGAATTGGAAGAGAGAATGGATTGGCAAAGAACAGTGGAAGGAATTGTATGGTCAAATCATGGCATTAGTTTAAAAACATCTGAAGATCTGGAAAATCATAGTAGGAGATCTAAACTGCATATATTTGGATCTCCTGTGGGGGCCGAGGGGGGCAATGCAATAAGCTATGCCCGCAATTTGTTGCTGTGGTGTTTTCCAGACTCCTCCCACTGCGTCCAAATTTGAGGTTGAGTGTATGTATGAAGAGAGACCCCCATCCAGGCCCCTGTGTGCCATAATTGTTAAGCTACTCAGATACCAGGAGGTGGACTACATTTTGCCAGTGCCTTGGCAGTGCAAAGTCTGTAGCTATGAAAATCACAAACTTCAGCTCATTCCTAATCTGAACCATGAGGTGTCAGATGTACTTATTTAAATACAGGGCCGTACTAAAATCCAAGGGTTACCAGGTGTGGATGTGGTTCTGAAATAAACTTGTAATTAGGGCCAATGGAAAGAAAAAAAAAGTTTAAACATCTGAGAAAGAAGTGAAAGACTTTCTTGCCTCTTTAAATCTGTGATAAGAGTCCCATAAAGGGAACTATCAGATCCAATGTAAAAGTTGAGGCGCCACAGGAGGAAAAAGGGTGTAAGTGGAAAATTCGGATCAGGAAGTCTCCGGAACTGTAAGTTGGAACAACTCTGCAAGACACTGACCGAAGTCTATAGCAAGCTGGGCTCTGCATAAAGATCCAAGAGGTGGAGAACACGAGAAGGATCTAGTTTAGATGACCACCAATCGACAGGGTTACCAGACCAAATAAAGGAGGCGGCCCCTGTGAGCAATGGAAGAACCTGCTTCTGCGAGATATTTGAGAGCTCTTAGCATGTCCAACTGTTACACAAGATGTAAGCCATGATTTTGGACAGCGTGGACAGTCAGTGGGGAGGAGGGCAGGGAGTGTAAGAGTGAAGGGTGAATGGTAGGGGATTCAAATAACTACAATTAAAGGGATGGAATGGGATAGAGATACCCCCTCTCCACCATCCTCATGCTCTGTGTCCCCTATCCCTTTTCCTCTTCCCTCTCTCTACCCTAGTGGCCTCATTATCCTGTTACACACCTCTCACGGCTCCCCCTCCCATGGTGGAGAGGGGGTAACATGAAAAGGAACAGAGATGGAAGGGAGGGGGCTTGACAAGATTTAAAATGGGTACTAAAAGCTGTTTTGGGTCAAAGATTAAGTAATTACCACCACCATAATTCAAAAACAAAATCTACAAGGAAATTTAAGTATGACAGAGCGATGACCCTTAGCTTCATAGCCAAGAACTCCTTCCTCCTAAGCCGAGTACTTCTAGACAAATCAGGAAATACATGTAAGACCCAAAAAACTGCCAGTCCAGATCACAAGTCAAGATCCAGAACAGTAAAACAGATTTTATGCTGCTTATCCTAGAAATAAAACAGTGAATTTTCCCAAATCCATCCTAATAATGGCTTATGGACTTTTCTTTTAGGAAATTATCCAAACCTTTTTTAAATCTTGCTATGCTTTTGCCACATTCTCTGGTAACAAAGTCCAGAGTTTAATTACATGTTGAGTGAAGAAATATTGTCTCCGGTTTAAGTATACTACTTAGTAGCCTCACTGCGTGCCCCCTTAGTCCTAGTATTTTTGGAAAGAGTAAACAAGCAATTCACATCTGCCCATTCCACTCCACTCATTATTTTATAGACCTCTATCATATCTCCCCTCAGCCGTCTCTCCTCCAAGCTGAACCACTTCAGCCATTCCCCGTAGGGAAGTCATCCCATCCCCTTCATCATTTCCATCGCCCTTCTCTGTACCTTTTCTAATTCTATATTTTTTTGAGATGCGATGACCAGAACTGCACACAATATTCAAGGTGCAGTCGCACCATGGAGTGATATAAAGGCATAACATTCTCATTTTTGTTTTCCATTCCTTTCCTAATAATTCCTAACATTCTATTTGCTTTCTTAGATGACAATGCATTCTGTGCAGAGAGTTTCATCTTATTAGTGACTCCTAATGTAGAACCTTGCAACACGTAACTATAGTTTGGGTTCCTCTTTCCCATATGCATCACTTTGCACTTGCTCATATTAAATGCCATCTGCCTTTTGGATGCCTAATCTCCCAGTCTTGAAAGGTACTCTTGCAATTTTCACAACCCTCTTGCAATATAACTTTGAATAACTGTGTCATCAGCAAATTTAATGAACTCACTAGTTATTTCCATCTCTAGATCATTTATAAATTCCAAGGGCACCAAAGACATGGATCTGAAGACTTCCAAATATGATTCTGCAGACTCAAGCCACATTGTTTCAAGGTAAGTACTTTAATTGTCAAGAGGCTAGGGCTATTCAGCTTGGAGAAGAGACAGCTGAGGGGAGACATGATAGAGGTATATAAAATAATGAGTGGAGTGGAACAGGTGGATGTGAAGCGTCTGTTCACGCTTTCCAAAAATACTAGGACTAGGGGGCATGCGATGAAACTACAGTGTAGTAAATTTAAAACAAATCGGAGAAAATTTTTCTTCACCCAACGTATAATTAAACTCTGGAATTCGTTGCCGGAGAAAGTGGTGAAGGCGGTTAGCTTAGCAGAGTTTAAAAAGGGGTTGGCCGGTTTCCTAAAGGACAAGTCCATAAACCGCTACTAAATGGACTTGGGAAACATCCACAATTCCAGGAATAACATGTATAGAATGTTTGTACGTTTGGGAAGCTTGCCAGGTGCCCTTGGCCTGGATTGGCCGCTGTCGTGGACAGGATGCTGGGCTCGATGGACCCTTGGTCTTTTCCCAGTATGGCATTACTTATGTACTTATGATTATGAAAATGCACATTTTTGCACTTGTAAAGGTTTTCCTCTAATTAGTTTGGAGGGGGGGGGGGGTTGGCCAATGATTACTTGGCTACAAGAAGGCGGCTCAGTGAAAAAATTAGCCCAGATTGCCAAGGCCTTATTCCCCTAATTTTCACCAGTATATTGGTTCCACACAAAGTTCTCCACATTGATGTGTGTTTTGGGAATATATTAAGATACAGAGATTTTGGAGACAAGTGTGAAATATATTGTGGAAATAGATACGACTGGATTGTAGGAAGAGTCCAGAGGCATCGCTTGAGAGTATTGGCTAGAAGGAATGGAAATTGGAAGAGTGCACAGTTGGTGGAAAGGAGAATACTGACAGCAAAAACAGCCACTGTAAGACACTGGAGAGAGGTACATGGCCCTCTGAATCACTAGGAAAGAATCTGTGGAGTGATACAAAGATATGATAAAAACTACCCAAAATATTAAGGGAAACTACAAAAGTATAACAAAATATGAGCTCCAGTAGCTGCACAAAAAAATATAGAGAGAGGAGCAGAACATTAGATGTCAACCCTTACTGATAATAGAGACAAAACAGGAAACCTGAAAGGACTAACTTGGGGAAGAGGGAAGGAAGAAGCAAACAAGAGGCAAAACAGGAAAGATGAAAAGGAGAATAGGGGATGGGAGATTAAACTAACTTGAAAACTAAAAGGATTTTTAGTGACTTGGCAGAATGTTGTACAGTAGATGGGTGTCATAGTAAATGCTGTTGGTGTTAAATTTAAAAAAATAATAACTTAATGGTTCTGGAAAGTCAAATGTCCTATAAGAAAAATAATTAAAAATAAGTTCAAAAAACAGTTACCATTCTTTCCTTGCTACCAAAAACATAAGTCAGTAAAAGAATGAATGCCAAGATGTCTCTTGTCTGAAAGATACTCTTAACTAGAGAATGACATGGGGACAAAGTTTGTCCCCATCCCCACAGATTATGTCTCCATGGGCCTCTGTCCTCATCTGCAGAAGCTTCGAACACTTATGATCTTATAGTTAAAATCTTTTTATTAAAGTATAAAAAGGAATATGCTGTGCAACTGTTGTTTATAAATCACAAATAGAAAACAATAACAACGAGCAACTTTAATAACCCCACCACCACCTGACTTCTATCACCACAAGGAATCCTAATCTACCTTGTTAAAATGTCCAGGGGTACAAAATACAAACCATTCTGTATGCCCTAGTGGGGGAGAAACATGCCCTATGAAGCATTATGATTTTTTTCATCTGTAGATGAATAATAAGTCATCAACAATCTCAGGATTCAGTCTAGCTCTCCTGTCTTCCACAGTACTTCCTGCAACAGAAGATGTCTTCTTAGAAGATGTGCTGGTAGCAGGATGTACAGGATCCCCCATGCAAATTTTGCTAGTCCAGCACGTTTGCTTGTTTTTCCAAAAAAAAAAAAATCAAAATATCGTCATCTGTACCACTCAGACATAAACAACAGTCGAGTTCATTAACAGGGTTCAAGGCAGAAAATGACACGGAGACAAAGATTATCCTCATCCCCTCCCCACAGGCTCTGTCCCTGTATCATTCTCTACTCTTAACTCACATCTGAAAAAAAAAAATAATAAAAGCCAAGGGTATAAAACATGCAATTCTGCATTTTCTTTTGCCACATGCATTTTTGGGTCCTCCCATTTCTCATCATTCTAACCTTCCCACTGTTGCATGTAGAGAATGACATGGGGATTGGGATCGGGACAGAGACAGAGCCCATGAGGTTGGGGACAAACTTTGCCCCCATGTCACTTTTGAGCCTGTTAATGAACTGGAGTGTTATTTATGTTTGACTGATGTAGACGACAATATTTTTATTTTTTGAAAAAACAAGCAAACATGCTGGCCACAGCTAGCAAAATTTGCATGGGGGATCTTGTACATCCTGCTACCAGCACATCTTCTAAGAAGAATCTTCTATTGCAGGAAGGGCTGTGGAAGACAGCAGAGCTAGACTGAATCCTGAGATTATTGATGACTTCTTATTCATCCACAGATTTAAAAATCATAACAGCGCTTCATAAGGCATATTTCTCCCCTCTAGGGCATAGAGAACGGGTTGTATTTTGAACCCCTGGACATTTTAAGAGGGTAGATTAGGATTCCTTGGGGTAGTAGAAGTCAGCTATTGTTGGGGTTGGAAGGGTAGAGGGTGGTGGTAGTGGGAGGGTTATTATAACTGCTCATTGTTATTATTGTTTTCTATTTGTAATTTATACACAACAGTTGCACAGCATATTGTTCCTTTTTATACTTTAATAAAAAGATTTAAATATAAAATCAATAAGTGTTCGAGGCTTCTGCAGATGAGAACAGAGCCCATGGGGGTGGGGGCGGGGACAGAACCCATGGGGACAAATTCTGCCCCCCCGTGTCATTTTCTAGTTGCATGTTCTCCATGCAAGCCCCCAAGCCCCCTCCCCCACTTTCTTGCACCCTTTCCATCAATGCCACCAGCTCTCTCCTACACTTTCACATTCCCTACTGCTAGCCCCACCTGTGATAGTGTGAAAGATGGCCAAACCAAAATACATATTTATGTTTCATAGCATAAAACAGGCTAAAAGTCATGCTTGCCTACCACTGCCTTCCAATACAGACCTCAAGGAAAAAAAAAGACAAAAACCTGCGCAGATCATAGATAAAGACCTACATAATGCATCCATTTACTCTATTTTAAACTGAAAACACAATATAGCTGAAATCTCAGTTTTTCCAAGTATTTGGATGCCTACTATCTATGCCCAGAATAAAGGCATTCAAATACACTGGGAAAATACATTTCTCATTCTTAGGACTGTATTTCATTTATAGAACATTGCTCTTACAGGGGCATTTTTCTTTCTGCCCTTTCATCTCTCTGTTCAAGCACTAGCTATCACACAGCAGATTCCTCCCAAAGTTTTCGCCACAATCTTTTCCATCGCTGCTTACTTCCTTCAATCCCCCCAACTATATGTATGTATCCATCACTAAGGGGTCCTCTTACAAAGGTGCGCTAGCGGTTTTAGGGCACGCAAATCATTACCGTGCACTAAATGCTAGAAACGCCTATAGAAATACATGGGTGACTAACTTTTAGTGCATGCTTAATTTTAGCGTGCATTAAAAAAGCTAGAATACCTTTGTAAAAGGACCCCTAGCTCTCTAAAAAGACCTGCAAATTAATCAGCTTCTGTCCCACATATCACAGAAAAATTGATGCTCTTTAACTTCACCACTTGCCTTTTGAACCCCTAAAACACACACACAATTTATGCAGCTAAAAGAGTGGAAAAGCATCAAAAAAGCATCTACAATCACAAACAAAACAGCCAGTAAAGACTCTGCCCATTAGTACATTATGAGGCTCATTTTCAAAGCACATACATGTTACTATGGAACTTTGTAAGTCTATGTACTTTAAAAATGAGCACCAATATTGATTTGTACAGAACATATACCAATTTTTACGCTCCTAAAGACCAGATACAAGTGCACATATGTCACCACAGTAGTTCTCAAGCTATGGATCCTAGGAGAATAGCAAGTGGAACTTACTAAGGTACGCTAAAAAATGGCCTGCAGTAGTGTAGGCATGGGTTTTGGGTGTGCGCAGATCCATTTTTCAGGGCGCCTGCAAAAAA
Organism: Microcaecilia unicolor; assembly: GCF_901765095.1. Lineage (NCBI taxonomy): Eukaryota > Metazoa > Chordata > Amphibia > Gymnophiona > Siphonopidae > Microcaecilia > Microcaecilia unicolor. Next base: position 121,044,389 of record NC_044034.1, on the reverse strand, counting down.
ATGCCTTTTTAAATTTTTTGCTGAAAATGGACGTGCGTCAAAATAAAAATTGCCGCACGTTCATTTTGGGTCTGAGACCTTAGCGCCAGCCATTGACTTAGCAGCTGTGCAGTAATCACCTACACGCGTCAAGTTGAAGTTACCGATCGATTTTCGCCACACGCCACAAAATAAAAATATATATTTCGGGCACACGTAAAAAATGAAATTACCGCACGGGCCATGCGGTAGCCTGCAGTAACTCCAAACTGGCGAGCGTTGGGCGCGCATAGGCGCCTATGCGGCTTAGTAAAAGGGCCTCAAAGTAAACAATGTTTATTTATTGAGATTTACTAACTACCTTTATGAAGAGATTCAGAAGATACAGTTAACATAATTTGTAAATTTTATGTTAACTGCATAACGATAGTAAAATGGCCAAATATAACTATAAACACAATCAATGAGGTAAACCTGGAAATGAGAAACTGAAACCTAGTAATAGGTCAATCGACATGGTAAGCCAGCCATGTTCATTTGAGGCTGACATTAGAGCAGACACAAAATCATGGAAGTCTGAATCTCTTACTCTCTTCCTTACCATAAAATGGTAAAGTTAACACACCTCCGGTCTGCCATTTACACAATCAAAAATAAATGTACATATATCTCACTCAAGTCTCCCTTCTCCCCATATCCCACATCTACCTATTAAAATACAAAGAAAAACTCCAAAAGGAGGACATACCCCAGAAGACAAACGTCCTTCTACGTACGAAATTAAAGGAAACTATTTTGAATTGCTCTGCCCTTCGGAAATATCATTCTTCGGTAGTCAGATGCAAATGATGTGATGAAGTAACACCTAAACTCTTTTTAACAACAGGAAGGGCTGAGATTTTTGTACAGGACACAAATATGATCACCTAGAAATCCCAACAAGGGGGCGCTACAGAAGCCCCAAGAACAAAGTAGTACGGCCAGTCTTGGGATTATTTAGGGGGATCTCATTGGTACAGTACCTAGGTACAGTTGATCAGTCGGTGAATAAAATAAAAAATAAAATCAGAAGCTTTAAAAAAAAGTCAACGACTGTATTAACCTGTCGAAAAAGCCATTTAAAAAGCCACGGTGCTTAGGTGGAAGTGAGAACTCTAAGGAACACAAGAAGATCAAAACAAAAAAAGTCTAGGATAGATTTGCAAGAAGGGGGAAGAAGGGAAGCGCTTTTCAAAAGGCGTGGAACAAATACTCAGGCACCAGAGACAATCACAGCGGCCTTCTACGCCAGTATTTTCGATCAGAAGAAGGGCCGACAGGGGGGGGGGGGGGGGGGGGCGGGGACCTCCGAATATAGCACCTGCCTCCTATCTGGGGAATAGGGCCGGGTCCACAGGATCCAAGTTTTACCTGAACCCGAGAAACAAGAGCCACAGGCCACCTGGCTGAGTAATGCGCTGCCCGTCTCTAGAAGATGGCGCGTCTCCCTTTTTTCGTTCTCTTTCTTTCTTCCTCCCTCTGTGGTATCTCGGCCGCTACACCCGGAAAGCGCCTCTTCGCTCGGGCAATCACATTGGCCCGCGCGCCGCACACTCTCTCCTGCTGTAACCGCCACTCGCCCGCAGCAGCCCTCATCAGCGACGCAGACGGGAGAAAGGCGGTGGGTCGTTCCCTGCCGCCACCGCCAGGTATCCCCCTCCCCTCTCTCTCTTTCTGCGGCGCTGACGACCTCGGCAATCCCTCGGTTCTCCCGAGAATCCTTGACTTGGAAATGGCGAAAAACAAGAGCCAGTTATAGGCTTCCCCTAGGTCTGTATTCTTGTCACTCCACTCGCTCTCAACGATAGCGCGCAGCGCAGGCGCGATGGACAGGAAGGTGGTGGAAGAGATGCGAGCGAGCTCCCCCTACTGCGAGTTCCAAAATCAAGGTTTTAACTGTTGTCAAAGAGACGGATTTTTCCGAAAAAATTGAGCTGCTTTTGAAAGGCAGCTGTGAGTTTTACGGTTGCGAGTTTTTTGGGATACTTTCTCGCAGTGCGTGCGAGTTTTGGGTTGTGGTTAGCATTCGCTATTTAATCAATTAGCGTTCCAGCTTCAGTCTGGTCTTCCAGGCGCCGCTATGTACGTTCCAAGCCTGGATCTCGTGTCCCTACGGCCTCTCTCCCAGAGTGTTTAATGTCTACTCTGAAACCTCTTTGCCAGAGGGAAAGGATAGCGACATTAGAGCGAGGCTTAGAACGCAGACAGTATGATGATCACTTCAATGTTACTACTGAGAAAGAGTATTGGAGGCGGAGCCAACAGGAGGTTGAAGAAAACAGGAGACGGGTTGTTCCTATCTAATCCATTATACGGGCTGAAGCCAGTGGGCGGAGCTTTAGTTCACCCAAAACAATTGCCAAACTCTATTGAAAACAATAGCAAAAGATTATTAAAAATAATTGCGTGGCCCATCTGTAAAAAGTCTAAAGCTGTTTCAGTTGGATAGGCAGTGCCTTAAAAGGTGGAGGATAAAAGGTTTTGTTTTTTTTTACTTAGTTGACAGCTTTTTAATGTATTTGAAAGCTTCCCATAGCTAGATATAAATGTTATGAAATAAAAATTGAATATCACTAAAACAGCTTGATTTTTTTTAGCTGGTAGAAACAACAGTTATATATAACAGTTGTATTTTGTGCTCATTTTCTACTCTAGTCTATACAATACAGATGGCCCGATTTGAGTGACGATAGCCGCTCTCCTTTCATTGGGGCACATGGAATCAAATCTTCACCTCATCTCTTTTGTACAAATGGATTATTCTGTTCTGAACATGTTTCAGGAGCAAGTGTTTTTCATAATTCAAAATAATAAAAATAAACATTTTCTTTCGTGCAGATCTCTCATTTGTTTAAACATACCTAAATGGGTTATAAGCCCCTAATGCAGTCCATTGGTTTTCTTCTATTTTGTCCTTGTGATGACTTATGCTGTGCCAACATTGGAAATACAGTGAGACAGAATAATAGAATTCAGTAACATCCAGAACTTATTAATTAACATAATTGTGTTTGCATTTGGGTAATAACTGAGAAAATTTTGTTGAAAATGACTTGATGAAGAAATAAGTATATATTACAGAACTGGAAAATGTTGCCCACATTTAGACTGACTCTGGACTTCTGCATGAAGGTAGCTCTGCTCTCATTATTGAATATTTCTTTTTTAAACAGTAGTAATAAATAATATTAAGTGCATTTGTATAATATACCACTGCATTCCACCAAACAAAAGGAGAAAGTTCCCACAAATCATCTCTCTCTTTTGATCTAGGCACAGAAAAAAAAGATTTTAAATGTTCCCAAGTTTAAACCCAATTCATGTTTAATGTGGGATATAAATGCCATAAATAAATAGATAGAAATTCTAAATGTTGAGCACCTGCTTCTCATAACATAGTGTCTGTTTTAGTGGCCCTCTACCAGGAGAAAAAAAAATTCTGCACAAATATAATAAATGCTAGGGTGTCTCTATAATCAGCCCCTTCAAATGACACACATTACGATTTATAACAAACTAGTAAAAAAGGCCCGTTTCTGGAACGAATGAAACGGGCGCTAGCAAGGTTTTCCTGGGAGTGTGTATGTTTGAGAGAGAGAGCCAGAGTGAGACTGTCTGTGTGACAGTGTGTTTGTGAGAATGAGAGTGTGTGACGGGCCCTGTCACACACTCTCATTCTCACAAACACACTGTCACACCCCTGTTCCTCCCCTCCCCTGTTCCTAATACCCCTCACCCCGTTCCCTCCCCTCCTTTTCCTCCTCCTTCCCACACTTTGGGTTCCTTAAGGTTTTCAAATGTCTATGTACCCCCGTGGCCCTAACGCCCAGTATCCGGATACCCCACCGCTTTCCTCCTCACCCCTCCCCCAAGATGTAATACTTTCACATCCTTCATTTTTTTTAGTGTTCTATCTACCCTGTGCACAAATGCCCGGCATTCAGATTGTGTTCCTCTCGTAAATTTTCATTTCTTTCATTCATTCAGAACTTGCCCCCCCCCCCCCCCTCCCCGAACACTTTTGGTTCCTTCAGTCTTTTAAAACTCTCCTATGTACCCTGTGTGCTAATGGCCAGCATTGAGATTGTTTTCCTGTCCCAAATTTGCATGTGTTTCAGTCATTCACAACTCCCCCCCCCCCCCCCCCCCCCCTTCTCCAGTTTAACACTTTCGTTTCCTTCAGTCTTTTAAAACTCTCCTATCTACCCTGTGTCCTAATGGCCAGCATTCAGATTGTTTTCCTTTCCCAAATGTTCATGTCTTTCAGTCGTTCAGAACTCCCCCCCTCCCCCCATTTAACACTTTCGGTTCCTTCAGTCTTTTAAAAGTCTCCTATCAACCCTGTGTCCTAATGGCCAGCACTCAGATTGTTTTGCTTTGCCAAATTGTCTGTCACTGAGGTCAGTGCGTGCCTGCCTAGCAGACCACTTCCGGCAGGCACGGTCCCAGGCACATCCTGTTGGAGGTGAGAATTATTATATAGGAAGGATTACTACTCTTCCTATGAAAAGTTATTCCGTTCTTATACTTCCTCTGTGTACATCCATATGCTGCACAAGCTGGTATGTTTGAAAATATAATTAAGATTAAATAAAAAGATACCAACAATAAAGAACGACAACGTGGATGCAGTAGCTCATAGGTTTGTTTGCTTTGTTTTGAGTGAATGCAGAATGATGGCTATTTGGGGAAGGGGAAACAAACTAAGCTAAGTGGCTTCAACTTTTTGATGTCATGTCGTCTCCTGTTCTCAATCAAACCTCCTTGTTTCTGATGCTCCAATTATACTTCCTTGGCTGTGGCTCCAATCAAGGAGGTTGAAGAAAACAGGAGGCAGGCTGACTTCAAAAGGTTGAAGCCATTTAGTCTAACCATTGTTTCCTCTTTCCCGCACAGCAGTCATCTAGTACACCCAAAATAAAGCAAGTAAACTTATGAGCTGATGCATCCTCGTTTTTATTGTCGGTGGCATTTTTATTTAATCTCACTTATATTTTCAAACATGCGGGCTTGTGCAGCATATGGATGTGCACAGAGGAAGTATTGGTTTCATCGGTTAGAATACTAATTTGTTCTTTTTTTTTTTTTTTTTAATATCTTTATTGAAGTGCAGGACAACAAAATCCAAAGGATGGAAATAAACATCCAAAACATAACAAGAATACACAGTATAACTACATACAATATTTCAACTCTACAGCACGGCATGCAACCCTGCCATTATCAACAGACTACATAACATCCTGCCCACTTTTAGTTACCCCATGACCAGACTCCCTACCCCACACCAAACCCCCCCCCCCCCCTTACCCCTCCCTCCCACCCATTCCTGGAGTACCCTGAGGACCCGAAGATGACGACAGGTGTTCCCTACCTATTGCATACCATGCTGCCAATTTATTCGCCTGCACAGGAAGATGGCACAAGAGTTTATCCAAAAGTGTGAAAACAGGGCCTCAATTTTCCGAGGGGATCAACGACGCACAGTAGTGTCTCCATTGCAAAAAGGGCAAAAAATCTGCGTGAGTCAATCACCACTGCTCCCGCCTTGTTCAAAGGAAGGAAAAGTGCCCCCCCACCCCCCCGATATTGTGAAATGCCCCACGTTTCGGCAACCTCCTCGAGCCCAAGCTTTAAAACGTGTTACACCCTGCCCAGCAGGAAAATGTGGGTTATCAGTCGCCGCTAAGAAAGGGGAAGGTCCCGAAGCCTCCCCAAGGCCACCATGCCACCACACCCAAGCTCGCCTCAGCAGACGAAGCAGGGGGTGCAACCTCCTCCTCCCCTTCCCGGCTGGGAACTGTAAAAGATTAAAAAGCGAGTAAGGGGAGGGGGCATGACAAGATGGCGGCCTGAGAACGTTAGCTATGCGGTCTTGGTTGTTCTCTGGCGTTTCTACTTACAAATTCTTCTGCCCAATGCCTCATACTAAAAGGAAGGGGATGGTTAAAGGCCAACTGCCGCCGGCCAGAACTTTATCTCCGGTCCAGCAGCCGCTAGACCAATATACGATGAGCTGGCCACCAATTACCCGAACCCTGCCTTGAGGGCCAACGGAGGAGTGTTGACCCTCCTGGGGCCAGAAACATCTTTATCCTCTCCTGAGCTTAATCCTCCACTATGTCCTGCATTTTTTAGGAGGGAAGCAGGAGGCCCAGCTGAATCGGAATCCGGAAACAGCAGGGCCCTGGTCAGCAGTTTACCACCCAAATGCGCAGAGGAAGTGAACTTGGAGCCGGGTGCCCCCATGCTGGCTACATTGGAGTCTATTTAGAAAACAATTCAAGAGTTAACTGCAGCTGTTACAAAATCTGCCCAAGGTACATCTCTTCTTGTGAGTAAAGTAGATAATCTAACTGAATCGTTGGAAAAAGTTAAACTTGACTCAACGAACCAAGTTTTGCAGATGCAAACAGAGGTTAAAATATAAAATCTATTACGGATGTTTTGGTAAAAGATAAGATTGTGACATATCAGAAAATAGAGCAAACAGAGAATTACAACAGACATTTAAACCTCAGAGTATTGAACTTTCCTAAAGCTACAGGTATAAACTTGATGGATTTCTTTAAACAATACCTTGTTGAAATTTTACAATTTCCTTCTTCTGCTATTCCTTCATTTAACAAGATTTACTATCTTCTATTATCTCCTCGGAGCGGAGTGGAGCCTGTGGGTTCTGGGAATTTGCCCCAAATTCAGGAAACTGAACCTGGAATTCAGGATTTATTTGATTTATTGGAAGATTCTTTGACAGAAGTAACTTAGCGAGGGACATTAATTGTATCGTTTGTATTTGAGCAAGACCTAAATTCAGTAATGAGATTATACTTTAAGAACTCCCTAAAACATTTTGTGGTCATAGAATATGGATATTCCCAGATGTGACAAAAACTACGCAAGATAGAAGGAAGTTGTTTCTTGCTCTTAGAGAACAGACGAGGACTCTCGGAGCATCTTCTGGCATATCCATGCAAATGCCTAATTTGATTCTTGGGAAATAAATATATCTTCTTTGAGCCAGAACAACTTCGAACATTTTTGGTCATGAAGAAGCTATCTAATAGGCTGAAGGAATGATTGCAGGAACAACTGATTACGTTAAAATAGGGTGGGATTATTCAGGCTAGGCTGTTTACTAATAATTTCTGTTTTTCTTATTGTATTTTGGATCTCCTCATCTGTAAATCACTCTCCCCCTCTAGGAATTTTGTGGTCTAAGAAAGAGACTAGTTGTATATTCCTCAAAATTTTTTCTTACCTAATTTTTCTCTGTATTTCATTTTGCAAGTTACACTTGTAAGAATATAAATGCTATAAATAAAAGCCAGTAAGGGTAGGAGCCATCCTTCCAGATAGAGCATGGCACAAATTAGGAAGCCCCTGTGTGCAACTCATGAACCCAATAATGCAAAGCTGCCACATTATACATGCGGAGGTCTGGTTAATTAAGACCCCCTTTAGCCCGAGGCTGAATCAATTTGGCATAGCCAATCCATGCCCTTCGGCCGGCCCATAGAAAGGTTCCAATAAACCCTTTATAAAAATCTTCATCCCATTTTGTGAACCAGAGAGGCAACATCTGCAAGGGGTACAGTATCTTAGGTAGCATAATCATTTTAACTAACGCTACTTTACCAAGCAGAGAGTGGTAGATCGCGCCAGCGGTGACACAAAGACTTAATGGTATCCAATTTATCCTGAATGTTTCTGCGATACACCACCGCTAAGTCCCTATGCAGGTACACTCCCAAGTACTTTAAAGTGCCCTTAGACCATACAAGAGGGAAAACAGGCAGCTGCTGACATCTACAAGGAGAGGAGACAGGCAAAGCCTCAGACTTCTCAAAATAGATTTTTAACCCCAAGAAAGACCCAAAGTGCAAGAGTAAGGCTACCAATTTAGGAACAGACTCTGTAGCCCAATCTAGATAAATGAGTATATCATCAGCAAACAGATTGATTCTATATTCCTGAGAGCCAACCTTAAGGCCTCTAACTTCATCAGTTTGTCTCATTTTTATGGCAAAGGGTTCGAGCGATAGCACAAAATGCATAGGGGATAGTGGGCAACCCTGTCTTGTACTGTGCTCTAAAGTAAATGCCAGGGTCAGGGCTACGTTAATCAAAATTTGAGCAGTCGGACTGCTATATAGAGACTGAACTCCACCCAGAAATTCCCCCATAATCCCAAATTGAGGAAGCACCCAAAATAAGTAATCCTACAAAATTTTATCAAAGGCCTTCTCTGCATCTAAACTTGTGATGATAGCGTCTCCTGGGATATCTCCTAACTTCTGTAAGACTGTCAGGACCTGCAGAACATTTGATGATGCGTATCTAACTGGCACAAAGCCCACTTGATCCGCATGGATCAGCTCAAGTAAAAACTTTCCCAATCTGTGAGCTAGGATATTTGCAAAAAGTTTGAGAAGTGATATCAAGTCAACCAAGTCCGTCAATGAGGCTGTCTCTTCCTATAATACTATTCTGTCATTTGCTCTGGACACTTTTGCTCCTCCCGTGTCTCGTCCTGTTAAACGTACCAAACCTCAACCTTGGCTGACCCCTACAATCTGTCACCTACGCTCTTGTGCCCACTCTGCTGAATGCCTCTGGTTTAAATCTCGTGCCCATGCTGACTTCATACACTTCAAGTTCTTGCTGACCTCCTTCCAGTCTGCTCTCCAACTTGCCAAGCAGGACTACTACATCCAATTGACTAACTCTATTGGTTCAAACCCTAAACGTCTCTTTGCCACGCTTAACTCTCTCCTCAAAGCGCCTTCTCCTCCAACTCCCCCTTCACTTTCTCCCCAGACTTTGGCTGATTACTTTCATGATAAGGTTCACAAGATAAAACTTGAATTCACAACCAGCTCTCCTCCACCCCTTCTTCCCTTAGTCCACTCTCCCAACTCTCTTACCCCTACCTCCTTTTCTTCCTTTTCCGAAATCACTGAAGAAGAAACTTTACTTCTTCTTCAATCCTCAAAACTAACCACCTGCTCCTCTGACCATATTCCCACTCACCTACTCAACACTATCTCTCCTGCTGTCTCCCCTTTCATCTGTCATATCCTCAATCTGTCACTTTCCACTACCACTGTCCCTGATGCCCTTAAGCATGCCGTAGTCACCCCACTCCTCAAAAAAACCTTCTCTGGATCCTACCTCTCCTTCAAACCATCGCCCCATCTCCCTCCTTCCTTTCTTATCCAAGTTACTAGAACTTGCTGTCCACCGTCACTGCCTCGACTTTCTTTCTTCTCAACCTATTCTTGATCCACTCCAATCTGGCTTTCGTCCCCTTCATACAACTGAAACAGCACTTACTAAAGTCTCCAATGATCTATTCCTGGCTAAATCCAAAGGGCTCTATTCTATCCTCCTCCTTCTCGATCTTTCTGCTGCCTTTGATACTGTTGATCACAGCCTACTCCTTGACACGCTGTCCTCACTTGGATTTCGGAATTCTGCTCTCTCCTGGTTCTCTTCTTATCTCTCACAGCGTACTTTTAGTGTATACTCTGGTGGTTCCTCCTCTTCCTCTATCCCGCTGTCAGTGGGTGTACCTCAAGGATCTGTTCTAGGACCTCTCCTTTTCTCCATCTATACTTCCTCCCTTGGTGCTTTGATCTCATCACACGGCTTTCAGTATCACCTTTATGCTGATGACTCCCAGATCTACCTCTCCACACCAGTAATCTCGGCAGAAATCCAGTCCAAGGTATCTGCCTGCCTCTCTGACATTGCTTCCTGGATGTTTCACCGCCACCTGAAACTCAATATGTCCAAAACTGAACTCCTTATCTTCCCTCCTAAACCAACCTCTCCCCTTCCCCCATTCAGTGGCATTCCTAGGGGGACTGACACCCTGGGCGGATCGCCGATGCGCCCCACTCCCCAGGTGCAGCGCCCCCTCTGGATGCAGCGTGATCCCCCCCATGAAAGCACCCCCCCAGGTGCACGCTGCTGGGGGGGAGGGTGCCGCGCGCGCCTGTCCTTCGTTCGTTCCATGCTCCCTCTGCCCCGGAACAGGAAGTAACCTGTTCCGGGGCAGAGGGAGCATGGAACAAACAAAGGACGCGGCACCCCCCCCCCCCCCCAGCAGCATGCACCCGGGGCGGACCCCCCCCCCCCTTGGTACGCCACTGCCACCATTTTCTATTTCTGTTGACAACACGCTCATTCTTCCTGTCTCATCTGCTCGCAACCTTGGGGTCATCTTCGACTCCTCCCTCTCCTTCTCTGCCCAAATTCAACAGATTACTAAAACCTGTCGTTTCTTCCTTTATAACATCGCCAGAATTTGCCCTTTCCTTTCTGAACACGCTATCAGAACCCTCATCCACACTCTCATCACCTCTCGCTTAGACTACTGCAGCTTGCTTCTGTCAGGTCTTCCACTCAGCCATCTCTCTCCTCTTCAATCTGTTCAAAACTCTGCCGCACAACTAATATTTCGCCAAAGTCGTTATGCCCATATCAGCCTTCTCCTGAAATCACTTCACTGGCTCCCTATCTGTTTCCGTATACAATTCAAGCTCCTCTTGTTGACCTATAAGTGTTTATGTTTATGACATTTGTACCCCGCGCTTTCACACTCATAGCAGGTTCACTCTGCAGCCCCTCACTACCTCTCCACCCTCATCTCTCCCTACACTCCTTCCCTAGAACTCCGTTCACTAGGCAAATCTCTCCTAATTGCACCCTTCTCCTCCATCGCTAACTCCAGACTCTGCTGCTTCTATCTCGCCGCACCTTATGTCTGGAATAGGCTTCCTGAGCCATTACGTCTAGCTCCATCCCTGGCTGCCTTCAAATTCAGGCTAAAGGCCTACCTGTTTGATGCTGCTTTCGACTCCTGACGTGTAACTTTTATCTTAACCTTATGTGTCCTTCTGTCTGTCCTTCCCTCATCCTTTTGGTCCTGTCTGTTTGTCCTGATTTAGATTGTAAGCTCTTTTGAGCAGGGACTGTCTTCTTCATGTTCAATTGTAAAGTGCTGCGTACGACTGGTAGCGCTATAGAAGTGATTTATAATAGTAGTAGTAGATATGAGCCAAGCAGCTCTGCATCTCTCCCCGGTTTAGGAAGTACTACAATATGAGCGTAAGTCAAACTTCCTCCCGACTCCCCCAGTAGTACCTAAATGATGACATAATTCCTGGAAGGGAGGCCCAATTTTCTCACCCCAAATTTTGTAAAATTCAGGGCCTAAGTCATCAGACCCACGCACTTTTGCCAGCTTCAGATGCCGGATAACATGACCTATCTCCAACCCCATTACTTGGGCGTTCAAAACGTCCCGTTGATCCTGCGATAACTAGGGCAATTTGAGATCCTTGAAAAACAACTCCCTTTGCCCCCGATCAATCTCCCCTTTATTGTATTGTGCCTTATAAGGCATTCTGAACATCTTCTGCTGCTGTTACCACTCTACCCTCCTGCGATCGTATTTTAACTATAGCCTGCTTTGCCCCCCTCCCCCCATGTCTAATCAATGTAGCCAGCAATTTCCTCGCCTTATTTCCCCATCTAAAAAGATTGTACTTATACATATGAATATCCTGAGACGCCCTGGCATTCAAAAGGTCATTAATTTGCCTGCGTACAGCATAGTATTCCCACCTTACTACCTCATTCCTTGTGAGAATGTGTTTGCCTCTCAGCTGCTGCAGCTGGTCAGACAGAGCCACCAATCGACAGTCCGATCTTTGCTTGTTTTTGCTGTATAGGCCAAGATGTGCCCCCTTAACATTGCCTTTCCCGCCTCCCAATATGTAATGGGGTCAACTGACTCAGGATCGTTTTCCAGAAGATAATTATCCCACGCCTGAAGCAAAAAAGCTCAAAAATTCAGATCTAAATATAAGGTAGGATTCATGCACCATAGCCTTGACCCCTCTCCCCGGTGCCAGTGAATATCTACCCAGACCAAGCAGTGATCTGAGACCGCCCTATCCACAATGTCAGCAGCTGCTGTCTGAGAGAGAAAGGAAGTGTCTAGAAGCAAGTAGTCAAGTCAGGCGTGCACCTGTGGAAAAAAAAAGTATAGTCGTGGGCTTTTGGGTGCACCAACCTCCAAATATCTAAAAGCCCTAGTTCACACAAAAGAAAGTTCACCCCCCTATCCTTCCAAGCAAAAGGTCTGGGTCTTTCTGGGCAACAGTCTATAAGGGGGTCTACCGTTATATTATAATCTCCTCCCACTATCAACTGATATCCGTTGACCGATACCAGCTGCGCAAGTAAGTGAGAGAAGAAAGAATGAGAGTAAACATTGGGAGCATATACTGAGCACAGGTCCACTTTCTTACCCACTACCTCTCCCACCCATAGTACAAAATGACCCTCTGGCTATTAGAATAGCATGCAGCTCCTTGGAGTAGTCTAGTAGTGGTGCAGTGCACTGCAGACAGGTGGACCCAGGCTCTACCTCCCCCTCTTGTTACAGTCCAAAGCACGTATAGGAAATGCACATAAGGAAATCAAGTAAAATATTTTAGTATATAAGTAAGTGCTTAGAACCAGGAAAATGGGCATTGCATGTCTGGATTCCTTGATTAGTGAGTAGCAAATGTGATGCTCCCTCAAGAACCTTCACATATTTGCTTCTTGAGCCTTTATTAATTCCTTCTTCATTTTCTGTAACCTTTGAAAACACTGAATAAATCTTGCTTGATTTGATCATATTTTTTGTAGATCCTATTTATTTCAGGTTTGCGAGCCTAGGGTCTCAGAAGGCTTTGTCTGCCTTAGACCCTCAACACTCAGCAGACAAGGTAAGGGAGCAATGGTGAGATGTGTACCTGGAGGCATTTTATAAAGTCCACTGCAGTGCCCCCAAGGATGCTCTATTGCTTTCCTATGATGTCATTTTCCATTATTCTACCTGATGCCAAGCTTTCTATTTTTTTTTTTTATAACATCTGAGTCTTGTGTCTATTGTTTATCAATAGATTTGGGCTTTGAATTCAGATCTATAGATAAAAAGGAGGTCTCATTATATATATCTTAATACCAGAGTGCTATTTTTCCATACTTCATAGCAAGAGTGTACATTCCCTAATTACATGTCCCAATACAACTGAAGCTTTTACCTCCTCAGCGCATGTAAATGGTTTCATCCCTATGTGGATTCTCTGATGCCGTGTGAGGCTTTCTTTCCAACCAAAGCTTTTACCACACTCAGGATATGTAAATGGTTTCACTCCTGTGTGTATTCTCTGGTGCATTGTGAGGTTTAACTTTTGAGGAGTGGCCTAGTGGTTAGCGTGGTGAACTTTGGTCCTGGGGAACTGGGTTTGATTCCCACTGCAGGCACAGGCAGCTCCTTGTGACTCTGGGCAAGTCACTTAACCCTCCATTGCCCCAGGTACAAATAAGTACCTGTATATAATATGTAAGCCGCATCAAACCTGCTATGAGTGGGAAAGCGCGGGGTACAAATGTAACAAACAACTCTATACATGCAAATGGTTTCTCTCCCATGTGGACTTTCTGATGCGCTTTGAGATTTACATTACAACCAAAGCTTTTACCACACTTAGAACATGTGAATGGTTTCACTCTATTGTAGATTTTCTTGTGTATTTTGTACGTTTTGCATTTGGACATTTTTTTAAAATGGACCAAACAATAAAATTTCCAAATCACAAAATGGTTTTCCAAACAGCATTTTCAAAAGGAAAAGATGGATTTTTTTTTTGTAGAAAATGACCTTTCCTGTTCTGATTTTGGACGTTTTACAAAGCCCGCAGCACTAACCATTAAGTCACTCTTCCTCTGTTTTGGACGTTTTTTATTTGAAAATGGACCAAAAAAAAACCCCATCCAAAGCACAAGATGTCCATAGTATTTTCGAACACAAAAGATAGACGTCTATCTTTTTCGAAAATGACCTTTCTTGATTTAGACATTCTATCTAAAATGCCCCTCCATGTTACTTAAAAAGCAGGATCTACCTGAATCCAGCGTTATTTCTACCCAGAAGGGCTGTATCTACCTGTATCCAGCACTAATTCATAACAGAAGGGCTGTACACATTCCCAACAGAAGAGCTTGAAATGGCAACACCAATTTTCCCCACAGAAGAGCTGAATCTAGCAATAATTTTCTCCAGACGCTGGATCCACCTGGATTCAGCAGTAATTCTCTCCAGAAGTGTTGGATTCATCTGGATCTATCAGTATTTCTCTCCATAAGAGCAGGAGTTTTTCAACAAGGGCTGGATGGATCCACCCTGATCTAGCTCTAGTTTAACCCAGAAGGGCTGGATCACCTGGATCCTGCAGAATTCCTCTCAAGAAGGGCTGGATTATTTATGTATTTATTTATTGGGATTTATTAACTGCCTTTATGAACAGATTCATCGAAAGCGGTGTACAGCAGGTCCAGTTTAAGATAAAACTTATTATTTTGTTAACATCGTAACAATAGTAAAATGACCAAATATAAACATAAATACAATAAATGAAGTAAACATGGAAATATGATGTCAGTACAATAAAAACGATACCATAATATACAGCATGGAAGAATATTCAAATAACATAGATATAATACGATGTCAGCATAATACCAATGAAACACATAACAAGCACTTATTAGATCATTCAAATAGCATAGATATGAAGTTAATGCTTTTCAATCTAGCCAAGCGGCCAAATGCAAATATATATATGGGGATAAGATGGGTAATAAAGAGTCAATTGGGATAAATAGATAGGTGGCTAAACTCAAGCCAAAATCTTTGTACAGATAACAAGATATGAGGAACTGGTTTAAGTTACAGGGTGTGCAGCAAGCTAGTCCAGAATTAGCCCTGATCCTGCACCAATTACTTCTCGAAGGGCAGGATGTAACTGTATCCAGCATTAATAACCTCAAGAAGGTTCCTGCATGCGCAACGCGAGGGGAAAAGCAGCCTCAGGCAATGCAGCAAACACTGCTGGAGGAAGGCTTCTCTGGCGGGGCTTGAGGACCCCCGCCAGACAAGGTATGTGGAGTTCTGGCAGGGACAGGGAGGTGGGGCAAAATGTGCCCACCCACTTTGGGCTCCAGCCCCCTCCCCCAATTTTTTTTTTAATTTTTAATTTATAACCATTTAAATTTTTACAAGCGATAAAACAACTTGCCGGAAATACAGAGAAAGTAATATATAGGAATTATTTCAGTCAGGTAATTCTATTCTCTTCCTTAGACCACTAAATAGGGCAGTGATGGGCAACCTTTTGAGCTTGGTGTGTCAAAATTCACCAAAAAACCGAGCATAACTCGGGTGGTGTGTCACTTCAAGAAAAATCACTGCTACTAGGACCGCCCCCGGGCCCTCCCTACCCGAGATTGCTGCCCACCTGAGGTCGCCGGGCCCCCCTCCACCCACTACCGGGCCTGGAACTAACCTTAAAGCCTCCTTTCATGTTGCAGCAAGCAGCAGCAGGGCAGACCTCTCCTCCTTCCTTCTGTGCTCCGCCCTCGCGGACGTTACGTCAGGCAAGGTCAGGACACGGAAGGAAGGAGTGGCCTGCCCTGCTGCTGCTTGCTGCGACGTGAAAGGAGGCTTTAAGGTTAGTTTCTGGGAGCGAGGGCGGACCACACTGCCGCGGTGCCGCGTGTCATCGAAAATGGCTACACGTGTCATAGGTTCACCATCAGGGAAATAGGGAGTGTGAAACAAGACAAGGAGATCAATTAAACAGTAAACAGAAAAAAAGAGATATTAACCTGATTATAGCCAGATATTACTCGTCTAATTCATTATTCCACATTGATCATCTGGTTGGCTTCTTCAAGGCCAATACGGTGTATAGTCTAATCATTTCATTGAAAACATACTTATTGTCCAATATTAGTTAGAAATAATACATCTGATGACATTCTTTCTCTTTTAAAAACCAGAAGTTATTTAACAATACATATGCTTAAGTCTCTAATTCAATTCCGTCACACAGGAGATCTGCAGATTTTCCAGTAAGTTCTGCTACCTGGACGCCTGCCCAAACTATCTACTTAAAAGTGCTCCTGCTTGCTTCATAGCTGATCTAACACAGCACCTGAACTTCATGCTAGGCAACGGATTCTTCCCTGACACTCATGGGAATATACTAGTCACCCCAGTCCCAAAAGATACCAGAAAAGATAGTGCCGATCTAACTAACTATCGCCCCATTGCATCAATACCACTATTTGTAAAACGTATGGAGAGCATGGTGAACAAACAGCTCACTGAGTATCTGAATGGGTTCTCCATATTCCATGAATCGCAATTTGGCTTTCGTGCCCTTCACAGCACAGAAACAGTGCTTGTTACGCTTCTAACAAGCTTCAAGCAAGAAATAGCAATAGGGAGAAGCATTCTATTACTGCAATTTGACTTATCAAGTGCTTTTGACATGGTAGACCACACCATCCTGCTGAGACTTCTTGATTACTTTGGAGTCGGTGGGAATGTCTTAGCCTGGCTAGCCAGCTTCTTAACCACCAGGACCTACCAGGTGAAGTCTGGCTCACAGTTATCCTCTCCGTGGCACCAAATTTGTTGAGTACCCCAAGGCTTGCCGCTCTCTCCTACTCTTTTCAATGTAATGCTGATTCCCCTGGCTGCAGCCCTTTCAAAACTTGGCCTTCACCCGTTTATCTATGCAGACGACGTCACCATTTACATCCCATTTCATACGAGCTTTGCAGAGATTGCTGATGAAATCAGGCTTGGAATAAATATTATGCTTGCGTGGGCCAACGCCTTCAAGTTGAAACTTAACACCGAAAAAACTCCTTGCCTCGTTCTTGCCTCTCCCTTCAATAAGTTCGGGCCCACCAACTTATCCGTGCCAGGCATCACCTTGCCCATCTCTGACAGCCTTCGAATACTGGGTGTTATAGTAGATCGGAACTTAACGCTGCTGGATCATACCATCTCAACCACCAAGAAAGCATTCTCCTCCCTCTGGAAGCTAAAGCGAGTGAAACCATATTTCCCAAGGGGAGTTTTTTGCAATCTAGTCAGATTGTTAGTCTTGAGCAGACTAGATTACTGCAATGGCATCTACGCAGGGTGCACTGGTGTACTCTTAAAGAAACTACAAACCGTCCAAAACACAGCAGCTCGGCTCATCTTTGGAGTGTCAAAGTTCACCAGTTCCAGTCCACTTCGTGAGAAATTACATTGGCTTACATAAGTACATAAGTAGTGCCATACTGGGAACGACCAAAGGTCCATCTAGCCCAGCATCCTGTCACCGACAGTGGCCAATCCAGGTCAAGGGCACCTGGCACGCTCCCCAAACGTAAAAACATTCCAGACAAGTTATACCTAAAAATGCGGAATTTTTCCAAGTCCATTTAATAGCGGTCTATGGACTTGTCCTTTAGGAATCTATCTAACCCCTTTTTAAACTCCGTCAAGCTAACCGCCCGTACCACGTTCTCCGGCAACGAATTCCAGAGTCTAATTACACGTTGGGTGAAGAAAAATTTTCTCCGATTCGTTTTAAATTTACCACACTGTAGCTTTAACTCATGCCCTCTAGTCCTAGTATTTTTGGATAGCGTGAACAGTCGCTTCACATCCACCCGATCCATTCCACTCATTATTTTATACACTTCTATCATATCTCCCCTCAGCCGTCTCTTCTCCAAGCTGAAAAGCCCTAGCCTTCTCAGCCTCTCTTCATAGGAAAGTCGTCCCATCCCCACTATCATTTTCGTCGCCCTTCGCTGTACCTTTTCCAATTCTACTATATCTTTTTTGAGATACGGAGACCAGTACTGAACACAATACTCCAGGTGCGGTCGCACCATGGAGCGATACAACAGCATTATAACATCCGCACACCTGGACTCCATACCCTTCCTAATAACACCCAACATTCTATTCGCTTTCCTAGCCGCAGCAGCACACTGAGCAGAAGGTTTCAGCGTATCATCGACGACGACACCCAGATCCCTTTCTTGATCCGTAACTCCTAACGCGGAACCTTGCAAGACGTAGCTATAATTCGGGTTCCTCTTACCCACATGCATCACTTTGCACTTGTCAACATTGAACTTCATCTGCCACTTGCACGCCCATTCTCCCAGTCTCGCAAGGTCCTCCTGTAATCGTTCACATTCCTCCTGCGACTTGACGACCCTGAATAATTTTGTGTCATTGGCGAATTTAATTACCTCACTAGTTATTCCCATCTCTAGGTCATTTATAAATACATTAAAAAGCAACGGACCCAGCACAGACCCCTGCGGGACCCCACTAACTACCCTCCTCCACTGAGAATACTGGCCACGCAATCCTACTCTCTGCTTCCTATCTTTCAACCAGTTCTTAATCCATAATAATACCCTACCTCCGATTCCATGACTCTGCAATTTCTTCAGGAGTCTTTCGTGCGGCACTTTGTCAAACGCCTTCTGAAAATCCAGATATACAATATCAACCGGCTCCCCATTGTCCACATGTTTGCTTACCCCCTCAAAAAAATGCATTAGATTGGTGAGGCAAGACTTCCCTTCACTAAATCCGTGCTGACTTTGTCTCATCAGTCCATGTTTTTGTATATGCTCTGCAATTTTATTCTTAATAATAGCCTCCACCATCTTGCCCGGCACCGACGTCAGACTCACCGGTCTATAATTTCCCGGATCTCCTCTGGAACCCTTCTTAAAAATCGGAGTAACATTGGCTACCCTCCAGTCTTCCGGTACTACACTCGATTTTAGGGACAGATTGCATATTTCTAACAGTAGCTCCGCAAGTTCATTTTTTAGTTCTATTAATACTCTGGGATGAATACCATCAGGTCCCAGTGATTTACTACTCTTCAGCTTGCTGAACTGACCCATTACATCCTCCAAGGTTACAGAGAATTTGTTTAGTTTCTCCGACTCCCCCGCTTCAAATATTCTTTCCGGCACCGGTGTCCCCCCCAAATCCTCCTCGGTGAAGACCGAAGCAAAGAATTCATTTAATTTCTCCGCTACGGCTTTGTCCTCCTTGATCGCCTGTACAAGAGCGTATAACTTTTAAAATCTGTGCCCTAGTCCACAAGATTCTCTATGGAGCAGCCCCTGCGTACATGGACGCCCTTGTCCACCTACCACCAACAAACTCACTCAGAACTGCCCGTTCCTACTTAACCCTCCACTACCCTGCGTGTTCTAGGCTGAAGTATAAAACCATGTATGCTTCCACCTTTGCCTACGTCAGTACTCACTTGTGAAATGCCCTACCAAAATCAGTGAAAACGGTTCAGGATCATCTGACTTTTAGGAAGTCGCTCAAGACCTGCTTATTTGAGCAAGCGTACTCCAAAGATCCAGTCCAGCCTCACTAACCTCAGGACGCTGCCATTATGGTCTGACGCTACTATTATGGACTGACCCATTTCTTTATCCTTACCTCTCTGCCCTGCTTACCCCTTTCCATTTATTTGTACCCTGTCTATTTGTTATTCAAATGTTGTTAGCCACATTGAACCTGCCAGAGGTGGGAAATTATGTGATATAAGCGCTGTAAAATAAATAAATAAATCCCACTGATTAAAGTAATCCCAGTCTTCACAGGCTTCACTCCTTTTAAAATAATAATTGAGGAAATATTTCTGAGGAAAACTTTAGGAGTCATACCCGGAACTCTGGGAAAAACAATAATCTTGATATCATCTATAATAATATTCATTTTATTATTCAAAGTTTCTGGTCTATTATCATTTTCAAAATCATAACCACTTCTTGCTCGTGCATATTCATTTGTTATATCAATTTTTCACTCTCAAAGGGTTCAGTTAAATTGTCCATGTAACTCTCTAATAAAATTATATCTGAAACAAAATTATTTACTGCCACTGTTAGGTCCCGAAATGCCTTCCAGATGGTATTAAATGTAACCTCCACGGGAGCCAAAAACTCCAAGTTGATATCTCTTAGGTGTTTAGGAGTGGTTCCGCCGATTCAGGTTCTCCTGTAAACGTCCTCCGTTTCAGCATATGCCTCTAACTCACTCCGCCACTCCTTTGGACATGGTGGTTGAATAATTCGGGAGCGATGGAGTTGTTTTTTCCAGGTCCAAGAGCATCAACGCTCCTTCACCAGCGCTAATCAAAGGACAAAGGACATATTGTTTCCAGCAATGATTCAATACTTGAGCCTCTATCTATTTATGTTGACACTTTTTTGCGCCCTTTTGTGCAACAGTCTAAATCCTATATTAAGGACACCACAGATTTTTTGGTACATCTTAAAGCAATTGAAAATCTAGAAGAACAACTGTTTCTAGTGACCATGGATGTTACTAGTCTTTATACTGTGATTCCACAAGAGGAAGCGCTGAATGTGTTAGAGGAAGTACTAAATCGTAGGGTGGATTGCGGAACACCTACAGCATTCATACTGGAACTAGCGACGCTGGCATTAAAAAATAATTTCTTTCAATTCGAAGGTAGACTTTTTAAGCAGATAACAGGAGTTGCGATGGGAGTAACTATCGCACCCTCTGTTGCGAATCTGTTTGTAGCAGATTTTGAGGAGAAACATGTCTATGTGTCCACAGGTTTTGATAAAGTCAAGTTATGGCTTAGATTCATTGACAATATTTTTTGTTTATGGACAGGAACAAGAGAAGAACTGGAGGATTTTGAAGCAATGTCATCCATCTTTAAAATTCACTATGCAATGTGATAAAAAGACTATTTCTTTCTTGGATGTTTTGGTCACCAGAATGGATAATGGATTTCAGACCACCATTTTTCGAAAAGAAACAGATAGAAATACCTTACTGTATTGTGATAGCTGTCATCCAAGCAAATTAAAAGATAGTTTACCTTTTTTTCAATTCTTGCACTATAGGCGCATATGTTCAGACCTTTCAGAGTACAAATGTAAAGCTAAAGATCTTAGCATCAGATTGAAGGATAGGGGTTACCCTAAAAAAGTGATACAGCAAGCCTACAGGAGGGCAAAATATAACAATCGAGAGTATCTCCTTAAACCTAGACAAGCTCAAAATGAAGATGAACAAGACACTGTAACTTGTGTCATACGTTGGTCTACGAGAGTCAATGAAGTAGCTAAAGCTATAAGATCTAACTGGCATGTTATTCAGACTCTACCGGGGTTTGAGAACAGCAAATTGAGATTGGCATTTAGTAGAGGCCGTAATTTGAAAGAAATTCTTGTACCTTCAGCTTTAAGGCGAGTGCCAAATATACAAGAGCGAAGCGAGACCGGACACAGAAGATGCGGACAATGTAGGATGTGTAATATCATGTTAGATATACAAGAATTTATTGACCCCCAATCTAAGAAGAGATATACTTTACAACAAAACACGTCGTGTTTATCAGATTGGGTAGTCTATTGTATAATCTGTAGTTGTAATAAATTATACATAGGCCAGACATCCCGGAAACTCTCTACGAGATTAATAGAACATAAGAGTGATATTAATATTCAGAAAACTACAGCACCTTTGGCAGCCCATTGTAATAAAGAAGGACATCTTTTTGAGAGCCTAAAATGCTTTGTGCTTCAGCGTCCTACATGGCATATAGGAGGAGGTGATAGGAAACTTCTCCTATTAAGACAAGAACAGCACTGGATTTTTAGATTAAATACATTACACCCTTTTGGTATTAATACTAGAATTGAATGGAATCAATTTTTTTGATTAGGGTAGGAGATTGTAGATGAGATCTTAACATCATTTGATAGACACCTTGGAGGGAGGAGTTTAATTGATGGCGTCTGACGTCAATATAGATAAAGCGCAGGCCATGTTTTGAGCAATACTGAACAGCAGTGAAGAGATCACTGAGCACCCTGTAAGAGTTATATAGTTGAGGAATTTTTGTAATTTCTGAAGTTATGTTCTAAAAATTAGCTGATGTTGTGTGTGTTTTCTCATCAGATCTTCAAAGTCAGACACCATGGACCCTGATGAAGGATTCGAAACTTAGGCCAAAGTCGGGCCGTGGAGGGTGTCTAAATAGACTGTTGAGCGAAAAAGGTAAGTGCATAATCCGTTGATTAAATATATAGACAGTTTATTCGTTGAAGTATTTTGAGCAGTAGCCATACTTTCAGAATAAAAAGGAGGTTTTTGCCCATGATGATTTAGGAGACCTCCCTAATATTGGTTTACCAATGACGGAGTGTTCTCTTATATAATGTGAGGCTTTTTCTCCTCCTTTTAATAATTATTTAGCCATATCAGGAATGTGTAAGGATATTCTATAAAGTGTATATGACTTTTTTGTACACTCCCAGAATTGTGCCTATGGCTTCTTCATATGAAATCCGCCTTGAACTTAATTTTTTAAATTTATTTATTTTATTTGTTGCATTTGTACCCCACATTTTCCCACCTATTTGCAGGCTCAATGTGGCTTACATAGTACCGTAAGGCATTAGCCACCTCCGGTAATAAAACAAATAAAAAGGCCTCTAAATAAATTTTCCCCTATACGAACCACAAAGTCCTCATACATGAAAAATGGTAATAACCACAGACCATAGCAGGCATGTTAGGTCTGTTAGGTATTATTAGGAAAGGAATGTAAAACAAAAATGAGGATGTTATAATGCCTTTGTATCGTTCCATGGTGTGACCACATCTCAAATATTGTGTTCAATTCTGGTCGCCGCATCTCAAAAAAGATATAGTAGAATTAGAAAAGGTGCAGAGAAGGGCAATGAAAATGATAAAGGGGATGGGACGACTTCCCTATAAGGAAAGGCTAAAGCGGCTAGGGCTCTTCAGCTTTGAGAAAAGGCGGCTGAGGGGAGATATGATAGAGATCTATAAAATAATGAGTGGAGTTGAATGGGTAGATGTGAAGCGTCTGTTCACGCTTTCCAAAAATACTAGGACTAGGGGGCATGCGATGAAGCTACAATGTAGTAAATTTAAAACGAATCAGAGAAAATGTTTCTTCACTCAATATGTAATTAAACTCTGGAATTCGTTGCTAGAGAATGTGGTAAAGGCGGTTAGCTTAGAGGAGTTTAAAAAAGGTTTGGACGGCTTCCTAAAGGAAAAGTCCATAGACTGTTATTAAATGGACTTGGGGAAAAGCCACTATTTCTGGGATAAGCAGTATAAAATGTTTTGTACATTTTGGGGATCTTGCCAGGTATTTGTGACCTGGATTGGCCACTGTTGGAAACAGGATGCTGGGCTCGATGGACCTTTGGTCTTTCCCAGTATGGCAATACTTATGTACTTATGTACATTCTTCATCCTCTCCACTCCCAGATCTCAAAAATTACTTTACCACTCCCCCCCACCCAAAAAAAAAAAGTAATGTAACATGTTTTTCGTAGACATCAGGACTGATAATGCACACGTGAGGGTGATTTCATTTGATGGCACAGATATGAGTCATGTCTTCAAAAGCTCAGAACTCTAGTGTACAGTTCTGAGCACGTGCAGCCCTTCCCATGCAGCTGTCTCCTTTAGTTTCTTATTTAGTTCCAAAGCTCAAAAGATTCAGACAACTCCCTGAGGGGAGGGAGGGACTATATACCTTATCATTCCTGCTGTCTATGAAAAACACTTACAGGCCAGCAACATTGCTTTGTCCATCAACAAGAAGGCTTGTGTCAGGGCACACAAGTGTGTGACTCCCAAGCTTAGGGCTGCTCAGTCTTAAATTGTCTTCGGCTTTTGAGCAGCCCAGTCAGTTAAATGGGAGACTTGTTTGTTCATAGTAACATAGTAAATGTTGCCAGAAAAAGACCTGCATGGTTCATCCAGTCTGCCCAACAAGGTGTACAGGGAAAGTATAAAGAGAGGACCATGTATCTTGCTGCACCATATGCCTGGAA
The DNA here is from genome assembly GCF_901765095.1 of Microcaecilia unicolor. Classification (NCBI taxonomy): domain Eukaryota; kingdom Metazoa; phylum Chordata; class Amphibia; order Gymnophiona; family Siphonopidae; genus Microcaecilia; species Microcaecilia unicolor. The sequence continues at coordinate 121,020,545 of NC_044034.1, read as the reverse complement.
TAGACTTCCTGAGCTGGTACGTCAAGCTCCATCTCTGGCCATCTTCAAATCTAAGCTAAAAGCCCACCTTTTTGGCGCTGATTTTAACTCCTAACTCTTATTCACTTTGTTCAGAACCCTTATTTTATCATCCTCAGTTTAATATTCCCTTATCTCTTGTTTGTTCTGTCTGTCCTAATTACATTGTAAGCTCTGTCGAGCAGGGACTGTCTCTTCATGTTCAAGTGTACAGCGCTGCGTACGTCTAGTAGCACTTTAGAAATGATAATTAGTAGTAGTATGTAGCTGCTTTTCAGATGCAGGGCCGCTAAGAAATGAGCCGGGCCCGGGGCAGGGCCGCTGCTGCTGGCCTCCACTGAACTGCCACTGCTAGCACCCACTGGACTGCCGCTGCTGCCAGCCCCCCGGCCCCCCGCTGCCACCCCTCCCCCTGGATAGCCACTGCCACCCCCAGGACTGTCGCATAGCCAGACTATAAAAATTGGGGGAGGCCCCTCCGAAGGGACACCACCTTGTAGTGGTGGAGGAGCTTCTGTGTTTCAATGACTCAGAGGGCTATGCTGAAGGGTTACCCATATCAGACAGGCCTCTGAGGAGAAACCAGACAAAGAGTGTCCCAAACTTGGAGAGTGGTAAGATGGTGACCTGAAGTTCGTATGCCCAAAGGCCCAGCTGCCCTCTGAAGTTTCGTATTCTTTATGTAAATTTCCTCTCTGCAATTGCAGTTACCTTAACTGAGAGGAAGGGGACAACCGGCGGTCAGCCGCTGATGGCCAGTGTTTTGTCCCCTGAGCAGCAAGTGTGGGACCGCTGCACGATGAACTGTCCACAGATGAAAGGGTTGGCGAGTCCTTTGATTAGCGCTGGTGAAGGAGCATTGATGCTCTTGGACCTGGAAAAAACAACTCCATCGCTCCCGAATTATTCAACCACCATGTCCAAAGGAGTGGAGGAGTGAGTTAGAGGCATATGCTGAAATGGAGGACGTTTACAGGAGAACCTGAATCGGCGGAACCACTCCTAAACACCTAAGAGATATCAACTTGGAGTTTTTGGCTCCCGTAGAGGTTACATTGAATACCATCTGGAAGGCGTTTCGGGACCTAACGGTGGCAGTAAATAATTTTGTTTCAGATATAATTTTATTAGAGAGTTACATGGACAATTTAACTGAACCCTTTGAGAGTGAAAAATTGATATAACAAATGAATATGCACGAGCAAGAAGTGGTTATGATTTTGAAAATGATAATAGACCAGAAACTTTGAATAATAAAATGAATATTATTATAGATGATATCAAGATTATTGTTTTTCCCAGAGTTCCGGGTATGACTCCTAAAGTTTTCCTCAGAAATATTTCCTCAATTATTATTTTAAAAGGAGTGAAGCCTGTGAAGACTGGGATTACTTTAATCAGTGGGATTTATTTATTTATTTTACAGCGCTTATATCCCACAATTTCCCACCTCTGGCAGGTTCAATGTGGCTAACAACATTTGATAACAAATAGACAGGGTACAAATAAATGGAAAGGGGTAAGCAGGGCAGAGAGGTAAGGATAAAGAAATGGGTCAGTCCATAATAGTAGCGTCAGACCATAATGGCAGCGTCCTGAGGTTAGTGAGGCTGGACTAGATCTTTGGGGTACGCTTGCTCAAATAAGCAGGTCTTGAGTGACTTCCTAAAAGTCAGATGATCCTGAACCGTTTTCACTGATTTTGGTAGGGCATTTCACAAGTGAGTACTGACGTAGGCAAAGGTGGAAGCATACATGGTTTTATACTTCAGCCTAGAACACGCAGGATAGTGGAGGGTTAAGTAGGAACGGGCAGTTCTGAGTGAGTTTGTTGGTGGTAGGTGGACAAGGGCGTCCATGTACGCAGGGGCTGCTCCATAGAAAATCTTGTGGACAAGGGCACAGATTTTAAAAGTTATACGCTCTTGTACAGGAAGCCAATGTAATTTCTCACGAAGTGGACTGGAACTGGTGAACTTAATATAGGATTTAGACTGTTGCACAAAAGGGCGCAAAAAAGTGTCAACATAAATAGATAGAGGCTCAAGTATTGAATCATTGCTGGAAACAATAGGACAACCTGGCGGATTATTCAATCTCTTATGAACCTTTGAGCAGGAGTGAAGAGATCACGGAGCACCCTGCAAGAGTTATATAGTTGAGGAAGTTTTGTAATTTCTGAAGTTATGTTCTAAAAATTAGCTGATGTTGTGTGTGTTTTCTCATCAGATCTTCAAAGTCAGACACCATGGACCCTGATGAAGGATTCGAAACTTAGGCCAAAGTCGGGCCGTGGAGGGTGTCTAAATAGACTGTTGAGCGAAAAAGATAAGTGCATAATCCGGTGATTAAATATATAGACGGTTTATTCGCTGAAGTATTTTGAGCAGTAGCCATACTTTCAGAATAAAAAGGAGGTTTTTGCCCATGATGATTTAGGAGACCTCCCTAATATTGGTTTACCAATGACGGAATGTTCTCTTATATAATGTGAGGCTTTTTCTCCTCCTTTTAATAATTATTTAGCCACATCAGGAATGTGTAAGGATATTCTATAAAGTGTATATGAGTTGATTATCATACAAATATCCTTTTAAGCTCTTTTTTGAGATTTAGATTAGTGTACAAAAAAGCACATCAGCCTTAAGATCTAAACAATATTAAAATAATCCTAGCATCAACTTTTGCTTCCACTTAGTAGAGATTACATATTTTCTGAATAACAATGTCTTAACAGATTTCCTAAAAAGTCTTAATTTGTTAACCGTCATAGATATAGGCAATATATTCCACATTTTTGTTGCCTGATAAGAAAATGACAAAGAGAAAATTCTTTTATATTTCATACCCTTCCATGTAGGAAATATTAATTTCAACTGATCACACATTTCAAAACTTTTGGTAGAATTAATCAATCTATATATATAAGGTCAGTGCAATTCCCTCAACAATTTTGAATATAAGACAGTATAGTTTATATTAAATTCTGGCTTCTACTGCTAACCAGTGAATGCACCTATAACCTTCGAATGTTGAGTATTCCTTCTTTTAAAGGGATTAAACTTAAAATATTCAGGAAAGGTCTATTGTGATCCAAATGGTGAGATGTTGGAATCTACTTCCAATAGATAGTAGGATAATCAAATCTTATACTGTTTTTCAGAAATGTCTGAAAACTTACTTATTTTCAGAATGTTTGTTATAAACAGTTTCTGTTTCTGGTGTATGTGATTCTGTATTACATTTCCATTTTTGTTAACCTGCTCGGAACCTAACTTTAGGGAGAGTGCTGGACTAAAAGAACCCATCATCATCATCATCAAGTTGAATATACCATGGGGGTCACTCTATCAGATTTGTTCAGCGAACAAATCAGATGAATAGAGGTTATTTGTAGAGTTTGTAGCCTCCCTAGAAGGTACTTTGAGCAGCCCAAATAAACCAAATTACAGAAATCTAATTTTGATAACAACAAGACCCATACAACCAATCTGAACTTTTCATGATGTAGATATTTCTGAATCCTTCTTACATTTCGTAGGATCTAAAAACAACTATTGACTGAAGAGTTCACTTGATGTTCCATTGTTATTTTTATAAGCCTCATTTTAATGTGGCTTAATTAGATGCTAACATATTCTTTTGTAAACTTTTTATTTTATTTCACATCTGTAAGAACATAACATATCCATCCATAATATATGGATCTTTTGAACTGTTTAGATCATGCAACAACAAACAACCAATATTTCAATTGAACAGCATCTATAATGTTTATCAGTACCAGGAACACTATCCTGGATGCTAACATACTGATGTTCACACATTCCAAGGGTTTAGATGGCAACTCCAGAAATTGGGAAGCAAAGCCAGTGTTGGGCAGACTTCTATGGTCTGTACCCTGATCGTAGCTGGACACATTTGAATGGGCTGGAGTGGGGCTTCAATGATAGCTTCAGTAGTTGGCGAAAAAGGCCAGTGCCATGCAGACTTCTATGGTCTGTGCCCTGAAATGGCAAGAACAAATCAAGATCAAGTATGCATATGTAGTATCACATCATACCTTATGCTATGAGTTAATCTTGTTGGGCAGACCGGCTGGACCATACAGGTCTTTATCTACTGTCATCTACCATGTTACTATGTTTAATAGTGTATTTGTATGATGGGGATGGGGATGCCAACTCACATGTTTGCTTAGGTTCCACCAAAGGATTAATCCTGCCCTAACTACATATCCCTCTCTCCATTTCTGCCTTGCCAATCATTTCTCACACACTTGGGAGTCATCACAAGACCCAGTCCCAGTGGGGCTGGTGGCAGCAGAAGCTCAGAGATGCAAGTCTTGTTCATTAAGAGTGTGTTACACTTATTTGAAGGCTTTCTCATTCTCACACCCTTTGAGCCCCTTTCTAACTCATTGATGCCAATGAACTGATCCTGATCACTGCTTTATGAGAGACAAGCCTAAGAAAAGAAATTCCAAGTGGCCAGACCAGTAGCAAGAAATCTGAGCATACCTTTCTGCCAGGGGCAAAGCCAGCACTGGATGTTTAGGAGAACCCAGGAGTGGACTGGTAGGGGGGTGCAACACATTTCCTCCCCCACCCCTGCATTCCTTACCTTTGCTGGCAGGGATACTCAATGAGGAGTGAAGGGAAGGGGAGGGGATGGAGAGAAAGATACTGGATAATGGGAGGGAGGGAGGAAATGAAGCAAGATGGAGATATGTTGGACCCAGGGGTCGAGGAGAAGGAGGAGGGAGGAAGAGTTACTGGACAACTGGAGGGTGGGAAGGAAAAGAGATGGAGAAATGTTGGATAGTGGCTTAGTGGGAGGGAGGGAGGGGAAACTGATGGAGAGATGTTGGAGCCAGAGGTAGAGGAGTGCGATTGTATCAGAAACACCCCCACCCTCTTAAGTTTACCTTAAAATGCTTTTCTGTAGGTCACTGGCAGTAATTCACACAGGCCATCTGCCACTGAGCCTGGAGAATGCTCTCTGCTGCATCCTGTACCCTTCTGACCAAAGGTCTGTGAGGGTCATGTATGCAGTGTGTCACATATGTGGGCATCATCCATTAGGTGTGTCCGAATTGGAAAAAGGTTGAGAACCACTGTCCTAGAGCCTCAGCAGCATTTAGAAAACAAAACACGTAGATCTTTCAAAATGTATACCCTGGATGCACCACTAGCATGATTTAATAACTCTGTATATTTCTAGATTAGGTTATTTATCTAGTGTGAGTTTTAGAAATATTACAACAGATACAGAACCAGAAATTTCTGTTGGATAGGAGGTTGGAGGTGAGGGGGTGGGACATAACCCTTATTGCCTAGAGGCCCAGATCCCTGTCAGTCTGCCCTTTTCCAAGATACAACCTCACTTTGAATATTGTAGGCAATTCTAGTCACCGTATCAACATACCAGCGACCATAAGATCAATTTCAGAGTACAGAATCTAAACAGGTGAAGACTTATCTATTAAAAAAACATGTGTTAGGGAATGAGGAACAATGAGTACAGCATTCAAAGTCATTTTTTTCTTGAAATACTTCTAGCCTAAAATGTCTTTTTCTCTTGAAATGTCTCGAGCCTAAAATGTAACAATGTACTTCATCTCTTGATGTAAGTCGAGCGGAACTCAGTATGGGAATGCTTGCAACTAATAAGAAATAAAGCAAAGTAGAAAGAACAGCAACCAAAATGGTTAAGATTTTATTTATTTATTTATTTACTTATTATGATTTATTTACCACTTTTATGAAAGAATTCACTCAAGGCAGTGTACAGTAGAAATAATTTTGCACATATTTAAGGCATGCTAAAAATGCAGCCTTTCTCATATCAGGAAAGGCTAAAGAGGAATGTGAGGAAGAAGGGATTTGGGAGGTCAGTCATAGCTATTCCTGCATACTGTCCCTGCATGGCAGGTTTGTCACATAATTTTAATTACACCTCTCAAGCTTCTACTAAATTTACCTGGGCAGTGAGCTTCTGGTAAATTTAGTGCAAGCTGGTAAACAGCATGTTAATTGGTAAGCAGCTCATTATCTCCTTATAATTTATATGCATGGCCCCACTTAAATTAATATGTCTGTTTAGCGCTAAGAGGGAGGAAGGCTAAGAGGGACTTCGAAAAAAAGATTGCGTTGGAGGCAAAAACACATAGTAAAAAATTATTTTAGGTATATTAAAAGCAGGAAGCTGGCAAAAGAATCGGTTAGACCGCTAGATGACCGAGGAGTAAAAAGGGGCAATCAGGGAAGATAAAGCCGTAGCGGAGAGATTAAATGAATTCTTTGCTTTGGTCTTCACCAAGGAAGATTTGGGTGGGATACCGGTGCCAGAAATGGTATTAGAAGCTGACGAGTTGGAGAAACTGAATGAATTCTCTGTAAACCTGGAGGATGTAATGGGGCAGTTCTGCTCCTGGACTGGATGGTATTCATCCCTGAGTACTGATAGAACTGAAAAATGAACTTGCGGAGCTATTGTTAGAAATATGTAATTTATCCTTAAAATCGAGCATGGTACCAGAAGATTGGAGGGTGGCCAACATAACGCCGAGTTTTTAAAAAGGTTCCAGAGGAGATCCAGGAAATTATAGACCGGTGAGTCTGAGGTCGGTGCAGGGCAAAATGGTAGAGACTATTATAAAGAACAAAATTACAGAGCATATTCAAAAGCATGGATTCATGAAACAAAGTCAACATGGGAAATCTTGCCTCACCGATCTACTACATTTCTTTGAAGGGGTGAACAAACATGTGAATAAAGGTGAGCCGGTTGATATTGTGTATCTGGATTTTCAGAAGGCGTTTGACAAAGTACCTCATGAAAGACTCCAGAGGAAATTGGAGAGTCATGGGATAGGAGGTAGTATTCTATTGTGGATTAAAAACTTGTTAAAAGATAGAAAACAGAGAGTAGGGTTAAATGGTCAGTATTCTCAATGGGCCATAGAGAATCCGCATCTGTGGATTTTGTTGGAATAATTAGTCTAATGAAGCCACAGAAGAGGAAGACGGAATAACCTTACAGATGAATGTACAGTACAAAAAAGTAGGAATGGATAAGTAGCCTTCCAAAAAGGGACCCAAAGGACACACTTGAAGGTAGATATAAGGTCAGCTTCATTGATATCATTAATTATATCAGGATTCTGCATGCAAACAGAGATGGAAGCACTTAGGCACCGAAACACAGATCCATGTGAAGTCTGTGTCCTTTGAGTCCTTTATTTGTAAGGCTACTTGTCCACCTCTACTTTTTTGTGCTGATTATTCTAATGAAATACATGCATAATTGGTGCATAACGGTTATTTACAGAATTACACTCCACTGGGCAATGAGAGCCCTTGAACCTTATAATGAAGAACACTAAATTAAAACAATGAACTGTAAAACCAGGAAAACCAGGGTTCAAATTCTTCTTCCACTGACAGTTTTGTGACCCTGGGCAAGTCATTTTATCTTCCATTGCTGTAGGTACCTAAAGATTGTAAACTGTTTGGGTCAGGGCCGACCCAATGACAGTATGAGCAGTGAGACCACACAAGGCACATGGGAGATGGTGGCAGAAAAATCACTCCACGTCCATTTGTCTCCCCTGCGGCTGCCTTGGCACAGTAGGCAGGGAGGGAGCACAAGGAAGCATGTTGCACAAGACGCAGTTCCAGCTCAGGATACTCCTGCTTTGGGTGAAGAACTTATCACACCTTAAAGAAATGTTGAAAACTGCTTTGAACAAAAATTGTAAAAGTGGTGTAGAAATTCAAAACACAATATAATTAGTCTTGTGGCTCTGAGTCATGTCCATCTATAATCTAACAATAAGAGATGACACCACACCTAGGAGAGTGTAGGATTCTACCCAGGTGTGGTAATATCAGCAACACATACTCACGTGCCTTGCTGCTGTTGTAATATGTTTTCTAAGTAAACAAAAAATATTTATTTCAAACAAACCCGAAACAAGATTTTTATTTTTTTTAAATATATTATGCAGTGCTTTTTCAGCTTAGGCTGGCTGACATGAACCCTTAGTTTCAGCCTATTTTCCAGTGAGTATTTATCTTCATGATATTAATGCTGGCACCCTCAGTAGAGAGAGATCAGAGAATAAACTAGCTTTCTTAGGAATTGGCTTTCTGTTAGAGGACTTAATCACACTGGGAGAGGCAGTTCAGGGAAATATGCAGTGTTCTACCTTGCTCTACCTGTTGGATGGGTGACTTGAAATCCTTGGTAAGCTTCCAGCACTGTCATCCTAGCACTTTCTTTTATGCATAAAAATTCTCATTTGGAAAGTAGCAGAACTACTTTGCGGCATGAGATTTAAGTATAGGCTTAGTATCCACAGCTACTTAGGATTCCAACCTATGACAACGGGGAAGAAGTTATCAACATGGGCTACTGTTTAAGATGGGTTATTTTACCACTTACCACAAACTAACAAAGATAGTGGGAAGTAGACCAGGCTGCCCAGGAACAATAAGGAGAATTCTAATACTGTTAAAACATTTATTTCGGAGACTTGGCACAGACCTGTGTTTCAGTAGTTAGCCTGCTTCAGGAGTCTTCATATAATATTTGTAAAGCACAGATAGGCGAATGGTAGTTGGTAACAGTGGATAAAACAATGGTCTTGAAAAAGACCTTTCTAGGGAAAACGAGATTGGAGCAAACAATTAGCTGTCCGTGCTCTCAGTCATGATAAAATAACCCACCTTTAGAGTTAGCTTATGTTGATAACTTCCCCCCAATATCTCCAAGCAAAGTTTCAATTTAGCCCAAAATTGATTAGAATTAGCTCATTTCAGCTAGTTAACTAAGGGGTCCTTTTAACTAAGGTGCGTAGGCTCCTACGCACACGTCCAATGTGTGTCAAATTGGAACTACTACCCGGCTACAACATGCGCGGGCGGTAATTCCATTTTTGATGCGCGTCTAAAACACATGGTAGAAAATATTTTCTACCTCGTGGCGTTTACCCAGCGATAATCAGCAGTTTACGAGTGCTGATGATTACTACTGTCCGGTTAACATGTGAGACCTGAAGTCGAAAATGGACATGCGTTGGTTTTAATTTTGCTACACGTCCATTTTTGGCCACAAAAGAAAAGGCCTTTTTTTCCAGACGCGCTGAAAAATGGACCTGCGTGCGTTCAAAACACGCACCTACAACAGTGCAGGGCATTTTTCGGCGCGCCTTAGTAGAAAGGCCCCTAATTGAGGTGCTGTCCTTGGGTAATGGGACTGTACTTCTAGATAAATGACATTCAACACAAAGTGGACATAACCAATCCACACTTTCTATTATCTTGGAGGAAAAGACCTCAGACGTTGCATGAAACTTACACCCACCCTATTAACATCAAGTTAGGGAAAAAAGATATCTTTAGCGACAATTCAATCGTAGGTCAAAAATCTCCTTCCTGTGCAGTAAATTTCTTACTGTTATTCAATTCAATTTTTTTCAAGCAAATTTTCTGTGCAAGCAAAACTGATTTTTCAAGCAACATTTTATGCAGGCAAGCAATTTTCTCACAACTGTTTCTGCAGTCATATAGCATCAAAAGACTGATTCCAAATTTATCAGGAACTGCGTTTCTCAGGAGCTATGAGCAGTTATGGGGTCCTTTTACAAAGGGGCACTGAAAAATGGCTCGCGGTAGTGTAGAAGCGGGTTTTGGGCGCACGATGATCCATTTTTTAGCATGCCTGTAAAAAAAGGCCTTTTAAAACATTTTTGCCCAAAATGGACATGCAACAAAATGAAAATTGCCGTGCATCCATTTTGGGTCTGAGACCTTACCACCAGCGGTAAAGACTCTCGCGGTAACCGGGCAGTAATGATCTTCTTGCACCAAATGCCACTTTGTGTACGTCCGTTACACACGCCTGAAAATAAAAAATATTTTTCGAACACACACCAAAAATGAAATTACTACAAGAGCAACACGGTAGTCAGGTGGTAACTCCATTTTGGCACGTGTTGGGCATGCGTAGATGCTTATGTGGCTTTCTAAAAGGGCCCCTATATGCAGTATAAAGTGATACTTATCTTATAAGGCGGGACTAGTACTAGTATGTGGCAACATAGCCATTTTTTGTGTGTTAAGTGATCTTCTAGATAAATGCTGATTAGAGATATGCACAGGCAAAAAAAGTTTGTTTTTGGATTTTTTTAGACTTCTCTGGATTTTCACACCTTTTTAGGGTTGTTTCAGAAGTTTGTTTTAATAAAAATATTTTTTTACACACATTACAACTGTCAACACACATAAACTGTTTACAATTCAATTTTGGGCATGCTAATTTTTTTTCAGGAGCACTAAAAAGTCAAACATCCTGATTGCCCATGCCAACACTTATATATTTATTCCAGGTTTCAAATGGAGGACTAAGGCAATTGGTAAAGTGTAGTATAATAAAATGCACCAAGGGGGCTATCACTTGTAGAGAACAGATATGAAGAACAAATGTGAATCAAATATGTTTTCAGTTTTGTTTTTCTTAATCAGCAAGTTTGAAAGTGCTCCTGGTGGCAGACAGAATTGAGTCAAATCCCTCCCTCTTTCCCCAATTCCTAAGATTCTTGGATCATGACTCAATAAACCCAACCTTTGAGAAATTCCATGGATTATGATTGGATAGGTCAATATATTAGTTGTATTGCTAATATGTGTGTACTTCTCATAATCTAGGGAAACAGGCCAGAAATCACTTATGCACAAGAAATAATGAGGCTGTCATCTAAATTTCTGCGGGCAATATAATAAATGGTCAAAAATGTTCATTATGATTTTTAGAATATTCCAGAAAACAGAATGGTGAATCTATGTATAGTATTGCTTCAGTTAACATCAAAAACAGAACTGCAGGAAAGATAGAACACACTGTAGAGGTAATTCTACAAAGGTTGCCTAAAGTTAGGCACCAAAATGCTGGATGCCAAGCACAAATTCGTTATCAGCCATTTTGTGTGCAATTGCCATTATAGAATACTAGCATTAATCTGCATTTTACTGCCTAATTTTAATCTCGATAAATCAAATTAAAGAGGCCTAACAGTATTGGTGTGGGGACTATTCAAACTATAACTATAATTTTTTTTTAATTTGCAGAAGTCTTTATTATGCATTGCAAAATAAGTACAACATCTCCTCAAGTCAATACATTAGAATAAACTACAGTTCCACATAAACACTCAAGGAGTATTTGACAAAAGAAGTATCATTGAAATAACAATGCTATAACAGATGCATACTCTACTTCAAATTTTTTGTTTTTAACATTTCAATACTATAAATCCCCCCAACCCTTGTCCTACCTCCCCTCTCACACTCTCCCTACACCTTCTCCAACCTCCCATGTATAGCCTAGTTAACCAGAACATTTTTGTAGAAAGGGTCCCCAAACCCTTTCCCATGCGGGCAAAATTTTTCTTCTTACTGCAGTTAGTCTCTCCATTTCTCATATATATCGCACCTTAGTGTTCCAATGCACCATTGAGGGAACTTTGGGCGACTTCCAATTCTGTGCTAAATTTATACGCCCTGCATGCAAGGCTCCTCTCATCAGAAGCCACTGGTCCAACGTAAAGCCCTCAGGCCGCTGCCCAAGTATGAAAATTAAAGGATGCCACTGCACAGATTTACCCAACTATAATTTTAATCTCGAGCACTTATGTCATGTCAATGGTGTAAAGGTTCCCACCTAGCTGCTACCAGTTAAGTGTGTGACAGTATTTCTATTACCTTAGCATATAAGTGCTGAGCACTCCTCAACCAAGGAGGCTGGAAAAAAACACCAGATAGACATGAGCCTATCTGGCCCATTATGGGAGCTGAAGCCAGTAGGCGGAGCTTGCTGCCACATTGAGTCACCCAAAACAATAGGAAATGCTTATTAGAAGTAGTGAACTACCTATGTGTGGTCCATCTGTAACAAGTCTAAATCTGTTCCAGTTGAACAGGCAGTGCCGTAAAAGGTGGAGGATAAAGGATTTTTTTTGACAGCTTTTTTATTTATTTGAAAGCTTCCCATATGTAGAAATATATCATGAAATAAAATTGAAAATCACTAAAATAGCATAAAAAATTATTATAGCTCTTAGAAACAGCAGTAATGAACGCTCTGTATTTTGTGCTCATTTCTCTGCACTGTTCTATTCAATACAGTAATACATGGCCAAAGTTCAGTGAGGATATCCTGTTTCCCAATGGGTTCATCATAACTGTTGTTGTAATCTGCCTTGGGAAGTCTGGTATTATAAAGATGGAATATATTGAAATGAAACTCTCCTTTCATTGGGGCACATGGAATCACATCTTCACTTCATGTCTTTTGTAGAAGTTTACATTTTAGATACACAAATGGATTATTGTTTTGAGCATGTTTCAGGGACAAGTGGTTTTATAAGTGAAAATAATAAAAATAAATATTTTGTTTCATGCAAATCTCTAATTTGTTTAAACATAACTAAATGGGCTATAAGCCCCTAATGCAGTCCATTAGTTTTCTTATATTTGTTCTTGTGCTAACTTATACTGTGCCAAAATGAAAACTCGTATCTCTTCTATCTGGTTGATAATAAAAGGAGTGTTCATTGTGAACACTATCTACCCTAAAAGGTTGTTTTATGGCTGTTCATGAGGAATTATATCGTATAAATAAGTGTGTGTTTCTTTTCCTAGTCATGCATCCAAAGGTTATATAATCCTTTCAAGAAAGCCAGTTAATCGTTTAACTTATTAGTGGAACATAACCACAAAGGCATCGTATGGTTCAATATGGTAATACTAAAGCCCAGCTTTAGGATATTTTGAGTTAATCTTCACTGGGCCAAATTTGCTTTCCTTGTGCCATCACCATCCAGTTGCATAGGTATGTAAGATACCCGAACCGGGTTGGGCATGAATGGATAAATAAAACAGCCCGAAGGGAAGTACAAAATCAAAACAAAGTATTTATTTCGCTTAATGCACAGCATGTTACATCACAGAACTGGGATTGTAAAGTCAAGCAGTTTCTTTTAACATCACTTGTATAGGCCTGTGCCTAGCAGGCCCAATACCTTGCCCCAAACACAGCTTCTCAGTTCTACTTCACTGGTCAGGTCTGACTCCAGCCAACCTGCAGCACAGTTCACTTCAATGATATCAATGCTTCCTCTTGCATAGTTCAGTTCAATAATATCAAGGCTTCCAGTACACTTACTAGACATGAATCAAAAACACATTGAAATCACCTTCACAAATCTTTTTGAGGTGCTGAGAGCAGTGGCAATCCTAGCCTGCATGACACCCGGAGCGGATCGTCGATGTGCCCCCCCCCCCCACAAAATGACACCTCCCCCCCCCCGGCGAAATGACACCCCCCACGGGTGCACACCGCTAGGGGGGGTGCCATGGCGCGAGCCTGTCAGCTGAGTTCGCTAACTTCGCTGCAGCTCCCTCTGCCCCGGCCGGAACAGGAAGTAACCTGTTCTGGGGCAGAGGGAGCTGCAGCGAAGTTAGCAAACTCAGCTGACAGGCGCTCGCTGCGGCACTCCCCAGCGGCATGCACCCGGGGCGGACCGCCCCCCCTTGGTACGCCACTGGCTGAGAGGAAAAGCTTCATACTTCCGTTGCTCTACTGGGTATATTGCCCGAAACTGTATAGTGTATTGGAGCAATACAGTAAAACGTAATCATGAGCTAAAAAAACTCATGATTACTTTTTACCGTATTGCTCCAATACACTATACAGTTTCGGGCAATATACCCAGTAGAGCAACGGAAGTATGAAGCTTTTCCTCTCAGCACCTCAAAAAGATTTGTGAAGGTGATTTCAATGTGTTTTTGATTCATGTCTAGTTCTGTTTGACAACCATATACAGTGAATCATATTCATATATTTCCAGTACACTTACACAACTCTCCAGTGTATCATTCACTTCAGTAGTGTCAATGCCTCCAGCACACTTCAACACACTTCAACAATTTACTTCACCATCCACCATGGCTTCCCTCAGCCTGGTCACAGTACTTTTCATAGCTTCCCTCAGTCACGTCCCCACAGTAAAATGCACTCCTGGCTTACCTCAGCCGGACCTCATCAATCCAATACTCTCAATCCAGTCACACACTGAGCTCCTGCTCTTCCTCTCTTGGGCCTCTGTATTGGGACCTCCAACTTGTTCCATACAGCCAATTCTTTCTCCTAGGGCCTCTCTCTCCAGGGTCTCTGTATCGTGAATTCCCCTCCTCTTGGGCCTATCCATTCTGCTCTGTCTCAGGGCTTTTAATTTCATGCCTACTGTGAAGCCACTCCCAGACAGCCTCACTTTCCCATAATGCACTAATCCTGCCACAGTAACTCTGCAGTTCAACCTCTGACCAGTGGAATTAACACCTGCTGCAAAAGTGACTGAACGGCAACTCCCCACAGGGAATATCTCTAGGGACGTCCACACTATATCCTTCACTGCCTCACAAGGCAGTGCCTTAAAAGATGGAGGATAAAGGAAATTTTTTTACATTTATATCCCTCATTAGCTCAAGCAAACTCGGGTTCAATGTGGCTTACATTTGACAATACAGTGAGACAAAATAATAGAATTCAGTAACATCATAGGAGCAAGTCAATGGATATGTCTGAAACGTTTAACAAAGTTGAGATTACTATATATACCCAACTGGGCATTTAAAAGTATGTCCTTTAATGATGCTACGTGTTCAGAAATCATAGCCATAAGTATAAACAGTTATTCAAACATTATCATATTCACACACCAGAACAGGCATCCAAAACACATTGCAAAAGTAAACAACAACTTCTTCAGAGTACATCCAAAACTTAATTATTATGTTTAAATCATCTTTATTCAAAGCACAACTTGTTGGCAAATAAGCTTCACACAGAACAAGAAAAAACAGTGAACCATCCAACATGGCACAATATAAACTTTCACAGAGAAACATACCCCAAGAGTCATTTCCCTTCTACTCTGTCCTCCCTCCCTGTTTCCACCCACCAAAATAACAAAACAGATCGGTAGGACCCAAAGCAGTCGAAACAAGTACAGTCATAAACAACACAGTTTAAACCTAATTTGTTTAACCACCCTTAGGTTTCACCTTTGGGTTTAACAAGCAAAACCATGTGCATGTAAGATCTGGATAAATTAATTAAAACAATCAAAGTTTAAAGCAAATGCCCAAAATATGTAATACTTGGTAGCAATAATAAAACAGTGATGGAATATGTACACAGCAGGCAGCCAACAGATTTATTTTCCACTGAAAATAATTAACTTTGTATGAACTTGGTGGCTATGTGTGCTGCTTGCTATTTTGTATTTTGGTGGTGTATTGTTTGCCTGCATAAAAAAATCGCACTTGCAAATATTTTTCAGCAACAGCTTTGATTAACAAAAGCATATGATTTCCTACCATATCACATTCATACATGTGACCTGACAAAACGGAGAAGATAGTTCTCTTTTTGAGAAGCTTCTTAACACAGACTGCACTATTTCAAAACAAGAAACCCAAGAAGGAAGCTGCTGGGCTAGTTGAATTTGAGACATAACCCTGGATACTATATATCGCACCTAGCATTCCACGCTGAAATCCAAGCATATTCTATAACAACGCATGTAACTTAATTGGCTTAATAAGCTAATCAGTGTTGCATATAAATTCTAATGCGTGCAGCCAAAAAATGTGGGGAAATGGGCATTTTGTGGGCATTCCAAAATAAACGTGCACTGTTATAGAATATGCCCCTGTGTGCGTAAATCTACGTGCAGGCATATACACCACATTTCCCTTGGTGTAAATGGATACATATAGTTTTAAGCACTCTGTCAACTAAGTGTATTCTATGTACCATGCCTAAATAGAGGTACCGCTTACAGAATACTCTTAGGTGGAAATTTATTCCACGTGGAGTTTTCAGGCGCCATATATAGAATCTGTCCCATAACATCCCAAAAAAATTTTCATACATAATACAAATTTCAATAACATCCTTTGAGGAAAAAATAAGGTCACTTGTACTTTTCTGTGTTATCAATGAACACAATTCACTGCCACTGTCATCACTCAAAGCGTTTATGCAGGGCTCACAATGTAGAGATGTTTGCAACTTAAAATCAACAAATCCAGCAATATGTACATTTTTTTTCTGAACACATGGACAGATGGAAAGGTTTTAGGATATAAGTCTGATATTATACTTTCATCAGGATCAATGACACAGTGTCTACTGATAGAATTGTTAAGGTCTGATGCTGAGGGTGTTACTTTGGCTATTATACAGTTAAAACGGACACAGTTTCCAGAGGCAGACAATTACCTCGTAGAATATCTTGCAAATCATTATGCGCAAGCATTTTTCTATAAGTTGCAATGAATTGCCTAGCTGATGGGTTGTTGTTACAGCCCCCAAGATGACGAATTTTGCAAAAAAAAAAAAAAAAAAAATTCCAATTGATCTTAGCTTTAAAGGCACACAGGAATCTCATTTGATATTCAGGTTTACCAATCAAGAAGTCATAGTGCATCAGCAAACTGTCAATGCAAACTATAAATACCTGAAATCCAGTTTTACAAACTGAGTCTAACATAGACTTGCCGTGTCTGGTCTCCTTCAAAGACGTTATATAAGACCATACAGTTTGTAAAATGGACTTCCTATCAGCTATGTTTGCTGCTTGCAATGGAGCCTTGGAACCCCAACATTTCAGATTTCGCGATGTCAGCACATTGAAAAGGCAATTAAACATACAAATAAATTTAACAGTCGCTTTGCAGCCAACAAAATCCAATGGCTTCTCATATTTACAAAACTGAAGAGAAGAAGCAACAGATTCACTGAAGTTGTTCTACTAATGTGACATTCGTTTTATTTTTGGACCACAACATATGCTGAGCTCTCAATTTATTGCCTAAGTGTAACCCCTCATTTTCTTGCAGTTTGTGAAGCTTTTCAATGTATTCCCACTTTACTAATCCCCCTTCCCCATCAACCAATGGCTTCTCTCCTAGGGGCCCTTTACTAAGCTGCGTTGGCACCTACGTGCACACAACACGCATCAATTTGGAACTACCGCCTGGCTACAGCGTGGCCCGGGCGGTAATTCCATTTTTTATGCACATCCACTACGATCGCACGAAAATATTCTTTATTTTCGAACAAGCTGCACTAATCGGGCAGTAATCGGTAGTATGCGCACTGACGATTACCGCCTGGTTAATGCGTGAGACCTTACAGCTAAGTGAATGGGTGGCGGCAAGGTCTCAGACCCAAAATGGATGTGCGCCAATTTTTATTTTGCCGCAAGTCCGTTTTTTTACAGGCATGCTGAAAAATGGATCTGTGCGCATCCAAAACACGCACCTGCACTAGCGCAGGCCATTTTTCAGCGCACCTTAGTAAATGGACCCCCTAGTGTATTCCTAACAAGCTTGAGCTTATGACAGGGATCCATAAATAAAAAAAATTCTCATCCGTTCCAAGGTGTTTAAAAAATGGTTTATAAGCAGAACTTTCTATATCTAAACAAGCTCCAATGAATTTAACCATAGCAAACATTGACAAAAGAGATACACCTATGGCATGCACCTTCTGCAAACATAGCCATAGCAACATTGACACAACAGATACACCTATGGTATGCACCTTCTGCAAACATTCGTTCATCAAATTTGCCCACTCTATTCCACCTAGGACAGCTATCAGGAAATACCCTACTGGAAGCTTAAATGTATCATTTATTGCGACGATATTGAATGTCAAAGCTTCCTTAGCCAGAGATCTGATAACATTGTCCAATTGTGTCCCAAAATCAATATGGCCAATATATTTCTCACATCTCATTTAACTTGTCTGATGGCAACTTCATCCATCAAAATTGCACAGGCAAGTTGTCTTCCAGTGGTTGACATGGCATCAACTCTCACCTTCAGTGGCGAGAGTTGTTCAGGAAATCCTGGCTTTCCATCTATACTTTGCATCCAATTCTCTATAGTCCTTGGATGTGGCAGGCATAACAATAGGCATATGGAGAGTAGAAATACAGGGTCAAGGCAAAACTTGACAACTGTAGGGAATAGCAGACAGGAAGTGCATGGCCTGATTTCTTGGCAATCTATCTTTTAAGCATATTTCCAATGCCACTATATAGTTTAAGGATTTGCAGACTATCACTAGAGACCATGCTTAAGGTCAGATATGACTTCACTGAAGTGAGCTGCTTTCTTCTGTAATGTTTGGCTAGTAGTAGTAATTTAATATTCTTACGTGATGATGACAGTTTACTTTGTGTATGTTCAAGTTCTCATTTTAGAGTTGCTTTCATGGTGTATCTGGATTATGTAACAAATTCAGAAAGTGGAAAGTGTATTTCATTATCAAGATTTGGTTTGGTGGTGCATTAGATGATCAGGATTTTAGAGGTTTATGGCTCTTTTTGAGAGGAAGATGAGACGGAAAATATACTCAGCACAGCATCTTCTTGCAAACAAACAACTGACAAGTGGTTCTATCAATGTCTCTCCCATGGAGTGCTTTGAACACAAAACTGCAGATCATAAGGGGACAAAACTTTCGAATAGCAGTAATCTAATGCTGTCGAAGAACAGGGTCTGATGGAAACCTAAGCAAAGAGCATGTGACAATTACAAAATTGTGAACTGATATTATTGTATGAATGGGTTAGTCTACCATCAGAGGCAGACACATCTTATAATTAACATTATAACTGTGTTCACATTTTGGGTAATAACTGAGTAAATGCTGTTATCAAATCATATTAGGAATCATTTCCCCTCCACCAAATTTGTTCCTCCTTGGTTGATTTTAAACAAGAAATTATTTACTCTGTTCTGACAACAAGGACATCTCATCAAGCTATGCATCAACATTTGCAAAATATAAATGTCATTCAGCTCCAACTCTTCTATTGCTGCCTTCCATTAACCATCATTATTCCCAGGACTCATCCACATACAAACACACAGCTGGGAGACAAAGATTTAAAAACACAACAACAAAAAAAAAAACATGCCTTTTATAACCAAACAGACTTGAAGAAGAAATAAATATATACAACAGAACTGGAAAATGTTGGCACATTTTGACTGACTCTGGACAGAACTTCTGGAAGAAGGAAGCTCTTCCCTTATTATTCAGTACCACTGTTTTAAATAGTAGTAGTAATAAAAAAAAAAATCAAGTGCATTTTTATAAAATACCACCGCATTCCACAAAACAAAAGGAGCAAATTCCTGCATACAATCTTTCTCATTTGAGAATGCGATGAAAACCAAGATTCTTTGGCTCCATAACCCAGGGATAGACTTCCCTTCCACAATAACACTGTACATCAATAGAACATTTGCAGTAGAATCAGAAGCTAGAGTGCTTAGAGTAATTCTGGATGCCTCCTTGTCATACTCCTCTCACATCAACCATCTATGGAAGAAGACCTTTTAAATAAGACACAACTTCGACCAGAAAGCATTCACGCTGTTGGTCCAAATGCTACCTTGATTACTGCAATAACCTATTTCTGGGCATTAAGTATCAGCACCTCAAGAAACTGCATATAATACAGAATTCTGCAGTAGGAATGATTTTCAAATTAAATAGATACACCAGTGTTTCATCATTCCTAGTAAACCTGCACTGGCTCCCCATGTCTGAAAGAATTAAGTTCAAAGCGGCTTGTACCATTTTTCACATCTTATATGGTACATCCAGTCTGTTAATTAATCTATCAACACTGTCTGACCCGCTCCAAGAGACTTAAGAAACAAATGTTTCTGTCCTTTCTGCCACACAAGGGAATTTGATTTCAAAGCATTTTTACCTCACTCTTTCCTGTTTAAGGGACCTCTCTACCTCCCTATGGAACTGCCTTCCAATTGTCATAAGGTCTGACTGCAACTACCTCAACTTTAGGAAGAAGTTAAAAACCTTCCTGGAACACAGAGGAGAGGGAGGGGGCCTGGAACTCGGAGGAGAGGGGGGCTGAAAACGGGCAGGTGGTGTTTGGGGCGAGTTACTGGACATGGAGGGGAGGGAGGAGAAATCGTTGGACATGGATGAGAGGGGAGGGTGGGGGAGAGAGGAGAATTGCTGAATATGAATGGAGGAGAGGGCAGGGGAGAGAGGAGAATTGCTGGATATGAATGGAGGGAGGGGAGGGCAGGGGAGAGAGGAGAATACGCTGGACATGGATGAGAGGGGAGGGTGGGGGAGAGAGGAGAATTGCTGGATATGAATGGAGGGGGGAGAGGAGGAGAGGGGGAATGCATCACCTGTAAAAAAAAAAAAAATTCAGCACCCCAATCATTTTGAAAAGTTGGCTCCTACGGTGTAAATTAATTAGCCAGTTAGGTGATAATCAATTATTGGCTTTAACAAGCATTTAATTGATTGTTGCAGTTGTCAAGTGGAACTGACATTTCAGCCATCATTCTGTGGCTTTCTTCAGGGTATGCTGTGAGGTCTGCAGTTTGTCTTTATATATACTGGGCTCTCAAATCTGATTGGCTGGGTTTGAGGTGAGTGGTTTCCTCAGGAAGGAAGGAGATTTTGGTAAGAAATTGTTGTTGGGGAAAAGTCCATTGGTCACATATTTGAATTTTGGAGGCCCATTTTCACACATGATGACTTTTCATCATTTTTCCCCATGCCAAATTTGGTTCCATTCTGCTAAAATTTCAGTTGTTTTGCCCAGACATTTTTGATGCCTTATGTATAATTTCATTCCAACATCCATTGGGTTGAAAAGAATTTTTTAAAAAAGACTAAGGAGTGTAGATTCAGAGGAGGAGTATTTTTTAAATATAAAGATGTATGCATTAGCCATATTACCATCAGTAGGCTAGGTCTCAACCTGTCATCCAGGCTTGGAACAGACTTCGCCCTGCCATGTTTTTCAGCAAGATGTTTCTTGTAAATCTCCCAGCATGCTATGTAGGTGATTCCATTCTACATAGATAAAAACTATGGGTTCCCATGCTAGACACAATAGTCCTGCCTGGACATGTCTAAACAATCAGAAATGCTGTACTCTGCTCCCTGGTTGGCATGCAGGATATGTAAGGAGAAGATTATAATCACAGCTCTAATTAAATTCCTAATTAAACCATCACTTTAAAATACCGAGTTATTCTTGAAATCACATCATTTGAACTAGATGCTATTTTCTTATAATAACTTAATTACAGTATAATTTTCTGCCATTGAACTTTGAAAGAAGGTTCCAAAAGCATAGATACAGCTTGAGATGGTACTGGCTTTTCAGAAAAGAAATTCAGAAACTCTCTGAGAACACCAGATATGATTGCCACTTCAACGAGGGAAACCAAAAGAGCTTCTTCCAGTCTTGGGTTTGCCCCTAGAGAAGAACTACATCTCTATTTAAACCAGACCTGGATCAGCTGCTTCATGTCAACCTGGGTGAAGTAGCAATCTTATGTCACCTGAAAAAACCGAGAGGTCCTTTTACTAAGGTGCGCTGAAAAATGTCTTGCGGTAGTGTAGGCGCAGGTTTTGGATGCGCGCCGATCCATTTTTCAGCGCGCCTGTAAAAAAAGGCCTTTTTAAAATTTTTGCCGAAAATAGACATGCGGCAAAATCAAAACTGCCACATGCCCATTTTGGGTCTGAGACTTTGCAGCCAGCCATTGACCTAGCAGTAAAGACTCACGCGGTAACCGGGCAGTAACGACCTATGCGCGTCAAATGCCACCTGGCACGCGGCAGATACGCGTGTCCGAAAATACAAATTATTTTTCAGACGTGTGCCAAAATGAAATTACCGCAAGAGCCACACAGTAACTGGGCGGTAACTCCATTTTGGCATGCGTTGGGCGCACGTAGATGCTTACGCGGCTTAATTAAAGGGCCCCTGAATCAGGCCTGATTTTACCTTATTGCATTATGGGCTTCCTTTTCCAGGTTTTTTTTTTGGGGGGGGGGGTTCTGCATGCTCATACGTGATGATGGTGATGGTTCAGAGCAACTTACGCATTAAACTGTAAGTCTACAAAACATAATTGATCAAATTGACAAACTCAGGAACTACAAATTACCAGTACCACATGGTATTCACTCCACAGTCCTGAAAGAGGTCTAATATGAAATTTTTAATCTGTTACTACTTATCTGTAACTTATTCAAAATGGTCATGATACCGGATGATTGGAGGGTGGTCAATATAATGCCAATTTTTAAATCAATTATTAGGGACATGTATTGGTTAGCATGCCTTAAAAAATGTACTGCACACTAAACTGATGTAACATACTTTAACCTACAAATTAATGTGCATTAATTCAATCAATGAGCATTAACAAGTTCTAACACACATTTAAAATTTTTTTTAAAGAATGCATCAAACGAACCAAAGAAAATTCTCCTAAAGAAGCATGAAACATGCAGTTTGCTAACAAAATGGATAACAGAGATTATGGGGAGGCCACAAACATCTCAAAATTTAAACGCTCAGAGAGCATCGATCTGACCAAATGTGTCACTTTTCCCTAAAGAATTCCCAGATATTATCATTGACATCAATAAATCATCAAACTCCAAAAAAACAGAGCAACCAAAAAACTCCCAAAAATGGAGAAAAAAAGTTGCTCACCAAAAAACTGGAGAAAAATAGTCAAAATATACACAGTCTGTTTTAGTCATCAAAAAATTAAATTTTCCATATCAAATCCCCATTAGTCCCAATAAATACTGCTGGTAATTCATGAATTATATCAAAATACAGTTCCACAGATACTTAGCTTGACTGAAGAGGCATTCTGTCCCCATACTGGGTCGATGAAACCACTACTGCTCTGGTGCATCAGCAAACTCTGTTCCTGTGCTGTGATACATAAACATACTCCAGCTGCCAAAACCTCAACAAGGGACCACTTGTTTCATGAACCCGCTGATTCAGGAGGTGGAACCACCACTTCTATATCTGCCCGATAAGACGCCAGAGTTAGCAAGCTGCTGCTAAGACCAGAGTCAAAACTCTGGCATTTTGCTATTTGCTACTGCATTTTGCAACTTGCGATAGTACTACTACTACAACTATTTAGCATTTCTATAGTGCTACAAGGCGTACGCAGCGCTGCACAAACATAGAAGAAAGACAGTCCCTGCTCAAAGAGCTTACAATCTAATAGACAAAAAAATAAAGTAAGCAAATCAAATCAATTAATGTGTACAGGAAGGAGGAGAGGAGGGTAGGTGGAGGCGAGTGGTTACAAGTGGTTACGAGTCAAAAGCAATGTTAAAGAGGTGGGCTTTCAGTCTAGATTTAAAGGTGGCCAAGGATGGGGCAAGACGTAGGGGCTCAGGAAGTTTGTTCCAGGCGTAGGGTGCAGCGAGACAGAAGGTGCGAAGTCTGGAGTTGGCAGTAGTGGAGAAGGGAACAGATAAGAAGGATTTATCCATGGAGCGGAGTGCACGGGAAGGGGTGTAGGGAAGGACGAGTGTGGAGAGATACTGGGGAGCAGCAGAGTGAGTACATTTATAGGTTAGTAGAAGAAGTTTGAACAGGATATGAAAACGGATAGGGAGCCAGTGAAGCGACTTGAGGAGAGGGTTGGTATGAGTAAAGCGACCCTGGCGGAAGATGAGACGGGCAGCAGAGTTTTGAACCGATTGGAGAGGGGAGAGGTGACTAAGTGGGAGGCCAGCAAGAAGCAGATTGCAGTAGTCTAAACGAGAGGTGACAAGGGTGTAGATGAGGGTTTTGGTAGATTGCTCGGAAAGAAAGGGGCTGATTTTACGGATGTTGTAAAGAAAGAAACGACAGGTCTTGGCGATCTACTGGATATGAGCAGAGAAGGAGAGAGAAGAGTCAAAGATGACCCCAAGGTTTCAAGCTGAGGAAACAGGGAGAATGAGAGAGCCATCAACAGAAATAGAAAATGGGGGGAGTGGGGAGGTGGGTTTGGGGGGAAAATGAGAAGCTCGGTTTTGGTCATGTTTAATTTCAGGTGCCGTTGAGACATCCAGACAGCAATGTCAGACAAGCACGCTGAAACTTTGGTTTGGATGCAAGGTGAGATATCAGGGGCAGAAAGGTAGATTTGGGAGTCATCAGCATAGAGATGGTAGGAAAAACCATGGGATGAGATTAATGAACCAAGGGAAGAAGTGTAGATAGAAAAGAGGAGGGGACCAAGAACAGAACCCTGAGGTACGCCGACAGACAGAGGGATAGAAGTAGAAGAGGATCCACCAGAGTGAACACTGAAGGTGCGGAGGGAGAGGTAGGAAGAGAACCAGGAAAGGACAGAGCCCTGGAATCCAAGTGAGGACAGGGTATCGAGGAGTATGCTGTGATTGACAGTGTCAAAAGCAGCGGAAAGATCAAGAAGAATGAGGATGGAATAGAAACCTCTGGAGTTAGCCAGTAATAGGTCATTGGAGACTTTAGTAAGCGCAGTTTCGGTTGAGTGGAGAGAGCGAAAACCAGATTGTAGTGGGTCAAGAATAGCATGTGAGGACAGAAAATCAAGGCAGCGGCGGTGAACAGCACGCTCAAGTAATTTGGAGAGAAAGGGAAGGAGGGAGATGGGTCGGTAATTAGAGGGACAAGTAGGGTCGAGTGAAGGCTTCTTAAGGAGAGGTGTGACCACAGGATGTTTAAAGACAGTAGGGACAGTCGCAGTGGAAAGTGAGAGGTTGAGAATGTGACAGATAAAAAGAATAAGAGCAGGAGAGATGGCATTAAGAAGGTGGGTGGGAATGGGATCAGAGGAACAGGTGGTACATTTTGAGGAAGAAAGGAGAAGTGTAGTTTCCTCAATAGTAACTTCAGGAAAGAAGGAAAGGGAATGAGGGGGAGGAGAGAGAGGGGAACGGACTAGTGGAGGGAAAGGTGGCGAGGTAGAGAATTCAAGGTTTATCTTTTGAACCTTTTCGTGAAAGAATTCAGCAAGGGTCTGAGGAGATAATGAAGGGGGAGTTGGGGGAGGGGGCACCTTGAGGAGAGAGTTCAATGTGGTGAAGAGAAGTCGAGGGTTAGAGCCAAGAGAGTTGGTCAGTTGGATATAATAATCCTGTTTGGCGCCTAAAAGAGCAGATTGGAAGGAGGTCAGCATGAACTTAAAGTGTAAGAAATCAGCAAGGGCCCAAGATTTCCGCCAGAGGCGTTCGGCGGAGCGGGTACAGGAACATAGGTAGCGGATATTAGAAGTCAGCCAAGGTTGGGGTTTTGTACGCCTTATAGGGCGGGTCATCAAAGGTGCAAGAGTGTCTAAGGCAGAGGATAGAGTATTGATGTAAGAAGAAACAGCCTCGTTGACAGACGTGGATGGTGTCACAGTAGAGAGGAGGTTTGAAACATGGGAGGATAGAGATGAAGGGTCAATATCGTGAAGATTCCTAGATAAATTAGATAGGATGGGACTGGGAGGGAGGAGATTTAAGTGTGAAAGTTATAAGATGGTGATCAGAGAGGGGAAGATCAGAGGCAAGGAAACTAGAGGGTGAACAGTTGGAGGAGAAGATGAGATCAAGACAGTGACCATTTTGATGAGTGGGGGAAGTGGAGCATAGTTGGAGATTAAAGGAGGATGTTAAAGCGAGTAACTTGGAAATATAAGAGTTGGAAGGATCATTAGCAGGAATATTAAAGTCACCAAGGATGAGAGAGGGGGAGGAAGGATCATGGAAGAAGGCAAGCCAGGCATCAAAGTCACTGAGAAAGGATGAAAGGGACTTATCAGGGGGACGATAAATGACCGCTATTCGAAGAGGCAGAGGAGAGAAAAGGCGGATAGAGTGGACTTCAAAGGAGGAAAAACAGTGAGATTGAGATGGAAGAAGGGGTTGAAATCTGGAGGAGGGAGAGAGAAGTAGTCCAACACCGCCCCCACGACCAGCAGGGCGAGGAGTATGTGAAAAAAGATAACCGCCATGGCAGAGGGCTGCGACTGAAGCAGAGTCATCAGGGCAGAGCCAGGTTTCTGTTATGGCGAGCAGATGGAGGTGACGCGAGATAAAGAGGTCATGGATATAGGGGAGTTTGTTACAGATAGAGCGGGCATTCCATAGGGCACAAGAGAAGGGCAGAGAAGAGGATGGGAGTAGAGGAATAGAGATGAGGTTAGAGAGGTCACGGTGAGATCTGTAGAGTTGGGATAATAGTTGGTGAGGAGGGACAGGATTGGGATTGATGTCACCGGCTGAGAGTAAGAGAAGGAGTAAAAGAGAGCATAGGAGAGTAGGAGAGGTGTGGCCACGAAGGCATCGAAGGTGATAGATTTTTGTTATCTCTCTGCTAATCCCTTACTGGAACATCGGTGCATGGAGTGGGTGGAGCTATTGGTACTGTTCCTCATAGATAACATCATCGCCAATCCTATATCTGCCCGGTAAGATGCCGGAGGCAGCTCATGGCTGGCGGCTCACGTAAGGCATAAGCTGAAGGCAAGTGCCCCTTAGCGAGCCCCTTGGAGAGCCACTGGTATGCTATTTATTTTTTGATAGCTATTAGCGATGTGACTTAGTGGCAGTATGGTAGGAAAACATTTTACTCTTTAATTGAAATCAAAAGCTTCTACCAACCGCCAAATAAAGATCAATAAAATTGGTACTTAGCTTTAAGCTGCACAGCAAAGTAACTTTGCTGCTCTTCTCATGGGATTATTGGAAATTCAATTGTTTCCATAGGCGTCATCCACGCTGCATCTAAATGGTTAGTTTCTGTGGGCAAAGGTCCCAACGGGGACCCTTTCGCTAAGGCTTCTTCCAATCCCATGGACAACTGTTGCTGTGCTGAACTTAGGCTACTAGCATAGCACTGCAGTGTTTCCTAAATCAGTCCTGGAGTACCCCCTTGCCAGTCACATTTTAAGGATATCCACAATGAATATGCATTGAATATGAAAGAAATTTGCATATAATTCAGACAGTGTATGCAAATCAAGTTCATGTATATTCATTGTGGATATCCTGAAAACCTGACTAGTAAGGGGGTACATCAGTATTGCCATACTGGGACAGACCAAAGGTCTATCAAGCTCATCATCCTGTTTCCAATAGTGGCCCATCCAGGTCACAAATACCTGGCAAGATCCGAAAAAAAAGTACACAACGTTTTATGCTGCTTATCCCAAAAATAGTGGATTTTCCCCAAGTCCAATTTAATAATGGTCTATGGACTTTTCCTTTAGGAAGCCTTCCAAACCTTTTTAGAACTCTGCTAAGCTAACCGCCTTTACCGGCAACGAATTTCAGAGTTGAATTACACGTTGAGTAAAGAAAAATTTTCTCAGATTCATTTTAAATTTACTACTTTGTAGCTTCATCTCATGCCCCCTAGTCCTAGTATTTTTGGAAAGCGTATACAGACGCTTCATGCCAACCCATTCCACTCCAATCCTTATTTTATAGACCTCTAGCATATCTCCCCTCAGCCGTCTTTTCTCCAAGCTGAAGAGCCCTAGCCGCTTTAGCCTTTCCTCATATGGAAGTCATCCCATCCCCTTTATCATTTTCGTTGCCTTTCTCTGCACCTTTTCTAATTCCACTATATCTTTTTTGAGATGCGGCAACCAGAATTGAACACAATATTCCAGGTGCGGTCACACCATGGAGCAATACAAAGGCATTATTATAACGTCCTCATTTTTGTTTTCCATTACTTTCCTAATAATACCTAACATTCTATGTGCTTTCTTAGCCACCGCAGCATACTGAGCAGAAGGTTTCAACGTATCATCAACGACGACACCTAGATCCCTTTCTTGGTCGGTGACTCCTAACGTGGAACCTTGCATGACGTAGCTATAATTCGGGTGCTTCTTTCCCACATGCATCACTTTGCACTTGCTCACATTAAACGTCGTCTGCCAGTTAGATTCCCAGTCTCGTAAGGTCCTCTTGTAATTTTTCACAATCCTCCCGTGATTTATCTACTTTGAATAACTTTGTGTCGTCAGCAAATTTAATTACCTCACTAGTTACCCCCATCTCTAGGTCATTTATAAATATGTTAAAAAGCAGCGGTCCCAGCACAGACCCCTGGGGAACCCCACTAACTACCCTTCTCCATTGAGAATACTGACCATTTAACCCTACTCTCTGTTTTCTATCTTTTAACCAGTTTTTAATCCACAATAGGACACTACCTCCTATCCCATGACTCTCCAATTTCCTCTGGAGTCTTTCATGAGGTACTTTGTCAAACGCCTTCTGAAAATCCATACACAATATCAACCGGCTCCCCTTTATCCACCCCTTCAAAGAAATGTAATAGATTGGTGAGGCAAGATTTCCCTTCACTAAATTCATGTTGGCTTTGTCTCATTAATCCATGCTTTTGAATATGCTCTGTAATTTTGTTCTTTATAATAGTCTCTACCATTTTACCTGGCACCGACATAAGACTCACTGGTCTATAATTTCCCAGATCTCCTCTGGAACCTTTTTTTAAAAAATCGGCGTTACATTGGCCACCCTCCAATCTTCCAGTACCATGCTCAATTTTAAGGATAAATTACATATTACTAACAATAGTTCCACAAGTTCATTTTTCAGTTCTATCAGTACTCTGGGATGAATACCACCCAGTCCAGGAGATTTGCTACTCTTCAATTTGTCAAATTGCCCCATTACATCCTCTAGGTTTATAAAGATTTCATTCAGTTTCTCCGACTCGTCCACTTTGAATACCATTTCTGGCACCAGTATCTCTCCCAAATCCTCCTCAGTGAAGACCAAAGCAAAGAATTCATTTAATCTCTCCGCTACGGCTTTGTCTTCCCTGATCACCTCTTTTCACCCCTCGGTCATCTAGTGGTCCAACCGATTCTTTTGCCAGCTTCCTGCTTTTAATATACCTAAAAAAAAGTTTTTACTGTGTGTTTTTTTGCCTCCAATGCAATCTTTTTTTCAAAGTCTTTGCCTTCCTTATCAGCGCTTTGCATTTGACTTGACATTCCTTTGTCCTGTTTCTTATTATTATCAGTCAGTTCCTTCTTCCATTTTCTGAAGGATTTTCTTTTAGGTCTGACTTGGGAAACGCTTTAGAAGAGCCTTCCAGTAACTAGAAATCAGGATTCTGGGACTTGAGCCTGATAAAGTGTGGATGATTGGTAACAGAAGAGACAGTGGCTCCCTGAGCCCTGTGATAAACCCTCTTACTCCTCAGAATTTACCAAAGAACAAACATTATTCAACCACAATCTGGTTTACTCACATAAACTATGCCGTGTAGGTACCTATGTGCACCCAACGCATAGTCCAAGTGGTAATTTCATGTTTTACACGCATCCAGTATGTGCACCGGAAAATATATTTTATGTTTCTGCATGCGGCGTTAACCAGGCGGTAATCAGCATTATTTGCGCCTAGTTAACATGTGAAACCTTACTGCTAAGTGAATGGGTGGTGGTAAGGTCTCAGGCCCAAAATGGACACGCGCCAATTTTCGTTTTACCGCATGTCCATTTTTGGCCCAAAAAAGGCCTTTTTTGCAGGTGCACTGAAAAATGAACCTGCACATGTCCAATACACGCGTCTACACCAGTGCAAGCCACTTTTCGGTGCACCTTAGTAAAAGAAGCCCTCAAAGAGCTGATATCCAAAAAGGACTAATGTAAAAAAAAAAACCCCACTGTCTGAAAATTGTGCACATTGTCCAGGTGATGGCCACTGAGACTATGGGGATTTTTCTGTGTAGTTCTCCTATGCCGTTCCTTTAGTACTCTAAAAGTGAATGAATCTGTAACTTGGGGTGAGAAACTTCTCAACCATACAGTCTCTATGTAGTCTGTGATGAAAACAACCCTTTCTGGGCCCTGGAGGAGCTTTATCTCTCCCTGGACTGCTGGCCCGAGTTAATTCACTCCTCTCCTCTGGTCACTGAAATCTGAACAGGTTCCATATGCTTAATATAGGGGATTTTAACTTTGGAAATCTCTGTGAGTCTGTTTGGGGTTTCAAGCAAGGAGATTGGTAAGAGCTGACTAGATCCCTCTATTGATTAGCAATTTAAGGCTCAGATCTTTTTCTTTTTTTCAGGTGCAGTAAAACACCAACCCTCCTCTCTCTGGTAGCAATCACTCCCAGCACCCTGGCCAGTTTGCTCTCCTGCTTCTCCCCCTGAAAGGAAATGACCCTGAGTACCTGAAGAATAGGATGATCCTCCACACACCACCAAGGACACTAAGGTCCTCTCAAGGACTATCACTAACCACACCCTCTCCAAAAGACATTACACCATATGATACCCGCAAGCGAGCCTTCTCCGTAGTAGCCCCAACACTCTGGAATGCACTACTTGAAAGGCTCCGCTTAACACAAGACTATCTCTACTTCAGGAAGCAGGTGAAAGGTTGGCTCTTCAACCAGGCCTTTAATGGAAGAACTAACTAACTTGTTAGTCTCACTCATTGGAGCCGACTCTGTGGGTGCTTGAGCACCCCCAATATTGAAAAAATTCCTTGTATGTGTCCAGGGTGGGGTCATTTCCATTGGGCTTAGCACCCCCAATAATTTTGAAAAGTTGGCTCCTACTCTCACTCACAAGGATTGACTCGGGCTGCACATACTGCAATGGAACATCTGTATCCATTCCTACCTTAGCTGAGATAATACTTAACCATCTTTCTGACCTCATGTGCAACTTTCTTCAAATCAGTCACCTTACTTTCTAATTCTTCCTACTTTCTTACCCATCTATATGTTACAACT
This sequence comes from Microcaecilia unicolor, assembly GCF_901765095.1. Taxonomy (NCBI): domain Eukaryota; kingdom Metazoa; phylum Chordata; class Amphibia; order Gymnophiona; family Siphonopidae; genus Microcaecilia; species Microcaecilia unicolor. The sequence continues at coordinate 120,989,807 of NC_044034.1, read as the reverse complement.
TTGCCTTACTCTTCACTACCAATTATAATGTTCTATTACGTATTGTGTTGACATTGCAAGTAGTATACCATGCCATACTTTGTATTGTTAGTTGAATATTTTTACTGGTGTAATTGTCTATTGCTCATGTTTGATCTATTCTTATCGTACACCACCTTAAGTGAATTCCTTCAAAAAGGCGGTAAATAAATCCTAATAAATAAATAAATAAATAAAAATACATAGAGGTTCCATGGGAGGGGGAGAGAATGTTGGGTCTCTGTGTCTTGGGGAGGGAGGGAGTGCTGGGCATCTACCTGCCGCCAGGGAGAGGTGGGGGGGTGGGGGGGAGGGCCAGCAAGTGCTGGATGTCTGTGTGACTGGAGCACAGGTATATCTATCTAGTAGGATGGGAAAGAGCTAGGTGTCTATGTGTTGGGATAGGGATAAAAATCTGGGGAGTTATGTGCAGGTGAGGAGGAGAGAAAAAAGCTAGAGAGAAGTATGGAGGGATTCAATGATGAGAAGTGGTCTTTGGGAGACAGCTTTGGAGGGGAGTTGAGAGAAGTAGAGGTGTGTGCTGGAAGGAGTGGGGTTGAAAGAGAGCTATGGGGGATGTGTTCTGGAGAAAGGGGATTACAACAGGGTGAGTGAGTGATTGAGTGTGTGTGTGTGTGTGTGTGTGTGTGGAAGGGATTGAGAAAGAGAGGGATGGAGAGAGAAGTGGAAGGATGGAGGTGGTTTTGCTGTGAGAAAGAGAGAGAAAGAAAAGAAGTTGGGTGAGTGCTGTAGCTGGGTCACCCATCCAGGACCCAGCCAGGCTCGACCCTGCTTAGCTGCCTCTTCCTCCACACGACTGTTGCCTTCACTCCACAGCAATCTGGCTCCTCTGAGCCTTGGCTCCAGGCCCTGCAAACTCCCAGGACTTCCTCCTCCCTCCGTTCCTTTCACAGAGGCACATTCAAAGCCCAATGTTTAAAAGTAAGAGCTTTTATTTTCTTGCTTCAAATCAACAAAACACCCTTCACTCCAGGTTGTTTAGGCTAGCAGCCCAGAGCACAATTCAGGTTCAACACTGGCAAATTCAGGTTCAAAACAGTCCATATAACTTCAAACTCAGGTTCAAAAACAGTCCATATAACTTAACTTCACTTTAGCTCAGATTACTTCACTTGGAGAACAGTACATTATCAGAGGGAAAAACCCAATAGCTTGGTAGGTTGCAGCCCAGACCTTTTTAGTATGAAAACAGTTTACACAGTCTTTCTTGCACCTCCTTACAGCACGGTTACACAGCTTTATTCCCACCTGGTTCAGACTGGGGTTTCAATTGTGCCCAGCTCTCTTTCTCTACCACAGGCTGCACCTGTTTCCCCTTTAGTAGAGATTTCCCCCAGTGCCTCAGCCTCTCTCCTCCGATCCTCCACCAGTCTCTCCAAGGCACAGCCAGCCACCCTCTTACAGCTGCTTTTTGGGTTTGAGCCAGGGCTCCAATCTCCATCTGTTCCTCCTCTAGTCCTTAAGTAACCTCCATTTTATCCTCCTCTCCAACTTCCCCCGCCCCCAAACTCTCCAGCTGGCCCTCATCACCTTCCTCCGAGACCATTTCCCAATCTTCTAGCTCCTCCCCTAACTCTTGCACAGCCGGGTGGGGAAGAGAAGGATTCTGGGACTGGTAGTTCCTCCTCTTCTTCCTTAACCCGGCTAACCTCTCTGCCTCTGGTAGACCAGCTTTCTGAATGTGGGTGTTGTGCACATGAAATCTGCCCCGTTGGGGTTCCCCGGCTGCCTGCACCCCCTTTCTTTGTGCCTTCCCGGATCCCCTTTCACCTGCACTCTCACAGTGCCCATCCTGGAAAAGGATACTCAAAACAACACCAGTGAAGGAATAAAATTTCAAGGAGGAAAAAAGATCTCATACAGCTGCGATAATCAAAGAAAACACACCGCTCTTTTTAGCGGTGTTAGTTGTTAGAAGTGGGGCAGTGGAGAGACTACCCCTCCAGCGAGTCAGAAATAAATGTGGTTACATGTGTGGTTTCCTGAAGAAGCTGATGCAAAATGGGTCCGTAGGGACCGCATATCTTTAAGCCAGTCTGCTGGGGTGGAACTGCTCTTCACACGAACTGCACCACACAGATAAGTTTTCAACTTTGATGTTTTCTGAGCGCTATTACCAGCATGTGAAATAATGACAGTGGAGTAGTGCGTATGAAGTGCCGTTATAGACCATAATTTGAAGCACAAAACTTTAAAACTTAAGAATTAAAAAATCTTTTAAGGGGGTTTTTGATCCATGATTACTTTTTGCACTGTGGGCAGAAGAACCGCTAAAAAGAGCGGTGTGTTTTCTTTGATTGCTGCAGCTGTATGAGATCTTTTTTCCTCCTTGAAATTTCATTCCTTCACTGGTGTTGTTTTGAGTTTTGTTTACATCCTGGAAAAGGGACAGAGAATACTGGGGATTAAACTCACCAGGGGTTGGGGAAATGGAGATCAAGTCTAAAGAGGGGGTTCAAGATAGTCTAAAAGTCAGACTACTGGGAGGGGTTGGAACCCAAGGAAGCAGAAAGCTGGGTTCAGGCCTTAGGCATGGAGAAGCAACACCTTTATGATGGGCAAATTCTATACATAAAAAATTTTAAATAAAGAATGCAGAATTTCCAAAATATTTGCACAGAATTTTACATTTTTTAAGATAGAATTCCCCCCACCCCCCAGGAGTAAGTGGTATTTCACTTTCAGGTCTCTTTTTTACAGGGGGTACTTAATGATACTGAGTACTGGCACCTTTTTCCATGGCCTGCTCATTTATTTATTTATTTATTTATTGTTTTGACTCATGATCCCCCAGGTATTAATGAAAGAGTCCAGGCTAGGGAAAACAGCACTGAATTTAATTAAATATACATCTTTTCTTCGGAAAAGATAACCTCATGCAATGCACAGACCACAATGTTTCTGGCTTTAGCTAGTGTATTATCCCATTTCTAAGCTTCAAAGGACTGACTAAGGGGCCAGTGTAGCAAACCAAGCTAACCTTCTACCTGGAGTTTGTAAGGGTTTTAGCACAGGAAAACCCAAAGAAAACCAGCTTTACTATAAGGTGGTCCAGTCACATGAAAACTGGCAGAGTTCATAATTATTCCTGATTTAAAAGAAAAACAAAAACAGCTGTACTAGATTTTGGCAAGAATTTTACTTTAATGCTGAATCATTACTACAGCCCTGAGCTGTAATAAAGATCTTAACACTTGATCTAAAGGGTCATCTGAGGTGAAGTACTGCATTTCACCTCAGATGATCCTTGTTAATATCTAAAATAATAGACTCACTGCATAATAAAGTGTCTGACTGGAATGGTATTTGGAGTTGGTTAAATTTCCCGGCACAAAAGAAGTTTTTGAATGAGTTAAGGTTCACTTTGACTTGTATAAAATGTTTATGTCTTAAAAGTGATACATATAATGGAAGACACATTGTATGAGTGGGTGATTGCCTAAGATGTGATGCCAACCTTGACTATGTCCAATTATGTACAGAGCTGCCAAGGGGGTCATCCTCCCAAGCAGGAAATTTGGGGCCCGCTGATAGCTCCGCCCCACTCGCCCATAGCTCCACCGAGAACCGCCCACAGCTCCACCCACAACAACCACAGTTCTGCCCCGGCACAGCCTCCCTTTCCAGCGACAGCAGGAGACACCTTGTAAAACATCATTTCCTGCTGCTGCTGCTGCGACACCAGCGGCAGCAGGAGATGACGTTTAATAAAGGCATTTCCTGCTGTCCCTGAAAAGTGGAAATGGAGCTGTTCAGCGGGAGATCCCGACACTCTGGCAGGAGATGACTTGCAAAAGCAGGAGTCTCCCGCTAAAAGCGGGAAACTTGGCAGGTCTGTATGTATCTTTTGTTGTTGTTAGTGGAAAATCAATAATAATAATTAAAAAAAAAAAAGATATAAAAAAGGCCTCTGGTAGGCCCTGAAGACTCCCTCCCCCATCCCATAAAACAATCCCTGGTTGCCCAAGTGGGCTCTGAACAATCTTGTTGCTTTCTGCTTCCCAACCCACTTTCAGATAGGAGACGAAAATCATGCCCACTCCTACCTGTGGTTCCACCATCTTGGAAAATGGCAGCACTTGATGCCTAGTGATGCATTGGAACATACCACTAGGATTCCTTATTTAGCAGGTTGACCCTAGTGGTATGTTCCAATGCACCACTAGAAGTCAGGTACTACCATTTTCCATTAGTCCATGTTAATGCCACAGCTTTGGGAACTTTCTCAGGGTGACTGGGCTAGGGGTGTCCTAGATCGAATAGCCTTCTTAAGGGAGAGGGGGAAGTCTTTTTTTAGTTTCTACTTTCTTGTCATTGCATGAGCCAATCCTAATTCTCCTGAATGGCGATTATGCACTGACAGAAAGCTAATAAGAACAAGGATTCTGCCCAATGCAGAAAACTCCAGCATGTTGCCACTGCGGTGTGCACTGCTCTTTCTCTTACCACACATTTTTTAAAATGTTGCACTAATGTTCATACCATTAGTTTACTGCATTGGAAATAAAACCATCTAGTGCATACATTGTGAAAGTGCGCTGAAGCTCACTTTTAATGCACAGCTCAATAAATTTGCCCCTAGGATTGTACAACAATGCAGCTGTGTCCCAGACTTCCTGAGCTGATGTGATCTCAAGTTCCTTATATCTATCTGGCTGGCACCAATACAGATCAGGTCTGTTAAGCGTAGGTCTTACACATAGTTTTCCAAATAATCACTAGATGTTTTTCCAAGCATGAGAAAGATCTGCTGGGTGGTTGGGCTGAATTTTCATTCTAGAGCCAAGCTCGAACACCCAGTCTAGGAGCTGGTTGCAACTCAATTTTTCCTGTGTAATCTGGGAGGTCACCCAGTGAGGTGTTACTTTTTCAGCTTTCTCCTGCAGACTCCCACAGAAAACGAAGCTAGGGATCTCCAGAAGGATTACACAAAACTATGTGGTCTCAGAAACTGTTGGGCAGATGATCAAGAATGGGCTCAGCCTTTCATCATCACTGTGATCTGGGTAAAATTAATCCAAATTGTAATTTGTACAAACTCTGTGGATAAATGCTCCATAGGTTCACTCTTGAATATCATCATCCTATTAAAAAAAATCAGTAGTTATAAATTGAAAAGTTAAAGCAGGAGAAATTGCAGTTCTGCTGTATTTTCCAGGGACAAGTGAAGCTCAATGCCTTAAATGCCATTAATACCCAAAGCAGTGAGTCACTAGTACTACACCCTATGACACACTTCTAATCTAGCTGTTAAAAGAGCTTAGCAGTTCTTATAGAAGGAGATGGTCACTATTAAGGACAACATTCCCTGAGCATGGCTGACTGCTAAGACCCGACTTCCAATGTAAAGCATCTGTGTTTAAGGGAAATATTATCCTTGACTGCCATCTAGTGACTGGCCTAAGAAAGAAACAATTTCAAAAGCAGACATTTAAAAGAGGCTGTCTAAAAAACTGCCTGACCTCAGTGCTAATAAAAATATGTGCAATGCTTCTACTTCAAACTACGTTTATAAATGGTGCATTCAACAGATGAAAATAACAGGTGTAGATTATATTTTTAAATCTCTGCACATTATTTTCCATGAAAAAAGTACCAGCAGAAAAGCACAGGCAAATGTGACTGGGTACCCCCTACCCACGGCAAATTTTAAAGCAAAAGTACACATGTTGTTTCACTTTGAAAATTGGAAGAAAGGTCTCTGTAACTGTGAACTCTGCCCCAAAGCACAGTTAAAAAAAAATAGTTCCCTAAACAGATATACAGGCACATTTTAGAAAGGATGTGCAAACAAGAATTGATATGTCTAGATCAGTATGTGTACAATTTCAGGAGTATCTTAGAACATGCTTGTGAAGAAACGGTGTGTTTTAAACCTGTAAAATGTATTGGATATTTTCCTGTCTTAAAAATGTTTGAAGTGTATGTCTCCTGTTTGGCCAGCAGATGGTGCATGTTTATGCTTAAAGCTGTTACAGAGGACTGATGTCTCTTTCTTTTAGTTGGCACACAGATAATTGGAAGTGCCTTGCAGTGATGTAACCAGTTTTTATTTGAAACAACTGTTCTGGGCTCTGATTGGCCTGGAGTTTTGAAATTACCCAGTAGATGCTGGCTGTTGCTTCAGTTTCAGCCCAGGAGAAGAAGAGAGAGATCTCTTTGCTGAAGCTCTGTGAACAGATATATGTCCTGATCTCCCCAGGTACTTTTTAGGAAGTAAGCAAACGTTTAGTTAGTTTTATAATTGATCCACAATTCAGTTACCTGTTATTGTTTGCCATTTACACTATTTTGTTCCACTGTTCAATATTTTTAAAGAGAATAAGCATAATTTTTTGTTTGCCCTGTTTGTCTGGACTGATAAAGAATCCTGGTGGTTTGTGTGTTGGGTCTGTGAGTACTTAATGGGAACTGTGGGACCACTAGGAGTGTGGCTCCAGTAACCTAGAAATCACTGGGGATAATCGGAGAGCAGGAGATTCGCCCAGAGGCAGTTGTGACCCAGTTGGTGGGAGGAGGGTGTGTCGCATCCCCGAGGGCCTTTGCATCTGTCAGGTCCTCAAGGCAGGACTGGAGTTCGTGAGCCCTTGGGCCACTGCCGAGGAGTGGCAGCGGCAGGCAAGACCACCTCGGAACTGGATACACCGAAGAGCAGAACTGGAACTCTGGACTGGAGTAGTACAAGGCAGGCAACTAGAACAGATGAAACAGGAACAGCTTCACCCCAACACAGGGTAAGCCTGGAGCAGAGGCTTCACCCCAAACACAGGGTAAGCCAGGAAGGACCCACAGTCCACAGACAGAGGCAGGGAAGACCCCTCACGGAAGGACAACAGAGACACAGACACAGAAAGGAACTGGGCTGGAACCCAGAGAGAGGCTAAGCAGTAGTGCAGCAGACACTTACTAACCTGACCTGGCCTAAGAGCATAACACATGCAAAGGTCCTGGCTGCCAGCACAGCACTTCCTTATGAAGGCTCTCACTGATGAGTCACCAGCAGCAGGACAGAAGCAGGAAGTACACTGACCCTAAAGCGAGGCTTGACACACATAGGAAGTGAGCCCACAGGAAAGACAGGCAGGAGCCATCTTGGAAGCTGGCACAGAGCCGGTGGCAGCCATCTTAGATGCTGGCTCCCTAGAGAGGCATAGCCCACACAGGTGAGGTCTAGTGAAGCAATCAGGTTCATGCTGGAAGCAGCCAGCACACCAGGACAGAGACAAGACTAACACAAACACAGACAGAAGCCAGCAGAGCTGCTGACCCCCAGAAAGAAGGTAAGGCTGAGGGTGGTCACGGCCACATACGTGACAGGGTGCTAGTATGGAATACAAGTGGCAGGTGCAGGTGGACCTGAGCTGTGCTGGGGATACACTCTCTAAGTGGTCACAGAGTAACCCCACCGGGTGGCTAGGCATTTTGTGACAAGGCTCTTTCTAATGTAGACCGGTTCTAAGAAATAAAGGTGAAGGTGCCAGCTGGGAAAAACATCTAGGTCAGGCAGGGATACGTATTTTGGGGAAAGATACATCTTAGGAAAAAGAAAAAAAGCATAAGAAGTGCATGTAGAAGGCAGGGGTAGTTAGTTGAAGGTGTGGTCACACCCACATATCTGGGTTGTAAAATGGCAATCTATAGGTGTAAGTGGCAGCTTATACATATGTAGGACTGCCATTTTGCACCTACACTTGTATTGCCAGCATTGGAAGCACAAAGGGGTTTATCCAGTATGGTGCTGCCCTCACAGCACCTTACTGGATAACCCTGAACACTTCTCATCTTCCCCACCCTCACCCCGAGGTCATTAGTGTCATAACACAACGCCTCCAGTATCAACACCCTCTTCCCGTATCAACCCTTCTCTGAGATCATCAATCCTCCCTCCCCGATGACAATGACAACCTCTGGATCTGAAACTGCCCCCCCTCCCAGGATGCTGCACTCTTCCTGAATCCCCTCCTCCCCAAGCCACTTCCAAACCCCTCTACCTTAAACAAAACCTCCCCTCCCCCTGGGACCTACCTGGAGGCAGTCCTTGGTGGTCTACTGTCGACAGACAGGAGCAGACCCACTCCACCCCGTCTCACTTTTGGAATAGTGCATAAGACTCAGAGGTCATAGCTTTCTTTGACAAGATAGAAAAATTACTAGGGGAGAAAATAGATCATAAAAGAATGAACCAAAAAGGTTTTAGCACCATACCAGTACACATGCCAGTCTAAGAGTATCCGACACATTCTCAACCCTGTCCTGGAGGTACACCTTACCAGTTGGGCTTTCAGGATTACTACAATGAATATGCATGCGAGAGATGTGCATACAATAGATCTCCCATGAACCGAAAGTGTGGCTTCAAATTAAATCAAATATATGCTGGATTTATATATCAAGAACACACTTCAGATATCAAAAACTCTTCACTGATATCGGCAAAAATCCAGCTAGAAAGCCAAAGTACATGTGTTGGACAATGAACCTCAGTAGTAATGTGCTGTGCTTACACACTTATGCACAGTGTCTCACAGACTTAAATCGTCATTGGTTCAATGGCCGCTACCTTCCTATATTGATTTTAATTATTGAATAAAGCTTTTGAAAATAGTAGACTTGATCAACTAACTTGAGTATTAAGTAGTAGGAATACTATATCTTTAAAGTGTAAGCTCTTGGTCTAGTCGGCTTAGGGGCACTCTTCTCTGACATGGCACGTGTTTCGCTGAATTGCTTTTTCAAGGAAGTCCCCTAATATTAGCCATCGCTCAACCTGCCATGTTGGAAAAGAGTGTCCCTAAGCCGACTAGACCAAGAGCTTACAGAAGCCTGTTTTACAGAGGCACATTAGTACCTAAGTTGCTTTTATAAATTAGATGCCTCTTTTGGCACTTCACATAGGCACCCTGTTATGAAATTAACCCCCATAAGGGCAACTTCCAAAATCCAGTCACCCAGGTAAGCAGCTATTTATGCAGCTAAATTGGCTATGTGAAAGCAGCTCACCCTCCCTGCAGGCAAAAGTACAGACTAAAATTTTTGAGTTAATGGGGCTGTCAGTCTGGTTAAATTGGCCTTGCTGTTATAAAACAGTGTAGATATGAAATCCACATTATGCATTTGTGATTACAGGGCAGCACCCTTCTTACCAGCAGTGTCCTCCCAAATAAGGGCTAACAGTGAAACAATGCATTATACCCCTTACACCATTGCATGGTGACACCATCTGCCTCTAACGCCCTCACTGATAGGCATACTGCTTAAATGATGACATAGTCCAGTAAAACACATAGGAATATCTTCATTAAAGAAAAGGCCCTGCCCTGGTATTTACAGGAAAAAAGGAATTTAGAATGTGCATGGGAATTATCTGATGAAAAGAAATTCAGTCTAAAAGATTATGGCAGAAAGGTACAAAAAAAATATAACTGTCTTCATCATTGCTCACAAAATGGCACCCATAATAAACAATTACTTGATGAATAAAACTCATGCCAATGTTTTTAGCTAACAACTGTCAGCCTGACATGCTTCTACAAATGTATGCTTGTTCTGTTTGGTCCATTCTATTCATCACTGCCTCTGACTCTTTCGCTACACCCCTGCTTACTAAGCTGCGCTAGCGGCCTCTGTGTGCCAACATAGCACTGTCACAGAATCATTCATTTTTAATCAGTTTCATTACAGAGCTCTTGTACGTTCTGGGCAGAGCTCACCAGAGGTGTCGTTGTTAGACTGAAAATGTCTACAATACAAGTACAAGTTTAATTTCCCAAGTTAAAGAAATAAGGAAGCCTTGCAGGGATTACATACAATAGTAACTTGTGCAGGAGATATTCTGTCCATGTGTATAAAAACATGAGAAAAAAAAGTTGTGTTATGGATAGTAATAGCTTATTCCAAGGTGTTAATCCGCAAATGAACCTTTTTCAGAGACGGGAAGGAGGTAGAACTAGAGGACATGAATTGAGGTTGAAGTGGGGCAGACTCAGGAGTAATGTCAGGAACTATTGTTTCACAGAGAGGGTGGTGGATATGTGGAATGCCCTCCTGCGGGAGGTGGTGGAGATGAAAATGGTAATGGAATTCAAACATGCGTGGGATAAACACAAAGGAATCCTGTTTAGAAGGAATGGATCCACGGAATCTTAGCGGAGATTAGGTGGTGATGCCGGTAATTGGGAAGCAAAACCAGTGCTGGGCAGACTTCTACGGTCTACGCCCTGATCGTGACTGAATAGATATGGATGGGCTGGAGTGTAAATTTTAAGGGGTTTCGACTTTAGCTAGAACTTAGTACAAGAACAGTGCTGGGCAGACTTCTACAGTCTGTGCCCTGAGAATGACAAGGACAAATCAAACTCGGGTATAAAGTATCACATATCATGTAAAATGAGTTTATCTTGTTGGGTAGACTGGATGGACCGTACAGGTCTTTATCTGTCATCATTTACTATGCTACTATGTTAGTCATAGCCAAATAATCATGCCCATTTCCCCTTTCCTCCATTTCTTCTCCTCTTTCTCCCTCCTTCATTCCATCTTCTCGCCATTGCTTCCCTTTTCTATTCTCTTTCTCCTTCTCGCAACTTCTGGGGGAAAGGCAACCAGGGCAGTTGCCCTAGGCCCCCAAGCCTGCCCAAATTTGAAAAAGGTATAAACCCTGCTGGTTGGTTTTGGGGCTTCTCTCAAATTTCTACCCTAGGCCCCAGTATGGCAAAACACCAGCCCTGTTGCCTCCCTCCTCCCCCTTCCTATCTCCCTCTAGGATAGGCAGCCAGAAAATTTCCATGCTGCGTCATTTATCAAGATGTTTGTTTCATTCGATTTCATTTGGTCATTTTTTCATCAAGGAAGCAACATCATATAATGCCCTTTTGGAAAATCCCCAAAATGAGCAGGAAAAACACAAATATTTGAAAGAGTATGCAATCTTTTTCTGATAGTTCATGCATCACACACTATTTGTGGATGCACCATGGTTCACACATGCATTACAGTTCACACAATAGCACACTATTAGGGAAAAGAGTGTGCAGTCTTTCAAATTTTTGTGGTTTTCCTGCTCGTTTTCAGGTTTTGATGACATGGGATACATCCTTGACATTTCCAATGTCATTCCAAACAGTTCATTCCCATCTCCCTCCTCATTCACCATGTCCAACATTTTCTCAGAGTCTTACATAAACATCATTGACAGTCCATGTCTGAAATGAATTCATTTTCTTTCTCCTCCATTGGTTTCTTACTTGTGGTGCTGCAATTAAATTATGCAACAGCCACTTTAAAGTAAAGACAAATGTGTCTGAAGCTTGTGCCTTATTTCTTCATCATTTAGAAATATCTTCATTTATTGTAAACCCATTTGATCTGTACAATGAAAGGAGGTACTTTATATCAAACTAAACCAGCATTTTCCCAAACTGTGTACCATGGCAGCCTGGTGAGCAGCAGCAAATTTTCAGGGGTGCTGTGATACATCTTGACCTCCCTCCTGCTGCCTACAATCCAGCATCGCTCCCTACTTTCCCCTCCCGCACTGCGGGGACTTCTTTCTGCTGCGTCCGGCCCTCTCTAATGCAACTTCCTGTTGTGAGGGCTGGACGCAGCAGACTGGGAAGGCCTCAGAGTGCCTGCCTGTATAAATTATGGATGGCCCAGAAATGTAAGCTGCAAGCACTGCAGTGGCAGCGGGGGAAGGCGAAGGAAGCGGCAGTGATCCTGGACCTGCAGGAAGGAAGGTAGCTAGTGATGCTGGGTTTGGGGAAGGCAGAGGTGCGCTGGATTTATGGGAGGAGAGGGGCTGCAAGGAATAGTGTGCTGGACTTTCTGGGAAGAGGGGGCTACAGGGAAAGGGAGACGTATGTGGCTGGGGTGGGGTGCAGAGACCCATGTGGCCGGGGTGGGGGTGCAGAGATCTATGTGGCTGGGGGGGGGGGGGGGGGGGTTTGCACGAAAAATTGCTCTGACACTAAGGGTACTGTGAACCGAAAAACTTTGGGAACCCATGAACTAAACTAAATTAAAAATTGTGCTGGTTTCATTTTCAGGTAAAAAAAAAAAAAACAAACAAACCAAGTGGTTTTGTGTTTGCACTTGAAATATTGAACAACATGTATTCTCAGTGGAGGAGGGTAGTTAGTGGGGTCCCGCAGGGGTCTGTGCTGGGTCCGTTGCTTTTTAATGTATTTATAAATGACCTAGAGATGGGAATAACTAGTGAGGTAATTAAATTCGCCGATGACACAAAATTATTCAGGGTCGTCAAGTCGCAGGAGGAATGTGAACGATTACAGGAGGACCTTGCGAGACTGGGAGAATGGGCGTGCAAGTGGCAGATGAAGTTCAATGTTGACAAGTGCAAAGTGATGCATATGGGTAAGAGGAACCCGAATTATAGCTACGTCTTGCAAGGTTCCGTGTTAGGAGTTACGGATCAAGAAAGGGATCTGGGTGTCGTCGTTGATGATACGCTGAAACCTTCTGCTCAGTGTGCTGCTGCGGCTAGGAAAGCGAATAGAATGTTGGGTGTTATTAGGAAGGGTATGGAGTCCAGGTGTGCGGATGTTATAATGCCGTTGTATCGCTCCATGGTGCGACCGCACCTGGAGTATTGTGTTCAGTACTGGTCTCCGTATCTCAAAAAAGATATAGTAGAATTGGAAAAGGTACAGCGAAGGGCGACGAAAATGATAGTGGGGATGGGACGACTTTCCTATGAAGAGAGGCTGAGAAGGCTAGGGCTTTTCAGCTTGGAGAAGAGACGGCTGAGGGGAGATATGATAGAAGTGTATAAAATAATGAGTGGAATGGATCGGGTGGATGTGAAGCGACTGTTCACGCTATCCAAAAATACTAGGACTAGAGGGCATGAGTTGAAGCTACAGTGTGGTAAATTTAAAACGAATCGGAGAAAAGTTTTCTTCACCCAACGTGTAATTAGACTCTGGAATTCGTTTCCGGAGAACGTGGTACGGGCAGTTAGCTTGACGGAGTTTAAAAAGGGGTTAGATAGATTCCTAAAGGACAAGTCCATAGACCGCTATTAAATGGACTTGGAAAAATTCCGCATTTTTAGGTATAACTTGTCTGGAATGTTTTTACGTTTGGGGAGCGTGCCAGGTGCCCTTGACCTGGATTGGCCACTGTCGGTGACAGGATGCTGGGCTAGATGGACCTTTGGTCTTTCCCAGTATGGCACTACTTATGTACTTATGTACTTATGTATGTCAGTGATTTATGCTGATAAATTGGCGCTCATGACATTTTTGGACACATGCATGGAAGAGTTTTTGGAATGTAAGTTGATAATGAAGCGTTTAGTATCAAACAATTACTCAGGGTGTATTCTTGGTTTTATGCCAGCATACACTTTGATCACAGCAAAGCAGAGGAAGTAATAACAGGGTGTGTGTTGGGCATAGTTTAGCAGTAGAAATATTTTGCACTGCAGCTGTAGCAGGAAAGAAAGCTAGTTGTAAAACTCCAAGGTTTTTAGTACATCATCGCCTCAACAACTGAAGGCTTTATCAAGCATTATTTATTCTCAAAACTGCTCAACTAAGTGAAAGAATCCTGCAAAAATGTTGGAACCTGAACAGATAATAATGCACACTCTAAATTAGATGGCATCTCTTACAGAGTCTGATTTATCAAAGTGTACCAGGCGAGGCTGAGGAAGACGCCCTGAGGCTGTACAAACAGATTATTTTGGGAAACTGTGGTTTCTGTGCATGTGCATCTCCTCTCCTGTGCTCCCCCAATCCACAGCTCACTGATTAAGGATCCCCAGTAAGGAATAAAAAACATTCTCTCATTCCTCTTCAGGCCTATACAGATCTCCCATGCAGACAATTAGAACCAGGGAGTCCAGGAACAGTTTATATAAAAATATCCATTTATTGGGCGCTCCCCAAACAAAAAGGTACATATAGTAAGCTAATAAAAACAAAACAATCAAATATACAGTCTAGGGCCAGTTTAAGGCATGAGCCAGATGATGCCAAAGCCCTAGGGTGCTAAGAGCCTACCTTACCAGCCCATCTGTGCAGCACTATAACTACACCCCCCCCCCCCCCCCCCCGCACAAACAAACCACACAGAGCTCTTCTCCTCCTTCTCCACCCATTGTTCCCTTAGTGCACAACCCCTTCCCCCTCCCATGCAACATCCCCAGCTTACCCACCTTTTCTTCTCTGCTACATCTTGAGCATTTCAAATTTTGCAGCCAAAGCCAGCATTACAAAGGAGATGGATATAGCCAAGTGTGTGTCCACTGTCTTCCTCACCTGTTTCTACTGAAAAGTGCAGGAGAGGGAGGGGAACAGAGCAAAGAAGGAGGGTAAACATAACTTGAATGCCATTAGTTTGTTGCAGTGAGAATAAAACTTTCACCGAGAGCCTGATGCACAAATCTTACCGTGCTAGCAACATCCGATTTAGACTGGTTCTAGTCAGTTTAGCGTTCACGTTATTCAGCGAGTAATGCATAAAGGGATTCTACATTGATCTTACCGTTCGTGATAGCATCCAATGATAATCCTATACAAATGTATTACAACAAGCTGACTAGTATTAAAATGAGCATTCCGAGCAATGCACAGCCGTTACTAAGCGATGCACAGAAAGAAGCACCTACGTTTAACATGTAAAATTTTCCGGGATGACCGGAGCTGTCTTAGCATGACGGTAACTTCTCAGCAGAGCAGTCTGCTGTCATATTTTAATTGTATTTGCATGTGCGTGTGTCCTGCACTTAATAGCATTGTGAAAAAGTTGCCATGGAACAAAAAAAAAAAAAAATCTGAAACATGTTGTGAAGGTGCGTCCACGGCACCCGCAGCTGGAAAAAAAGCTACACGTGACTTTCATACATACACCTATGAATAATAACCCACCCCCGTGGTATGAAAGTTGTCATGGAACCCTACAAAAAAAATTGTAAAAAGGGTGTCATGGAACTTGCTGAAGTACATTATGGAGGTGCGTCCACGGCACATGCATTGTAGCTCTTTTTTTCATAGGCATGCATATAGCATTGACGCTTAGCAAGTGACTCTGCACATGCGCTAGGTGCTTTTCCTACCGAGCTGATTGCTGAAATTGCATGCATTTCATTTGCAGATCTAAACTATTGCAGTTTTTAATGGTGACTTTTAAGCATTGGCCCCTGAAGGTCAACACATGGTTCTTACACATGGCTTGTTACATCAGGTCTTTAAAGTCAGACATTGTGGGGGAAATGATATATATGGTGCCTAAAAAAAATCAGTGAAGTGTATTCTATAATAGGCGCCTAGATTTAGGTGGGGTATATAGAATACATTTAGTTGCTATCTCAGTGCCTAAAACTATGCACATCCATTTACACCAATGAAAACATGGTGTAAATCCTGGCAAGTAGATTTACACACACTGGGCCATATTCTATAACTGTGTGTGTAAATTTCAGAATGCCCAAGAAATGCCCATTTCCCTCACCTATAACCATGCTGCCCCTTTTTGCCTGCACACGTTAGAAGTTCGGCGCACTTTGTTACAGAATACGTTTAGCGAGTTGTGCACGTAAATTCTAATTAGTGCCAATTATTGCTTGTTAAGTGCTGTTATCAGCGCTCATTAGCTTGTTAAGTTGCAAGCATTGTTATAGAATCCACTTGGATTTCGGTGTGGATCTCTAGGTGCGCTATATAGAATCTGAGGGCGTATAGGTAAATATCTTTATTAGTTTCAAAATATAACAAACATCAACATACCTATCCAAATGTCAGACACTGTAATGTGTGAAAATGTTTCCCACTGTATTGAGCGCTGAATGTAAACACTAGCTTCAGTCACAAGATGGCAGACAAGCTGAGAACTCACATGGCCTCAAGAAGAGAGCCTCAGGTGGAGTGAGATTCTAGCAGAGTGAGTTGAGAGAATAGATAAGGCAATATAGTTATCACTTTTACTATATTTTATCATTTGGAAATTTTATTGATTTTTGAAAGAGAAAAGTAGAGTTTCCTAAGCTGAGTTAAAAGAAGAGATTTAAGCATTGCTAGTTACATTAAAAGTCAGAGCTTGTTAGCTTTGATAGTGTTAAAATAAATTAGAATATATACCTCAACTGGGTACTCTATGTGGCTAATTAGTTCAAAAATATGCCTTGCCCTACATCGGAAGCTTTAAAGGAGTTCATTAATCTATTAAAGAATAGGCTGTAGGTAAGGCTGAAACCTAGATAACAGTATAAAGTGAAATATTCCTGTAGCATCTCTCTTCTTCAACAGAAAAAAAACTCTAGTCAAATAAGACATGCATGCTAGCCTTTAGTGCATAAGCTAATGCATTGCTTTCCCAATTTATTTATTTAGCACATGCATAGTCACCAGACCAAGAAATAGCTTTATCTATGGCTAAATGGTTTTCCTGAAGCCCTCCCTCCAGCTTAGTCAAGAGATGTTCCTCAGCAATAGTTTGAACTGCACAGCAACTGCAGCCTGCTTGATCCACAAGACCCCATTGATTTTGAAAGGATTTACAAGAACCCTGTCTTGTTTAGAAACAATGTATACAGTGATTCCCAAATCTGTTCTGGGGGAACCCCAGCCAATCTACATATACTGCCTCCTTGGTATGCAAATCTCTCTCATGCATATCCATTATGGATATCCTGAAAACCTGACTGGCTGGGGTTCCCCCAGGAAAGGTTTGGGACTCGTTTAATTTTATGTCACCCCCCCCAGGCACTGTGGAAGACTGACAGATGGGCAAATAAGATCTGAGGTAAGGGTCATAAGCCCCAACCTCACCACTCACTCAACACTGTCCTTGAGGCACACATCAGGGTCTCATGATGGATTGTTTATTTTCTTATACGTACCATAATATGCTACATTGTACAGTTCTGTTAAGTATAAGCCAGTAAAGCTGTTTGGTGTTGAACAGTTTGTTTCGGTAGATTCTGGAGTGCAAGGAAGATTTGTCACAGAGCTCAGGGAGCAACTTTACCTGTTTTGAAACTAGCTGTCCACGCTTTAGAAGACACAGATCCTGTTTCTGGGAAGTACTAGAGGGCTCAGTTCCACAAAACAAACTCCAGAAACCTGAAGATGTACCTGGTCTGTATCCTGTGGGGTACAAGCAGCTGTAGGATGAATAAGGTAATACCCTTCAATAAGTTTGTAATCCATTCATTCACTCTAGAACTTTAGGCTGTATCTTACTCATTAATTTCCTTCTGTACAAATTCTATGTGGTTTATCCTTTGAATATGGGGTCTCCAGAATTGTATTCAGTATTCTCACTACTGATTTATACCAAGGCATTATCACCTCCCTTTTCCCGCTAGTAGTTATTCCTCTATGCAACCCAGCACCATCCTGGCTTTTGGCCTCTGAAGATGTGATCAACCCCAGATTCCTCTCTTGTTTTATGCACATCAGAACTTCATCTCCTAAATTGTTTCAGTGTACTGTATATGAAGAGCAGTGTGTTGAGTTTTATAAATACTGTACTGCTCCTTTGAGTGTTGGAAACTCAAATACATGACTCTGAAGTTGTTTAGCATTACATCCCTTGCCTCCATATACCTGGGACTTAATGAACTATTATTAACCTATGTGGATGACATCCTGCTTCTCTTACCAGTGACAGCAACAAACCTAGATCCAACTCAATCTGTAGCGAATGGCATGACTGTTGTCAGCACCTGGGCCCTGACCAATAAACTGAAATTGTATACCCCCAAAAAACAAGGTCCTGTGGTTCTGAAATCAGGGAGTTGAGATCCCATCAATATCCTTGACCAATGGTTAAATGTTTACAGTTGAATCTGAAACCAGAGTATTAGGGGTCTTGCTCGACTCTTCACTCACCTTCACTTCCCATATTAACTAGCTTTGGAAGAAAGCATTATTCAAAATGAGACAGCTACGTCTAGTCAGATCATTCTTCGACCAAAAAGCCTTCACACTGCTAGTCAAAATGTTAGTCCTACCTCATTTGGATTACTGTAACGTTCTATTTCTTGGTATTGTGTCAATATCAGAAAAAAGTGCAAATCATACAGAACACAGCTGCTAGACTAATATACAGATTGAATAGATATACTACTTCAACTCATTTAAACTCACTCTGCTGCTCCCCAGTATCTCTCCATACTCGTCCTTCCCTACACCCCTTCCCGTGCACTCCGCTCCATGGATAAATCCTTCTTATCTGTTCCCTTCTCCACTACTGCCAATGCCAGACTTCGCGCCTTCTGTCTTGCTGCACCCTACGCCTGGAATAAACTTCCTGAGCCCCTACGTCTTGCCCCATCCTTGGCCACCTTTAAATCTAGACTGAAAGCCCACCTCTTTAACATTGCTTTTGACTCGTAACCACTTGTAACCACTCGCCTCCACCTACCCTCCTCTCTTCCTTCCCGTACACATTTGATTACTTTATTTTTTGTCTATTAGATTGTAAGCTCTTTGAGCAGGGACTGTCTTTCTTCTATGTTTGTGCAGCGCTGCATACGCCTTGTAGCGCTATAGAACTGCTAAATAGTAGTAGTAGTAAACAAACTGCATTGGCTTCCCATAGCAGAAAGACTCCGATTCAAAGCTGCTGTTTAGTTTTTCAAATCCTACAGGGCTTCAATTCTGAACTGCTAAGACTGCTTCGCTATGTCTGGCCCAGTCTAAAAGACTGAAACAACAACTGATGCTAGCTAGCATCACCGTTCCAAAAGACAATTAGAAACCAGAAGATTTTCAGCTCTCTATTCCCCGTTCTTGTCAAAATATGGAACTCCCTATTCCCATCAGAACAGAAAACAGCTACCTCAACTTCAGGAAGAGGTTATAAACCTTTCTGTTCCCAAAGACTACTTCATAACAATCCATTATGAGTTCTGCCTCCAATATCATCCATTATCCTTTCCTTTCGTCTCGCCTAGAATGTAAACCGCACTGAACCCTGGAAGGGGGATACTAGCAATATACAAGAACTGATTTGAATTGAATGCATTGAAGATGGAATTCTGCCTATGTGGATTTACTGATACAATGTACACTTCCATAGATTTGGTTTAAATTTTCCAACCTTTAAGGGAGTGCGATATATCTATGTTATAATCATTTCCATATCAAGCAGCTCTATGATGGAATGAGTTGCCTATTTAAACAATTATCCCATTATAGAAAATATTTTTATTTCAGAAATTTGTATTGAATAAGTCAATAGTTTTATGTTAAGATTGGTAAGCCCTAGCTTCTTTTTTGTAAACTGCACTGAACTTTTTTGGTATACGTGGGTTGTGTGCCAAAGGTGAATAGACACACAGTGCTCCTATATTTACTCTTTGCTGTGTACAAACTCCATCCAGTTTGAGACTTGGTTCCTTCAGACAGCTATTATGTGAGCAGGACTACCAACCA
The DNA here is from genome assembly GCF_901765095.1 of Microcaecilia unicolor. Taxonomy (NCBI): domain Eukaryota; kingdom Metazoa; phylum Chordata; class Amphibia; order Gymnophiona; family Siphonopidae; genus Microcaecilia; species Microcaecilia unicolor. The sequence continues at coordinate 120,970,365 of NC_044034.1, read as the reverse complement.
TGCCAAAACATGATATTCCAGGATGGAATTTGTCACGAGGGGTAGGCTTGACCTGGAAGAATAACATTGCCTTATCAGGGACCATTCCTGCTTCTGGGACTGGACTTCCTCTGGCAGAAGCCTCCTGCTGCACAAGTCATAAGACATTTATGGGCCCTTTTACCAAGCTGTGGAAAGCACTGTGTGTTTACTGTAGCAAAAAAAATGCCTTACTGCAGGGTGTGCTCAGGCATCCCGCAGTAATTTTGGGATTGGCACGCTCTGCCTATGTGCTAAACAATAACATTTATTTTTTTAGTGCTGGGGACGGAAAGTGGGCATGTTCTGTGCTAATTGGATAGCGCAACTACATTGCTGTGCACTAACCAATTAGCACGATTAGCACGTGAGTTCCTACAGCCTACAAAAAAGATCACAGTAGGGTCTTATATGCTAATGGCCATGCACTAATGGGAAAATCAGTGTGTGGTCATTAATAAGGAAATTGTCCATTTTACCTCTGCAGTAAAAATGGCCTTAGCGTATGGGAATGACCCGCATAAGGACATGCTGAGGCCACTTTTGTAGAAGTTTGGTAAAAGGGCCCTTATAATCTTCTACTGTTTGGGGGCGTAGCCAGACAGCCAATTTTGGGTGGGCCTGAGTCCAAGGTGGGTGAGCACAGAATTCATGCCCACCCTGTCCCTAGCTCCCCTCTGCTCTTCATCCCTCCCTCCACCTGCAAGACCAAAATATTAAATACCTGAGCAGGAGGGATCTACAAACCCCACCAGCTGAGGATTTCCTCTTGCTCAGGCAGCCGGTGCTCTTCCAAACGGCAGCCGGCAGCACTTTCCTCGAGCTGATGCCACGGCTAACTGGCTGTGCGTGCATGAAAACTAAGCATGTGCAGAGGTGTTGGTATCAGCTCGAAGCAAGTGCTGCCAGCTGCCATTTGGAAGAGCACCAGCTGCCTGAGGAGGAATTCTTCAGATGACGGGGGTTTGAGGATCTCTGCCAGCCATAGCAGGAATGCCACAATTTTGGGTGGGCCTGAGTCCAAATAGGGTGGGCCCTGGCCCATGGCTACGCCACTGCATAAGAAGTGTTGTTTCTCAGGCCAAATGGGTATAATATTTAGCGCCTTGTTAGAGAAAATGTTTTTTTTTTTCTCTCCTTGGTGTTTTTCTAAGACATGGACATTAGTGATAGGATTTATAACTGTACCACCTATTATTATTATTATTTGTGAGCTAAGATAAATGAAGTACTATAATTTTTCTAAATCCTGGGTGTCCATCTCTGTTACCAGCATATCAGGAAGAGCTACTGGATTTGGGGGAGAGGTAAGACATCTCGTAAGCCTTGGGGCTCATTTTCAAAGCACTTAGACTTACAAAGTTCCATAGGTTACTATTGGGCTCATTTTCAAAGGAGAAAAACGTCCAAAAAGTAACATAAATCTGCATTTGGACGTTTTGCTCAAAAAACAGCCACATTGATATTTTCAAAATTTTTCTTCACCCAACGCATAATTAAACTCTGGAATTTGTTGCCGGAGAACGTGGTGAAGGCGGTTAGCTTGGCAGAGTTTAAAAAGGGGTTAGACGGTTTCTTAAAGGACAAGCCCATAAACCACTACTAAATGGACTTGGGAAAAATCCACAAATCCAGGAATAACATGTATAGAATGTCTGTACGTTTGGGAAGCTTGCCAGGTGCCCTTGGCCTGGATTGGCCACTGTTGTGGACAGGATGCTGGGCTCGATGGACCGTTGGTCTTTTCCCAGTGTGGCATTACTTATGTAATTTTTAGACATTTTCCCAAGAAGTTCATCAGAAGTGCGTTCAAATCACAAGGGGCGTGTCAGAGGCATGTTTTATTTATTTATTACATTTGTACCCCCCCGCTTTCCCACACATGGCAGGCTCAATGCGGCTTACATAGTAACAATATACATGTTAAGGGTGGGACTTGGGCGTTCCTGACATTTTTCAGCCATAATGGAACAGAACAAAACCATCCACGACTAACAGACATTTTGAGCTAGACCTGTTTTTATAACGAGTAAGGCACAAAAAGGTGCCCTAAATGACCACTGGAGGGAATCGGGGTGACTTCCCCTTACTCCCTCAGTGGTCACTAACTCTCTTCCACCCCCCAAAATGTGATTAAAAATATTACTTGCCAGCCTCTACGCCAACCTCAGATGTTATACTCAGGTCCATTAGAACAGCATGCAGATCCCTGGAACAATCTAGTGGTGGGCATAGTGCACTGCACACAGGTGGATCCAGGCCCATACTTCTCTACCTGTTACACTTGTGGAGGAAACTGTGAGCCCTCCAGAAATCCACCGTACCCACATATAGGTACCCCCTTCACCCGTAAGAGCTATGGTAGTGGTGTACAGTTGGGGATAGTGGGTTTTGGGGGACTCAGCAGACAAGATAAGGGAGCAATGGTGAGATGTGTACCTGGGTGCATTTTATGAAGACCACTGCAGTGCCCCCTAGGGTGCCCTATTGCTTTCATGGGATGTCAGTGGGACAAGTCTATTAAAAATGCTGGCTCCTCCTATATCCCAATGGCTTGATTTTGTGCATTTTGCACTTGGACATTTTTTGTTTGAGAAAGGACAAAAATACAAAATGTCCAAATCACAAAACCTTGTTGAAAACAGTATTTTCGAAAACAAAAGATAGATGTTTTTCTTTTTCCGAAAATGACCTTCTTTCCTATTCAAATTTTGGACGTTTTTTGCAAACTGTCCAAAGTCAGACTTAGCCATATCGAAAATGCCCCTCCACATAACTTTGTAAGTCTGTTTGCTTTGAAAATACAACTCAGTCACCCCAGTCCCTTTTACCTTGGAAGAGATGGTGTTATATGGGCCCATTTAAATGTTTTCATCCAGAGCCCGTTAAATCATAGCTATACCAATGGCCTAGAGCACCCACTACCCTTGCACTGGCTCTGGACATACAAGCCTGATTCACCAATGTTCTGCTCTCTCTCCTGATAGGCTCTGTCTACTCAGGATAACAGCATGCCGTTAAGCAGAGTATAGAACATCACTGTGAAGACTCAGGACTCTTGAACCAAAATCTTTTTTAATGCAATTCAAACAAAAGGAAATAACTTACTGTTAGATGTGCTGGACAACAATCTCTGCCTTGCAGACTGAGAGTCTGTTCTCACCAGCTCACCAGGGAAGCTAAGAGTAAATGCTGTGAATAGTTTTAAACTGGCAAAAACCTGGTTATTTACAGTAGCTTGAAAGGGGTGTATGCAACAGGTATAGCAAAGACAGCTTACAGTTCTTAGAAAACCATGCTACAAGCACAATCTCAACCCCAAAATGGGAAGAGAAGGGGCGGACTACAGTCCAAATACACAGGGACAAGAGGCCAGCCAATAGGAACAGTCCCACAAAGCCTAGGGAACAGGGACAGCTGCTCAGGAAGAGCCTAACACAAGAGAACTACAATGCATCATTTTGTAGTCCTATCCTACTTAAAGAGCAAAGGACACATAAATAACAAACACCTGCCTCCATGAATATGGAGGCAGAACAACCAAGATATTTTCCCCATAGAATAGTAAAAACATTTTTGTGATTCAAAGCCTGAAAGGTGTTATAGAATAATACTTTTATTCTTTACACTAAGATGGTAAAATGATTTTCAGCCCTACAGCATTGAAGTTCCTGCTTATCTAAGCTTGGCACTGTTCTGCTAAATGATTTACCAAGTTAAAAAAATAGAGAAGTCTTGCAGGGATTATATACCACTAGTCAAAAAGCCCCGTTTCTGATGCAAATGAAACGGGGGCTAGCAAGGTTTTCTTCACAGTGTGCATGTGAGAGTGTGTGTGTCCCTGCCCTCTCTCCCTTCCCCTGTGCTGTCTGTCCCCTCCCCCCTCCGAGTCCAGTCCTTCAGTGTTAAGTTTCCTGCTGTGCTGTGTTTGTGTTACAGAGAGAGTGAGGGCGTCTCTGTCCCCTCCCCCCTCTGTGTCCTTCACTGTTACAGAGAGGGATTTCGTGCTGTGCTGTTTTCCTTCACTCATAGGGAAACCGGATATCTCTGGCGCTTCACACTTCCGGCTGGAGGCTTCATTAGAACGTTGGTGGTGCCTTTTATATATAGAGATAGTATAATAATCCTGTGAAAATAATCCTGATCGATTAGTAGACCATATATTTCTAGATTGTCAAGTATCTACTTTCTCCTGTAATTAAAATTCTGGGAGTCGATTTAGATCAAACTCTTTCGATGGAACCACAGGTTAACGCCTTGATTAAAAGCTCTTTTTTCTTGTTGAGAACTGAGAAAAATCAGAAAGTTTTTTTGAATGTGAAAAATTTAGATTGCTTGTTCAATCTCTACTATTGTCTAAATTTGATTATTGTAATCTGAGGTATCTTGCTTGGAGCTCAATTGGCTTCCATTGGAGGCCAGGATTTTGCTTAAATTTTCTTCTGTACTATATCAAGTCTTAAATGGAGATTGTCCTGAATACTTGTTATCTCATTTGGAGTTTTCAGTTCCTTCTAGAAACAGGATTCACACTAACTCCCCTTTTGCTTTCCTTCTGTTAAAGGTATAAAGCAACAAGTTCTGTGACAAAATCCTTGCTTATTAGGCACCTAAAATTTGGAGAGAACATGCTTTATGTTTTAATGATAATCTTAGTTACTCTCTTTTTAGGAAAAAGTTAAAGACCTTACTTTTTAAAACATTCCTTGTTTACAACAGAGATTGAAGTTTTTGAAATGGGACTTTTGTTTTACTTGAATGTATTTCCCAAGTGACTGTCTTGGCATGTCTTGTTGTAAACCACTTTGAATTTGTGATACTAGCAGTATATAAGTATAAATAAATGTAAATGTAACATGTTTTTGGATTCCAGAATTCAAAAGGCAAATTTCATCTTGAAATTAAATAACTGAGGGGGTCTTTACAAAGGTGCAATAGTGTTTTTAGCACATGCTAAACGCTAGAGATGCCCATAGGAATATATGAGCGTCTCTAAAGTTTAGCGCATGCTTATTTTTAGTGCGCACTAAAAACACTAGCACACCTTTGCAAAAGGGGCCCTGAGTTTGTCAAAATATAATTTTGCTGTTTGATGTTAGGTGACATATCTTAGTGAAGTCTTAGCAACAAAAACAAAACCTCTAAGAAATTTCCTGTCTAAAATACGTTTATTTTTACTGCATGATGCATGCACAGAAGAAACAAATCTCTGCAAAATGACCAAGAAAAGACGGACAACGCTCCAGTTGATAAAAGTTTATTAAAAGAGAATCGAGACTCGACACAGCTATGTTTTGGCTGATGAGGTCTGCATCAGGAGTCTCTTAGATTAAATAAGGTCATCCACTTGATAAATTGGTCATCGCAAATGTATAGGAATAATAAATTGTGCGCTCTGTATGCCCAAGAAGTACAGAAGCTCATGAGCAGTGAAACTCCAAGAGTGAATTTTTCAAATGTTTCTGCTAGCACTGGAAATGCCGTGTGCTGGGGGTGGAATTACCACCAGCGCCTGGGTTGGACCGGCAGTAGTTCCAGCTTACCGCTGCTTTGTACAGAGAACCTTAAATTGTGGTGTTCCACAGGCTCTTTGTCACCCCATCTGTTCAATGTTTATATGAGCCATTTAGGTAGCTTCCTGCAAGGTAAGAACACCTTCTCCTTATCATATGCTGATGATATATTTATACGTACTGTTCAAAACATAATCAAATCTTTTCTGCTGCTGAAATTTTACATACAAATAGTTGAGGATTGGGCAATGGTAAATTTTCTTAAACCCCTCACAAAAAATTATTTTGGTCTGGTGATCAACAAAAAGTAGCCTTGGAAGAATTGCTTCTTCCTTCAGAAACTTCTTTATGGTCTGATAAGTTTAGAGTACTGAGGTTTGATAATAAGTCTAGAGTACTGAGGTTAATACTAGATTCTAAGCTGTCCTATGTGCATCAAATTGATAATCTCGTGAAAAGGGTTTTTTTTTTTTTTACCCTGCAGAAATTGAGGATGATTAAAGCTTTGTTAAATCCAGTAAGCATCAGGTTTATTTCCCAGGCAGTTCTTTTACCATTTTTAGACTATTGCAACTCGCTGTATTGTTCTATAAATAAGCAACAACGGAAGAGACTAAAACTCTTACAAAATACCTCGGCTAGGTTGATTTTTAAAATGAATATAGCGAGATTAGTCCTCTTAAAAAACTGCATTGGCTGAGAATAGAATTTTGTATTTATTTTAAAAAATCATCTGTTTGCACAGATTAAATTCAGATATGATAGGTGGCTTACTATTATTAAAAAAAAAAAAAAGAATTGGTTTGAGAAGCTCAAAGACATTATTGCTCAATCTTCCCTCAGTTAGAGGAATGAATCGGAAAGTACTAAGGGAGCATATTTTCTTTTAATTTCAAGGTGCAAAAACGTTGCCTGTTGAGATTTGGTTGACTACGCCTCATCTTTTATTTAGGAAGGTTCTTAAAACTTATCTATTTTGTTTTAAAAATAATATTACATTACCAATTCAATAATTCTTTATGAAATATGTACTGAATATGTTGTTCTCTCTGATGTAATTCCTTCCAATTAGGATTGTGCTGCCATTTTGTAATCTGTTTTGAATTGTTGAGATAAAAGTGGAATATAAGTTACAAAATTGAATAGATGGAAAATACAATTTGTTAAGCGAAGTCCTAAGCCATCTGAGATTGTGCATGTAAAAAGTTCAAACTCCAGCCTTTTTTCTCCAAAGGAAGAACCAAAGGAGAATATTTGTAGCCAGGCACTGACATATTGTCTATATTCAAGATGCCTGTGCATGGAGTTTTTCCTATACTGTTGCTTAAATCCTTTTGTGGCTGCAACCCCAAATGATATGGCTGTGGGGGAGAGATATATGCAGTCTTAATTTGTTTCTCATTTGCCATGCAGGCTGATCTGACTGCTCTAGGAATGATGTAACTTTATAGGATTTCTACCTGGAGGTTACCTGATCAGCAGTAAATTAACTTAACATATACTAATGCATATGTAAATATGTGTTGAATTGATTTCGTGCATACTAAAATTTAAGATGTGCTAAATGAATGCACATCCACACTTTCTACAATAATTCCCCAGCAATTGCTGTATGCCCATTAAACTATGAAAAAAAGAAAACACTTTGTTAAAGACCATGATTTATTTTTTTTTAAAGCCATTCCTCTTAAATAAAATTCTAAACATTCACCATATTTTGTCACTGTATAAAAATGTACAGTGGCTTTATTGACATGTACATTCCATTATGTTTACAGCTGCGAGATATGAGGCACACTCAGTATTGCACTTCATTAAAATTTCAGGCTCAAACATAACCCAGAAGTTCAAATGAAACTGTTGATGTAATGTAGTAACTCTTATACAGGACAAACATTGATATCTTTATATACAGCGTGATACCTGTTACATTTATATACCACCTTAACACAATTTTGTTTTATAACAGTCTAGGAAATAAACCAAATATTCTTCTTTTCCCAACCCGTGATGCAGTTACAATTGTACAAGATTATAAAAAGTCACTATATATCAATGATTCAATGATCCAAAGGCCAGCATTACTTATGCCTTTTCTCCAAAGCATTATGTTACACACTGGTTACTTGTAAGTGTATGATGCCCGCAACAGTCACATTTGAATACCTCAAGTTTCCATATCTTTGTATAGAAAAGAATTTCTCACAGCACAAATTTCTGTACATGGTATCTGGCATCCTTCTTACACTGTACAATTGTTCGTGCCCTTGGAGTCTGAAGTGGTCCCCTCCTCATTCTCACTATGGTTTAGACTCCACGCCTGGCACTATGGGGCTACCAGCTCTGCTCTAGCAAACATAAAAGCTGTTCAAAATGTGTGAGCATTTCTGCAAACCCCGCAGCCCAGAGCAAATTCTTCACCAGTGGCTGGATGAACAACATGAAGAGGACATTCTGTTCCTTCCAGCTGTTTCCCTTTGGGGCCTGTAATAATTTTAAAGAAAAAATAAGGAAGAAATAAATCTGTTTACTGGAAGCCAAGTGAGTTTAAACTAATAGCCAAGCAGCTGGGATTTTTCATCTTCTCAGGTTCCAACTACTCCTCACAGTAAAAGAAATCACATCACATTCAGAAAAATGTTTGTTAAATGGAATTTGTTAATTATGCAATTCAAATCTTTTTGAAATACTGCATAAACCATATGTAGATAGAAATGGAAGTCACTAAAAAGTACAAGTTTAGAAGTCAGGTTAATAGCTACAATTTTAAGACTAGAAATGACAATGGAGCTCAGGTACACCAACCATAGAATGCTGAAACCACACATATAATGCAATTTAATGAATGACAGCAAAATCTTTGCAAAACGTACTTTACTGCCATAGTACAGTAAAGAATTCCGCTGACAAGCTTCAAGTAGCAGATACACTACACCAGCTACAAAGAGAAAAACAATCCTACAGAAGAAAATGGCATACCAGAATTACAAGTTTAAAATTAAGTTGTTTATATTTTTGCAATAATTGGTGATGATTTATACACATTCATGCTCAATCTGTACATTAAGTCTGGAGTCAGAAAAAAGACTGCCCAAATTTGGGTGTTCAAAATTTGTATGTATTTTATAAAATGTTTGCTAAATACAGAGTCTTTCATAAAATATGTAAAGAGTTGAACAAAAAAAATGTATATTTGGTGGTATGTACAGCTACTTTAATAAAAAAAACACACAAAAGTGACATCACTCAAGGCTTTGTATATGTAAGTAGCTGCACTTACACATATAAGCAGGGATTTTGTCATTTATACATCTCTGTGGCAGATTTGCAACAAACATCTAAGGGGCAAGCCCAGGTCCAAATAACTAGACTGACATTTGTACACAACTTTGAGCAGGTATAAATGTTAAAATTGAAATTTTTTCCAGCTATAAATGTGTTGCCATTACTGTCTACTTCTATTTCTTATAAGGCAGTGTCATTTTGGAACTCCTTACTATTAGAACTTAGATTGACAGAAATTACTTACATTTTAGGAAGTCACATAAGACTGAAGTAATTTCGATATATACAGTGGTGGAAATAAGTATTTGATCCCTTGCTGATTTTGTAAGTTTGCCCACTGACAAAGACATGAGCAGCCCATAATTGAAGGGTAGGTTATTGGTAACAGTGAGAGATAGCACATCACAAATTAAATCCGGAAAATCACATTGTGGAAAGTATATGAATTTATTTGCATTCTGCAGAGGGAAATAAGTATTTAATCCCTCTGGCAAACAAGACCTAATACTTGGTGGCAAAACCCTTGTTGGCAAGCACAGCGGTCAGACGTCTTCTGTAGTTGATGATGAGGTTTGCACACATGTCAGGAGGAATTTTGGTCCACTCCTCTTTGCAGATCATCTCTAAATCATTAAGAGTTCTGGGCTGTCGCTTGGCAACTCGCAGCTTCAGCTCCCTCCATAAGTTTTCAATGGGATTAAGGTCTGGTGACTGGCTAGGCCACTCCATGACCCTAATGTGCTTCTTCCTGAGCCACTCCTTTGTTGCCTTGGCTGTATGTTTTGGGTCATTGTCGTGCTGGAAGACCCAGCCACGACCCATTTTTAAGGCCCTGGCGGAGGGAAGGAGGTTGTCACTCAGAATTGTACGGTACATGGCCCCATCCATTCTCCCATTGATGCGGTGAAGTAGTCCTGTGCCCTTAGCAGAGAAACACCCCCAAAACATAACATTTCCACCTCCATGCTTGACAGTGGGGACGGTGTTCTTTGGGTCATAGGCAGCATTTCTCTTCCTCCAAACACGGCGAGTTGAGTTCATGCCAAAGAGCTCAATTTTTGTCTCATCTGACCACAGCACCTTCTCCCAATCACTCTCGGCATCATCCAGGTGTTCACTGCCAAACTTCAGACGGGCCGTCACATGTGCCTTCCGGAGCAGGGGGACCTTGCGGGCACTGCAGGATTGCAATCCGTTATGTCGTAATGTGTTACCAATGGTTTTCGTGGTGACAGTGGTCCCAGCTGCCTTGAGATCATTGACAAGTTCCCCCCTTGTAGTTGTAGGCTGATTTCTAACCTTCCTCATGATCAAGGATACCCCACGAGGTGAGATTTTGCGTGGAGCCCCAGATCTTTGTCGATTGACAGTCATTTTGTACTTCTTCCATTTTCTTACTATGGCACCAACAGTTGTCTCCTTCTCGCCCAGCGTCTTACTGATGGTTTGTAGCCCATTCCAGCCTTGTGCAGGTGTATGATCTTGTCCCTGACATCCTTAGACAGCTCCTTGCTCTTGGCCATTTTGTAGAGGTTAGAGTCTGACTGATTCACTGAGTCTGTGGACAGGTGTCTTTCATACAGGTGACCATTGCCGACAGCTGTCTGTCATGCAGGTAACGAGTTGATTTGGAGCATCTACCTGGTCTGTAGGGGCCAGATCTCTTACTGGTTGGTGGGGGATCAAATACTTATTTCCCTCTGCAGAATGCAAATAAATTCATATACTTTCCACAATGTGATTTTCCGGATTTAATTTGTGATGTGCTATCTCTCACTGTTACCAATAACCTACCCTTCAATTATGGGCTGCTCATGTCTTTGTCAGTGGGCAAACTTACAAAATCAGCAAGGGATCAAATACTTATTTCCACCACTGTAGAAATTGGTCCCTAGTTGATTTTTGTTTTAATTTTATTCTGTATTAACGGAGTGATACGTAACATCTGAAAATGTGGTTCACTCTTGTTTAACATGTAGCTCACTTGGACTATTCATGGTATTAGTGGGATAGAAGTCTAGTATAATGTAATGTAATAAAAATACAGAATACACATATACTTTTAAAGAATGCCCACGTCATGTCTTCTTTAAGTCTGTGATTGCTGCCTGCATGCACATGTAAGTGGTGTGCCTTCTAAAACCACTACTTATATAAGTATTTACTAGGGATGTGCAGCCCAACATTTTTTTTTATGTCATGTCTAGTTTCCTATGCCATTCACAGAAAATTTCATTTTTTTTCAGGGCAAAGTAGGCAGGAGTGCACACAGTTTCCAATACAAGAAAACACCCAAATTTTGTTTCTCTCTCTTATCGTTTCAGGGTAAAAATGATATGAGAAATGATGTTTCAAACGAATGCACTTAGAACATAAGAGTAGCCGTACTGGATCAGCCCAATGGCCCATCTAGCCCAGTACAGTGAAACCTCAGTTTTCGTCGATAATTCGTCTGAAAATTATCGATGAAAACCGAAACCGACGAAAACCGAGGCAACAAGCAATTTTTCTTCTAAATTCTTTTAAATGAATAAAAAAGACTAATGTATTGAATAAATGAACATTTAACATGGCATTTACCTTTCTGAAGACTCTTCTTGGTATATGAAAGATGGAGAGAGAGGAGCAGAGATTATTGTTTGGAAGGGGGATCCCCCTCCATAAGGACACTATCTGGGGGATCACTTCCCTTCTTGTTCTTTTGGCACTAGGACCAGCTTCTGGAGGGGTCACTTCCCTTCTTGTTCTTTTGGCACTAGGGCCAGCTTCAGAGTCTGTGGACCCATGCCGTACAAGAAACCTGTCCAAAGAGGTTTGCTTCTGTTGCCTCTTTAAGATTTGCCTAAAATGGGCCAAGACATTATCATTAAACAAGTTGCAGACACGGCTTGCAACAGCTTTGTCTGGGTGATTGATTTGTTTTTTTTTTTATTTGTACCCCACACTTTTTCCCACTCATGGCAGGCTCAATGCGGCAGGCAATGAAGGGTTAAGTGACTTGCCCAAAGTCACAAGGAGTTACCTGGGCTGGGAATCGAACTCAGTTCCTCAGGACCAAAGTCGACCACCCTAACCACATTTTTCTCCACAAACACCTGTACTTTACTCCACATGGAGAAGATGTCCTTAATCTCTGAAGAAGGCACATTCTCTACTGTTTCTTCCTCCTTATCCGAAGCAACTTCTTCATCTGCCATCTGTTGCACTTCTAGTTGAAGGTCTTGCAGCTCTTCAGTGGTGAGTTCTTCACTGTGGTCATCCACCAACTCTTCCACATCCTCACCACTCACCTCCAAACCCATGGAATTACCTAAATAAACAATTGACTGCACAACATGTGTAGGGTCATCAGGTGAAGGATCTAACCCTTCTAAATCTCTCTCATGCACACACCCTGGCCATAATTTCTTCCATGATGAGAGCAGGCACTTTTATACAGGCACTCAACCAGCAGCAGTAGTAGTAGTGTGGGAAAACGACGACATTTTTGTCATAAAACAGCAAGGAACTTTTATACAGGCACTCAACCAGCAGCAGTACATAAGTAATGCCACACTGGGAAAAGACCAAGGGTCCATCGAGCCCAGCATCTTGTCCACGACAGCGGCCAATCCAGGCCAAGGGCACCTGGCAAGCTTCCCAAACGTACAAACATTCTATACATGTTATTCCCGGAATTGTGGATTTTTCCCAAGTCCATTTAGTAGTGCTTTATGGACTTGTCCTTTAGGAAACCGTCTAACCCCTTTTTAAACTCTGCCAAGCTAACCGCCTTCACCACATTCTCCGGCAACAAATTCCAGAGTTTAATTACGCGTTGGGTGAAGAAACATTTTTTCCAATTTGTTTTAAATTTACTACACTGTAGTTTCATCGCATGCCCCCTAGTCCTAGTATTTTTGGAAAGCGTGAACAGACGCTTCACATCCACCTGTTCCACTCCACTCATCATTTTATATACCTCTATCATGTCTCCCCTCAGCCGTCTCTTCTCCAAGCTGAAAAGCACCAACCTCCTTAGTCTTTCTTCATAGGGAAGTCGTCCCATCCCCGCTATCATTTTAGTCGCCCTTCGCTGCACCTTTTCCAATTCCACTATATCTTTCTTGAGATGCGGCGACCGGAATTGAACACAATACTCAAGGTGCGGTCGCACCATGGAGCGATATAACAGCATTATAACATCCTCACACTTGTTTTCCATACCTTTCCTAATAATACCCAACATTCTATTCGCTTTCCGAGCCGCAGCAGCACACTGAGCAGAAGGTTTCAGTGTATTATCGACGACGAGACCCAGACCCTTTCTTGGTCCATAAATCCTAACGTGGAACCTTGCATGACGTAGCTATAATTCGGGTTCTTTTTTCCCACATGCATCACCTTGCATTTGCTCACATTAAACGTCATCTGCCATTTAGCCGCCCAGTCTCCCAGTCTCGTAAGGTCCTTCTGTAATTTTTCACAATCCTGTCGCAAGTTAACGACTTTGAATAACTTTGTGTCATCAGCAAATTTAATTACCTCGCTAGTTACTCCCATCTCTAAATCATTTATAAATATATTAAAAAGCAGCGGTCCTAGCACTGACCCCTGAGGAACCCCACTAACTACCCTTCTCCATTGTGAATACTGCCCATTTAACCCCACTCTCTGTTTCCTATCCTTCAACCAGTTTTTAATCCACAATAGGACTTTTCCTCCTATCCCATGACCCTCCAATTTCCTCTGTAGCCTTTCATGAGGTACCGCCTTTTGAAAATCCAGATACACAATATCAACCGGCTCCTCTTTGCCCACATGTTTGTTTACTCCTTCAAAGAACTGAAGTAGTAGTGTGGGAAAACGATGAAATTTTTGTCATAAAACAGCAAGGAACTTTTATACAGGCACTCAACCAACAGCAGCAGTAGTGTGGGAAAATGACAAAATATTTGTCATAAAACAGCAGCAGTGTGATCCCACAACCGGAAACAACGCCCCAGAAGAACAACACGTGAGAACACAAAATTAGCAGCATGGGCACGCCGACGAAATCCGAGGCGACCGACGAAAACCAAGACAAAAATTTCGCAAAAGAAATCGACGTTAACCGAAAACGACGAAATCCGAGGTCAATGAAAACCGAGGTTTCACTGTATCCTGTTTTCCAAACAGTGGCCAAGCCAGATCACAAGTACCTGGCAGAAACCCAAATCATGGCAACACTCCATACTACAAATCCCAGGGCAAGCAGTTGCTTCCCATGTCTGCCTCAATAGTAGACTATGGACGTTTCCTCCAGGAACTTGTCCAAACCAATTTTAAACCCAGATACGCTAACCGCTGTTACCACCACCTAGGGCAAAGAGTTCCAGAGCTTAACTATTTGTTGAGAAAAAAAATATTTCCTCCTTCTTGCTTTAAAAGTATTTCAATGTAACTTCCTCAAGTGCCCCCTAGTTTTTGTACTTTTGGAAACAGTAAAAAATTGATTTACTTCTACTTATTGTACACCACTCAGGATTTTGTAGACCTCAATCATATCTCCCCTCAGCCGTCTCTTTTCCAAACTGAAGAGCCCTAACCTCTTTAGCCTTTCATCATATGAGAGGAGTTCCATCCCCTTTTACTTGCTCTTCTTTGAACCTTTTCTAATACCGCTATATCTTTTTTGAGATACGGTGACCAGAACTGAATGCAATACTCAAGGTGCAGACGCACCATGGCGCGATACAAAGCCATTATAGTATTTTCAGTCTTATTCACCATCCCTTTCCTAATAATTCCTAGCATCCTGTTTGCTTTTTTGGCCGCTGCTGAACACTGAACAGAAGATTTCAACATATTATCTACAACAACACCCAGATCTTTTTCTTGAGCGCTTACTCCCAAGGTTGACCCTAGTATCAGGTAACTGATTTGGATTACTCTTTCCAATGTGTATCACCTTGCATTTGTCCACATTAAATTTCATCTGCCATTTGGACGCCCAGTCTTCCAATTTCCTAAGGTCTTCCTGCAATATTTCACAGTCCGCATGTGTTTGAACAACCTTGAATAGTTTTATATCATCTGCAAATTTGATTACCTTACTTGTCATTCCGATTTCCGTATCATTTATAAATATGTTAAGTATTACCTGTCCCAGTACAGATCCCTGCGGCACTCCTGTTCACTCTCCTCCATTGAGAGAAATGACCATTTAACCCTACCCTCTGTTTTCTGTCCAATAACCAATTCCTAATCCACACCAGAACTTTGCCTCCTATCCCATGACTCTAATTTTCTCAGGAGTCTCTCATGAGGAACTTTATAAAAAGCTTTCGTTCTGTCCTGGCGGACGGTAGTACAGCCCTACAAGAATATTACTTCCCTTCACACATGGAGTTTCTATCCATAATGATTCCATGATGCTGTGTCATGTAAAAAGTTTATTTTATTTGACTCAATTCCCTCTTTAATATATAGTGCAACCCCCCCCCCCTCCAATTTGATCCTCTCTATCATTGCAATACAAATTGCACCCTGTCAACACAGTGTCCCACTGATTGTCCTCTACCAACCAAGTCTCTGAGATGCCTATTATATCTACCTCATCATTTAGTGCAATACATTCTAAATAGCCCATCTTATTTTTTTAGGCTTCTAGCATTTGTATACAGTACATAAGTATTGCCATACTGGGAAAGACCAAAGGTCCATCAAGCCCAGCATCCTGTTTCCAACAGTGGCCAATCCAGATCACAAATACCTGGCAAGATCCCAAAAAAGTACAAAACATTTTATATTGCTTATCCCAGAAATAGTGGATTTTCCCTAAGTCCATTTAATAACGGTCTATGGACTTTTCCTTTAGGAAGCCGTCCAAACCTTTTTTTAAACTCTGCTAAGCTAACCACCTTTACCACATTCTCTGGCAACGAATTCCAGAGTTTAATTACACATTGAGTGAAGAAACATTTTCTTCGATTCATTTTCAATTTACTACATTACTTCAAATTGTGTTTTTTCCTTTGATCTACAAGCTGCTTAGAAGTTGAAGGGGATAATGTGCATCCTTTATTCTGCTCTCTCATTAAGCACACTTTCCTAGGGTCCTGTTTACAAAGCTGCGCTAGAGGAGGGTTAGTGATTTTAGCGCGCGCTAACCATTAGCGCCCACTGTGCTAGCACAGCTTAGTAAACAGGGCCCCTAGTGTTTACACTGTGTTTTTGTTTTTTAATACTTAATAGTATGTGTTTTGTGATTCTTCCTGATCTTTTTGTGATGGGATGATCAAAACATGCTAAATGAATGGCTTTAACAAAGTGTAGCCCTTCTAAAATCACTTCCATTATCTTAAGAGTTTTATGAATTCCAGATAATCTTCCTTTAAAAAACGAGAACCTATTTAAATCCAAGCTGAAGTCATTACTTTTTAAGAGTAAGATAAGTATTCTTCACTTGGATTTTTCCATCATTCTTACTTCATTTTCTCACTCCATACCAACCAGTTTGCGCTCTACGCTCTGCCAATCAGCATCTTCTTTTTACTCCCTCTTCTCTTCAAATCCGCTCTCATTTTGCACGATCTGCTTGTTATATTGTTGTTGCACCACTCTGTACATTTGTTGTGCTATCTTTTTTGAAATTTAAGACCATGTTAAAAACATAATTTTTTTCGCACGCTTTCTCCTCCTCAATATCTCCCCTAATAACTTATTGTTCTTCTGACATTACAGTAGTTATTCCATTTAGGGCTCACTTATGATGTGTTTTTTCTTCACTCTCTCCCTTCCTATTGTATCTTACTACTGTAAGTTACTAGGGTTAATGATACCCTCTTCTCTGATAAAGTGAGGTTACTAACCTGTAGCAGGTATTCTCCGAGGACAGCAGGCTGATTGTTCTCACTGATGGGTGACGTCCAGGGCAGCCTCAGGATCGGAAAATCTTCCTAGCAACAGAAGTTTGCTAGCTCTCGCGAGATCCGCATGCATCACACATGCGCGCCGTCTTCCCATCCGCTTCTAGCGTGCTCCTCAGTCCAGTATAAAGCAAAGACAAGGGAAGACACAACTCCAAAGGGGAGGAGGGCGGGATTGTGAGAACAATCAGACTGCTGTCCTCAGAGAATACCTGCTATAGGTTAGTAACCTCGCTTTCACCGAGGACAAGCAGGGTGCTTGTTCTCACTGATGGGGTATCCCTAGCCCCCAGGCTCACTCAAAATAACAAACATTGGTCAATTGGGCCTTGCAACAGCGAGGACATAACTGAGATTGACCTAAAACTTATCCAACTAATGGAGAGTGCAGCCTGGAACAGAATAAAAATGGGCCTGTGGGGGGGGGGGGGGGGGGGGTGGAGTTAGATTCTAAACCCCAAACAGATTCTGCAGCATCGACTGCCCGAACCGACTGTCGCGTCGGGTATCCTGCTGTAGGCAGTAATGAGATGTGAATGTGTGGACAGATGACGTCGCAGCCTTGCAAATCTCTTCAATAATGGCTGACTTCAAGTGGGCCACTGACGCTGCCATGCCTCAAACACTATGAGCCGTGACATGGCCCTCAAGAGTCAGCCCAGCCTGGGTGTAAGTGAAGGAAATACAATCCGCTAGCCAATTTGAGATGGTGCGTTTCCTGACAGCCACTCCCCTTCTATTGGGGTCAAAAGAAACAAACATTTGGGCGGACTGTCTGAAGGGGCTTGTCCACTCTAGGTAGAAGGCCAACGCTCGCTTGCAGTCCAATGTGTGCAACTGACGTTCAGCAGGGCGGGTATGAGGTCGGGAAAAGAATGTTGGCAAGACAATTGACTGGTTAAGATGGAACTCCAACACCACCTTTGGAAAGAACTTAGGGTGAGTGCAGAGGACTACTCTGTTATGATGAAATTTGGTATAAGGAGCATGAGCTACCAAGGCTTGAAGCTCACTGACTCTACGAGCTGAAGTGACTGCCACCAAGAAAAGGACCTTCCAGGTCAAGTACTTCAGATGGCAAGAATTCAGTGGCTCAAAAGGAGGTTTCATCAGCTGGGTGAGAACGACACTGAGATCCCATGACACTGTAGGAGGCTTTATAGGGGGCTTTGACAAAAGCAAGTCTCTCACGAAGCGAACAACTAAAGGCTGTCCCGAGATAGGCTTACCCTCTACACGGTAATGAAAAGTACTAATTGCGCTAAGATGCACTCTTACAGAGTTGGTCTTAAGACAAGCCTCAGACAAGTGCAGAAGGTATTCAAGCAGGGTCTGTGTAGGACAAGAACGAGGATCTAGGGCCCGGCTGTCCCACCAGACAGCAAACCTGTTCCACTTGAAAGCATAACACCTCTTCGTGGAATCTTTCCTGGAAGCAAGCAAGACTCGGGAGACATCCTCTGAAAGACCCAAGGAGGCAAAGTCTATGCTCTCAACATCCAGGCCTTGAGAGCCAGGGACTGGAGGTTGGGATGCAGAAGCGCCCCCTCGTTCTGAGGGTTGGAAAACACTCCAATCTCCATGGTTCTTCGGAGGACAACTCCAGAAGAAGAGGGAACCAGATCTGACGCGGCCAGAAGGGAGCAATCAGAATCATGGTTCCACGGTCCTGCTTGAGTTTCAGCAAAGTCTTCCCTACCAAGGGTATGGGAGGATACGCATACAGGAGGCCCTTCCCCCAATGAAGGAGGAAGGCATCCGACGCTAGCCTGCCGTGGGCCTGAAGTCTGGAACAGAACTGAGGGACCTTGTGGTTGGTCTGAGTGGCAAAAAGATCTACCAAGGGGGTGCCCCACGCTTGAAAGATCTTGCGTACTACTCTCGAGTTGAGAGACCACTCGTGATGTTGCATAATTCTGCTCAGTCGGCCAGACCGTTGTTTACGCCTGCCAGGTATGTGGCTTGGAGAAACATGCCATGACAGCGAGCCCAAAGCCACATCCCGACGACTTCCTGACACAGGGGGCGAGATCCGATGCCCCCCTGCTTGATGTAATACATGGCAACCTGATTGTCTGTCTGAATTTGGATAATTTGGTTGGATAGCCGATCTCTGAAAGCCTTTAGTGCATTCCAGACCGCTCGTAACTCCAGGAGATTGATCTGAAAACCTGTCTCCTGGAGGGACCAACATCCCTGGGTGTGAAGCCCATTGACATGAGCTCCCCACCCCAGGAGAGACGCATCCGTAGTCAGCACTTTTTGCGGCTGAGGAATTTGAAAGGGACGTCCCAAGGTCAAATTGGAGCGAATTGTCCACCAATGTAGGGATTTGAGAAAAACTGTGGACAGCTGGATCACGTCTTCTAGTTCCCCCGCAGCCTGATACCACTGGGAAGCTAGAGTCCATTGAGCAGATCTCATGTGTAGACGGGCCATGGGAGTCACGTGGACTGTGGAGGCCATATGGCTGAGCAATCTCAACACCTGCCGAGCTGTGATCCGCTGAGACGTTCGTACCCAAGAGACCAGGGACAGGAGATTGTCTGTCCTGGCCTCGGGGAGGAAGGCATGAGCCGTCTGGGAGTCCAGCAGAGCTCCTATGAATTCTAGCCTTTGGACTGGAAGAAGGTGGGACTTTGGATAATTTATCACAAACCCCAGTAGCTCCAGGAGTTGAATAGTCACCTGCATGGACTGTAGAGCTCCCGCCTCCGAGGTGTTCTTGACCAGCCAATCGTCGAGATAAGGGAACACATGCACTCCCAGTCTGCGTAGAGACACCGCCACTACAGCCAGGCATTTCGTGAACACTCTGGGTGCGGAGGTGAGACCAAAGGGTAGCACACAGTACTGAAAATGCCTTGTTCCCAGATGGAATCGAAGATACTGTCTGTGAGCTGGCAGTATCAGGATGTGAGTCTAGTAGCGCTATAGAAATGTTTAATAGTAGTAGAGTATAAGCATCCTTTAAGTCCAGAGAGCATAGCCAATCGTTTTTCTGAATCATGGGAAGAAGGGTGCCCAGGGAAAGCATCCTGAACTTTTCTAGGACCAGATATTTGTTCAGGGCCCTTAGGTCTAGGATAGGACGCATGCCCCCTGTTTTCTTTTCCACAAAAAAGTACCTGGAATAGAATCCCAGCCCTTCCTGCCCCGGTGGCATGGGCTCGACCGCATTGGCGCTGAGAAGGGCGGAGAGTTCCTCTGCAAGTACCTGCTTGTGCCGGAAGCTGAAAAACTGAGCTCTCGGAGGACAATTTGGAGGTTTTGAGATCAAATTGAGGGCGTATCCTAGCCAGACTATTTGGAGGACCCACTGGTCGGAGGTTACCGGATGGGCGGCGAAACAGGCCGCGCGCGAAAAAGAAAGGAAACTTAAGAGGGAAACTTCAAAGAAGTAACGGAAAACAAAACAAACTCTTTTTTTTTTTAACACACGAGAGGAGAAGGAAGAAAGGAGCCGAAAAGGCACAAAATCCGCAGCGAAGAACGCGATGGGGGCCTCTCTGGGGCCACAAACGAACTATACATGTCCGTTCTGAGTGTGGAAAAAGAGAGACTGAGGAGCATGCTAGAAGCGGGCGAGGAGACGGCGCGCATGCGGATCTCGCGAGAGCTAGCAAACTTCTGTTGCTAGGAAGATTTTCTGATCCTGGGGCTGCCGTGGACGTCACCCATCAGTGAGAACAAGCAGCCTGCTTGTCCTCGGAGAAAGACTTGATTGTAACTTAGTATTTTCCTTTTGTTTCTTCCCCTCCTTCCTCCCAGAATTATAATTAATTTTTAGTTGTTTTTACTGTAAACCGCTTAGGTGCACTGGCTATTTGAGATATATTAAATAAAGCAAGAACGTGAAATGTTGTAACACTATTTTGGGTTATATGAAATTTTCATGTATGTTTACTGATGTTTTCTGTATTTAAATGTATGAAATACATTGTTTTTCTTTTTCAATTCCATATCAATTTACAAGGTATATTTCATTAATGAAACAAAGATAACAGATTGAACGCTCATCATCTGATTATTTTCAAGTGATGATTTGGTATCTCAGACTGACCAAGGGTGCAAAGCTTAACATAATAGCTACAAAATTGGTAAGCAACTGATTTGTTTTTTTGGGCTAGTCTCCTACTAATCTTCACTAGCTGGGGCAACACCATCATGTGGATCTTCATTCACATCTACATGGGTTTCCCCTGTTTTCTAACACCCTGTTCAATCATTATAGTAGGTCTACTTTGACTGAGAGGAGGAAAACAAAATTGCACATCTGTAATGGGTGTCTGAAGACAGCAAGCTGTCAAAAGTGGAGGAATGATATCATCCAACAGGCTGAAGAAAATCTCTAACAGCTTTCTAGATCACTATACCACACATGTGGACTTCTTATATCAGCATGTCACATGGTGCTACCTCAATTCTGTATAAGGTTATTAGGCATTGAACTTGGAGAATATCTGTTTCAGGTAAGCAACTTTACTGCCTCTGAGGATCAGAAGACTAAGCAGTCTTCACCAGTGGGAAATATTACCTATAGGTTTCTTTGGACTGGAGGAGAAGCCCAATGATTTGAGCAGTGGGCTGAGAACCAGGGAAGCCCAGCTCAAATCCCATTGCAGCTCTTTGTCATCTTGGTCAAGTCACTTAATCCTCCATTATGTAAGCTACAAACTTAGACTAAGTCTTTAGGGGACCAGAAAATATTTATTGTTTCTGAATATAACCTACCTTGAGTGAAAACTGAAAAAGTCATGAGATAAATCCAAAATCCCTTCCCTTTTAGCAAATAAGGGGAGAATAGAGAGCAGGGGAAAACAAATATAGTTTTTGTTGACGGAGGGTCTTTTTACACTATATTTTCCTTATTGCCAATAATCAGTTAACCAAAGATCTCAGAACTACCATCCTACACGAGAGATTGATGTAGATCAATTTTGGTCACAACTTAGAACTAAGATAGGTAAAATAATGGTTCATCTGACATTATGTTATCAGAATGGAATGCACAATCTGATGCTTTAAATCAATTTCCAATAGAGATAGCTAAAAACTGAAATAGAGAATTAAAATCACCTTGGAATTCAGACTCACTTAGGGAATTAAGGAGATCCTGTCATTGAAGGATCAACAAGCTAAAATTTCTTGGATATCTTTGATAAGAATCTATAAATCTATGGTCCCTGAGGCGAAAAAAATTACTTTATCATGGTAAGATAATTGGAGTAGAAAATTCAAGTAAAAAAATGCTTTTTAAAGTATTTAGTGACCTTAAAAAGTCATCATTACCTCAATATCTGATGCGCAGCAGCCCTCAGCGGAAGACTTGGCAGGTTATTTTGTGGATAAGGTTAAGCAAATCAGGTTGTATTTATTTCATTCTGAACATGATTTTTCATAGGCTTTACTGGGAGTAGATGATGATTATTTAAATGACTTTCCTGTTCACCGATTATGGTCTGTGTTTAGTGAAGTTCAAGAAAAGAAGGTTCAGTCTAAACTGAAAGCTTTAGCAGGCAAATTCTGCTTATTGGATCATTGTCCCTCTAAAGATATTACTTCAGAAGTAGTCAGTTGGTTGACTGTACATAAGTAATGCCACACTGGGAAAAGACCAAGGGTCCATCGAGCCCAGCATCCTATCCACGACAGTGGCCAATCCAGGCCAAGGGCACCTGGCAAGCTTCCCAAACGTACAAACATTCTATACATGTTATTCCTGGAATTGTGGATTTTTCCCAAGTCCATTTAGTAGCGGTTTATGGACTTGTCCTTTAGGAAACCGTCTAACCCCTTTTAAAACTTATTTGTTTTAAATTTACTGCACTGTAGTTTCATTGCATGCCCCCTAGTCCTAGTATTTTTGGAAAGCGTGAACAGACGCTTCACATCCACCTGTTCCACTCCACTCATCATTTTATATACCTCTATCATGTCTCCCCTCAGCCGTCTCTTCTCCAAGCTGAAAAGCCCTAGCCTCCTTAGTCTTTCTTCATAGGGAAGTCGTCCCATCCCCGCTATCATTTTAGTCGCCCTTTGCTGTATTAGTGAACAATGCTTTTTAAAAGAGGGTAATTTTGGATCTAGGAAAAAATATTTTAACTCCAATTCCAAAGTTGGAAGGAGCAGATCTGTTTCTAATTTACATCCAGTGGCTAGCATACCCTGGATGGTTAAATTAATGGAATCTCTAGTAGCATTACAGGTCATGTCTTTTTTAGACACATATCAATGTTTGCATAACTCTCAATACGGTTCCAGGCCAATGCATAGTACGGAATCTTTAATTTTAACATTGGTCTCAAAAGATAAAATATTGTTAGATGACTCCATCCAATCTTCTACAGTTCGATGTGTCTGGAGCACCTGACACAGTTGATCATGCTTTGTTCACTAGTAGATTAATTGAACTTGGATTCTCGGGAAATGTTTTAGAATGGTTCAGAGGATTTCTTAGGAACAGAAAGTACTGTGTTAAAAAGAATGATGCTTTTTCTAGGGGTTGGAGTCCAGATTATGGAGTACCCTCAGTGTTCTCCATTGTCACCGATTTTAATTAACATTTTTATGAGTTCTTTTCTTGAGTCATCTTATGCAGATGATATTTTTATTCTAGTTCCACTGAGTTTAGATTTAGCTGATGTTCATAATTTAATATTGGATTGCACAGAAAAAACCCCCCAAATGTTTGGGCATCTTAGCATCTGCTGAAACTTAATACTGCAAAGGCTAAGTTACATTAAGGATTGGTGAACAAATTAATCCCTCATTTTACAAGGCCGTGCTAGTGGCTGTCGGTGTGGTAATGTTGACACAGCCCATTCAAAGTGACTGGGCTGTGTCGGCATTACCGCGCAGCTTTGTAAAAGGGGTAGGGAGAACTATGAAACATAATCTAGGGGATTCAGGATTCATTTTAGATTCTCAACTGACAATGGAGTTTCAAGTGAATAATCTAAGTAGGAATATTTTTTTTAAAGCTAAATCAGTTAAGGGCAATTAGATCTCTTTTTTTTTTTTTACAGAACGCTTTTACCTGCTGGTTCAAGCTATAATTAAATCTGCTGCGGCAAGGCTGATATTTAGTTGTAGGAAATTTGATCATGTGACCCTCTTTGCTTAGAGATTTGCATTGTTTGCTAGTCTGTGCATGAAGAGTTCAAGGTGACATACCTTGTATTCAAAATTAGCGGTCCACACGCCGATACTCAGTTATTGACTATTCCTGTTGCTCGATCTTCTCGTTTTGGGTCTACACTTAGATTAGGCTTTCCTAATCAGGCGACCCTCAGGGGGAGGAATGCTGGCTTTGGCCTAACCCCTGGTAAGCCTTTCCTCAGCTGAGAGGTGCCCAGCTCTACCACTGGCTGCCTTTCAGGTGCTGTGGAGGACTTGCAGCTCATCTGCATATCCTTACAGCCTTCTCCGGGGTGACACCCAGGGCCACTCCGATCCACTCAGGGCCTCCGCTCTAGGTGCCGCACGATGTTTTTCTCTTTACATCTAATCTTCTTCCCAGTTGCTAAAGTACCTCAGTCATTTATGGCCCCTATTCACATTCTTTTCCTAGCCCTGTCCCTTCCTAATCTTTTCCCTCACCCCCTACCTCTCTCCGCTACAGGAACTCACTGCCCATCCATCGACTTCATCACCTCACCTTCTCTACTACCCTCTTCCTCCCTCTTGGCTTTTAATCTCCGTCTCTTTCTTCCCTCCATTTTGCCTTCCCCATTCCACCTAATTACCTCTCGCCTTCGTGGCCACAAATCTCCTACTCTTCTCCGCTCTCTTTTACTCCTTCTCTTACTCTCAGCTGGTGACATCAATCCCAATCCTGGCCCTCCTCATGAACTATTATCCCAACTATTATCCCTCTCTAACCTCATCTCTATTCCTCTACTCCCCTCCTCTTCTCTGCCCTTCTCTTGCGCCCTATGGAATGCCCGCTCTATCTGTAACAATCTCCCCTATATCCAGGACCTCTTTATCTCGCGTCACCTCCATCTGCTTGCCATAACAGAAACCTGGCTCTGCCCTGATGACTCTGCTTCAGTTGCAGCCCTCTGCCATGGCGGTTATCTTTTTTCACATACTCCTCGCCCTGCTGGTCGCGGGGGCGGTGTTGAACTACTTCTCTCTCCCTCCTCCAGATTTCAATCCCTTCTTCCACCTCAATCTCACTGTTTTTCCTCCTTTGAAGTCCACTCTATCCGCCTTTTCTCTCCTCTGCCTCTTCGAATAGTGGTCATTTATCGTCCCCCTGATAAGTCCCTTTCATCCTTTCTCAGTGACTTTGATGTCTGGCTTGCCTTCTTCCATGATCCTTCCTCCCCCTCTCTCATCCTTGGTGACTTTAATATTCCTGCTAATGATCCTTCCAACTCTTATATTTCCAAGTTACTCGCTTTAACATCCTCCTTTAATCTCCAACTATGCTCCACCTCCCCCACTCATCAAAATGGTCACTGTCTTGATCTCATCTTCTCCTCCAACTGTTCACCCTCTAGTTTCCTTGCCTCTGATCTTCCCCTCTCTGATCACCATCTTATAACTTTCACACATAGGCGTAGTTTGACTGTTTCATTTGGGGGAGCAAAGGATGGGGCGGAGCATATTAGCATATTCATTTGCATATATACATATGCAAATGATATGCTAATATGGAGGAAGGAAGGAAGGGAAAAAGAGCTGGCTTTTTTTGGGAATAACCATAATGAATATGTATGAGATATCAAGCCAGCTCTTTCTCTTTTCCTTCCTTCTTTCCTCCTTACCCAGCACTCCCTCTTCCACTCCAGTAGTATTTCCCCACCCCCTTTCCCATACCATGCCAGTGTTGACCTTAGAAATGCATAAGCTCTATATGTAGATCCTTCAAGAGGTAGTGTGTCATGATTTAGGCTCTACACCCTTTCTGATGTTTTGGTGCCACCTCAGTAAAGCCAACACACAATCTCTCCACTGCAATACACTATACACAAACTTGTGCAAAAACACACTCATAACCTTACTAAACCATAACAGCACTAATTCCAAGGATAGGACGAGCTGCAACCTTATGCGTGAAAAGGCAGAACTGTAATTACACCAGGCTCTAAAACACCAATACACTACCTCGTGAAAAACACATGACACAAGGAACTAGAAAGCAAAAAATATGAAGGCAAAATACTGAACTGGAAAGTTAACTAAAGAAGTCAGACTCAGCATGCAGCAATACCAGAAAAATTGAAACTTACATGCAAAATTTCACAGATACACATTTCAAAAAGCTGACATATTCCAATTAATAAATTCTAAATAAAATACTTTTTTCTACCTTTGTTGTCTGATCATTTAGTTTTTCTATTCGCTTTGGTCCCAGTGTCTTCTGTTTTATGCAGTGTCTTCTTTCCATTTGATATTCCATTTAATAGATTCAAAATAAAATACTTTTTTGTACCTTTGTTGTCTGGACATTTTACTGTTCCATCATGCTGGTTCCAGTTTCCTCTTTTCCTGTCTTTCTGCTAATTCTCCTTCAACTGCTTGCTGTCCATTTGTATTTTCTCTTCTCTCCTGTCTTATTCCATTCCTTCACTACACCTACCTTTGACACATTATTTGTTTTTTTAGCTGTTTCCTCTGTTTTTTTTTCTTTGCTGCCTCTCTGTTCACTTAAATTTCACCCTCGTCCTCATCCTTCTCCTTTTTAGTTTTCAGCTATCAAATTCCATTTCCTTCTCTCACCCACTAGCTGCCCCATTCCTCTTCTCAGTCCTTCCTCCAACCTTCCATTTCCTTTCATCTTTAATCAACTCTCCATTACCACATTTCTGCCCCCCCCCCCCCCCCCCATCACTATCTTCCTCTCATTTGTTTCCTTCCCACCTCCCCTTTGGCCTCTCCCAAATAGTTCCACCATTTGCAGCATCTTCCTCCCTCCAACCTTCTAGCCCAGCACGCCTGCTCCCTTTCTCCCCTTGTAGCCTAATATCTCCCTGTCCCTTCCACACACACATCCACACCCCAGTATCTTCCAGCCCCCCCTCCCTGTGGTCCAGCATTTCTTCCTCTCTCTCTCTCCCCTCCCTCCAATTGTCCAGCATTTCTCCCTCACTCCCTTCCGTCCCTGGATCCACAATCTCCCTCTTTTTATCTTTCCCCTCTAATGTATATCTATCCCTCCCTCTCATCCATCCCCATGTACAACCTCTCTTCCCTCCTTCTTCTCTCCCACTGCCCACATCACTCTCAGTATCTCCCTTCCTTGCACCCTGGGCCCAACATCTATCTCTTTCGTTCCTTCCCCTTTTAGCATCCCTCCCATCCCCATACAGCATCTCTCTCTGTCTCCCTCCCTCCCACTTCCATGTGCCAACATTTCCCCTTTTCTCTTGCTGTCCCTCCCTCCTCCTCCACATCCAGCATTATTTCTCCCTCTCTCTCCCTCATGCATCTCCCCCCACCAACATTCCCCACCTCTCTCGCTCACCTCTACCTAGCATTACCCCAATCACCCCAACAGTGCTCCTGTGACTGTCTCTCCCTGTCTCCCTGCCACCAGCCAGCATGCTGCCTCGGTCCCTGACTCCCTGCAGCATTTTTGTCTTCACCCGTCCTGTACCCGTCACCGTCAGCGCTGCCATTCATTCTCTCACAGGCAGCCTCGTTCCCGCTCCCCTTTGCCGCGTCCACTCCTCCGGCTCTCTCTGATGCACTTCCGGTTTAACAGGAAGTGCATCAGAGAGAGCCGGAGGACGCGGCAAAGGGGAGCGGGAACAAGGCTGCCTGTGAGAGAATGAATGGCAGCGCTGACGGCGACAGGTACAGGACGGGT
This sequence comes from Microcaecilia unicolor, assembly GCF_901765095.1. NCBI lineage: Eukaryota > Metazoa > Chordata > Amphibia > Gymnophiona > Siphonopidae > Microcaecilia > Microcaecilia unicolor. The sequence goes on along the minus strand of NC_044034.1, from coordinate 120,942,838 downwards.
GAAGACAAAAATGCTGCAGGGAGTCAGGGACCGAGGCAGCGCCAGCGGGGAAGACACAATTAAGCCCCGCCAGTTCGCTGGTGCGACTTGTTTTGGGGGGGGGGGGGGCAATGCCCCCCCTCGCCCCCCCAATCTACGCCCATGCTTTCACACTTAAATCTCCTCCCTCCCAGTCCCGTCCTATCTTATCTAATTTATTTAGGAATCTTGACGATATTGACCCTTCATCTCTATCCTCCCATGTTTCAAACCTCCTCTCTACTGTGGCACCATCCACGTCTGTCAATGAGGCTGTTTCTTCATACAACAATACTCTATCCTCTGCCTTAGACACACTTGCACCTTTGATGACCTGCCCTATAAGGCTTACAAAACCCCAACCATGGCTGACTTCTAATATCCGCTACCTACGTTCCTGTACCCATTCCGCCGAACGCCTCTGGCAGAAATCTTGGGCCCTTGCTGATTTCTTACACTTTAAGTTCATGCTGACCTCCTTCCAATCTGCTCTTTTACGCGGCAAACAGGATTATTATATCCAACTGACCAACTCTCTTGGCTCTAACCCTTGACTTCTCTTCACCACATTGAACTCTCTCCTCAAGGTGCCCCCTCCCCCAACTCCCCCTTCATTATCTCCTCAGACCCTTGCTGAATTCTTTCACGACAAGGTTCAAAAGATAAACCTTGAATTCTCTACCTCGCCACCTCTCCCTCCACTAGTCCGTTCCCCTCTCTCTCCGTTCCCCTCATTCCTTTTCCTCCATTCCTGAAGTTACTATTGAGGAAACTACACTTCTCCTTTCTTCCTCAAAATATACCACCTGTTCCTATGATCCCATTCCCACCCACCTTCTTAATGCTATCTCACCTGCTCTTATTCCTTTTATCTGTCACATTCTCAACCTCTCACTTTCCACTGCAACTGTCCCTACTGTCTTTAAACATCCTGTGGTCACACCTCTCCTTAAGAAGCCTTCACTCGACCCTACTTGTCCCTCTAATTACCGACCCATCTCCCTCCTCCCTTTTCTCTCCAAATTACTTGAGCGTGCTGTTCACCACCGCTGCCTTGATTTTCTCTCCTCACATGCTATTCTTGACCCACTACAATCTGGTTTTCGCCCTCTCCACTCAACCGAAACTGCACTTACTAAAGTCTCCAATGACCTATTACTGGCTAAATCCAGAGGTCAATATTCCATCCTCATTCTTCTTGATCTTTCTGCTGCTTTTGACACTGTCGATCACAGCATACTCCTCGATACCCTGTCCTCACTTGGATTCCAGGGCTCTGTCCTTTCCTGGTTCTCTTCCTACCTCTCCCTCTGCACCTTTAGTGTTCACTCTGGTGGATCCTCTTCTACTTCTATCCCTCTGCCTGTCGGCGTACCTCAGGGTTCTGTTCTTGGTCCCCTCCTCTTTTCTATCTACACTTCTTCCCTTGGTTCATTAATCTCATCCCATGGCTTTTCCTACCATCTCTATGCTGATGACTCCCAAATCTTCCTTTCTACCCCTGATATCTCACCTTGCATCCAAACCAAAGTTTCAGCGTGCTTGTCTGACATTGCTGTCTGGATGTCTCAACGGCACCTGAAATTAAACATGACCAAAACAGAGCTTCTCATTTTCCCCCCAAACCCACCTCCCCACTCCCCCCATTTTCTATTTCTGTTGATGGCTCTCTCATTCTCCCTGTCTCCTCAGCTCAAAACCTTGGGGTCATCTTTGACTCTTCTCTCTCCTTCTCTGCTCATATCCAGCAGATCGCCAAAACCTGTCGTTTCTTTCTTTACAACATCCGTAAAATCCACCCCTTTCTTTCCGAGCACTCTACCAAAACCCTCATCCACACTCTTGTCACCTGTCCTTTAGACTACTGCAATCTGCTTCTTACTGGCCTCCCACTTAGTCACCTCTCCCCTCTCCAATCGGTTCAAAACTCTGCTGCCCGTCTCGTCTTCCACCAGCGTCGCTTTACTCATACTACCACCACCCCTCTCCTCAAGTCGCTTCACTGGCTCCCTATCCGTTTTTGCATCCTGTTCAAACTTCTTCTACTAACCTATAAATGTACTCACTCTGCTGCTCCTCAGTATCTCTCCACACTCGTTCTTCCCTACACACCTTCCCATGCACTCCGCTCCATGGATAAATCCTTCTTATCTGTTCCCTTCTCCACTACTGCCAACTCCAGAATTCGCGCCTTCTGTCTCGCTGCACCCTACGCCTGGAATAAACTTCCTGAGCCCCTACGTCTTGCCCCATCCTTGGCCACCTTTAAATGTAGACTGAAAGCCCACCTCTTTAACATTGCTTTTGACTCGTAACCACTCGCCTCCACCTACCCTCCTCTCCTCCTTCCTGTACACATTAATTGATTTGATTACTTTATTTTTTGTCTATTAGACTGTAAGCTCTTTGAGCAAGGACTGTCTTTCTTCTATGTTTGTGCAGCGCTGCGTATGCCTTGTAGCGCTATAGAAATGCTAAATAGTAGTACTACTGTTAAACACATTCATTATAAACGTTTTATGAAAACTCTTAACTATCAATCAAGTAAAATTTGGAACTTGATTCCAATTCAAATTTACCTATTTGATATTTTGGAAAGCTTTTAAGACTCACCCTTTTAGTAAACATTTTCAATCAGTTTAATAAGCTTATTTTTTTTTTAACTTGTTTTGTTACCCGCTGTGATTCCATGTTGACATAAGCGAGATATAAATACTGAGAATAGAACAGAATAAAAATAGTCCTTGGATTTTAAACATGAAAGAGATTCATTAGGACAGACTGACCAAATCTACCGTTGCTGATTTAAAAAAAAAAAATCTCTTCGTTAAATGTTATGATGTCTCAAATAGCGGTATACCGAATCATCTAGTCAAACAAATAACTAAATAAAATATTTTTCTTAAGAAGCTTTTCAGTAGACCAAAGAACATCTGTATGGAGACCCTCAACATGAGTTCCCCAATCTAGATAAATCCATGGTTAGGACAATTTGGGTTTGAATAATTTGAAAGATGCCCAAACATACAGTCTCAACAGCGGATGACATCACCCACTTGTTTAGCTTATTCATCTGCTTGCTGACAGAAAACAGTACTTCTGTGGTGGACCAAAGTGGATCTTTGGTGCTCCACTCGAGTACCTCCTTGATGAAGTGGCTACAGTGTTCAATTCATCATTTCCTTTATCTTCTCATCAAATTATTGTCCTTGTAGGACAGTCAACAAGCTTTTCCTGCACATTGTATCTGATATTTGGTGCTCACTGTTAAGTTAATGTCAGAAGCTCTTGATATCATCATAAAAAGATCACAGATTGACAGACCATGTTTTTTTCACACTCCTTACCCTTGTCCATTAGTGTCCATAAAAAGTTGACCCATAGCATAAGCATCCCTCCCAGGGAAGTGGATCATTGTCTGCTTGGTCCTCTTGAGACTGGATTTGACCATCACTGATTGGTATGGTAGCTGTCTTTTCTCTAATCTGGGAACCTTCATAACTCTGTGCTTAGAGTCAGCTTTCTTATTCAAAGGTTGCACAGACAAGGGGGTCTCTCACATTTTCATCTATGCATCAAGAAATTAAAGGATGACCATTCCACTTCTCTAATATATGTGGAATGGTCTCAGTTATTTCTCTGTCAAAAATTAGTAATATAGATCCTCTGATGGAGGATCCATGTTCTGTGGAAGAAAGAAGACACCAGTAGACTAATCCTAATCAATGTAATCCTCTGATCTATAAACTAGTCATTTGTCAGAATACTGAGATGGATGCAGGAGAGTGGGTGAAATCAAATTCTGAAAAAAACTAAGGATCAACAGATAGGGAGTTTTAATACTGAATAACCTGTGATTTCTTCGATTCTTGAAAGTGTTAGGGTTTCCCTATGTACTGGATCTAAGATACTTGGTGGCTCTAGACTAACTGTGGATTCTCAGTTAACTTGCTGGTTTGTAAGATCTTATATAACCTAAGCATTCTTCTATGTTATTAAATATTTCTAGAAGTGGGTCATTTGCAATTGACCATATAAGTTACTGCTCTGACTACTGTAACATCTCTTTACTGGGTCTTTCTGATAAACAACTATATAGATTACAGGTTCTGCAGAACATGGCAGCCAAGTAGATTCTGGGTGGGGTGAAGAGGGCAAACACAAAGGAGAACCAAGAACCTCAAGGACAAAAGCAAAGTAAAAACAAAAAAAGTGAGGCACTGGAAAAATGAGGAAGTCCAAACACAATGGTATAAAGCTTCTTTATTGCTTCTGAAGTGCTGCAATCCTATGGTCAAAGGGCTCAACACGGCCGTGTTTCAGCAGGTGTGCCTTCGCTAGAAGTCTTTACATAAACAGTACAAATGGTATAGCAAACAAGGAAGAAATAATACCATTCACATGGAAGTGAATGAGGCAGTGCAGTACTGTCATAGAGCAAACTGACCGCGTTCAGCCATATCGAGCCCTCATTCCAATACCTCACTTTCTGTTTTTACTTTGGGGTGAAAAAGGTCCCCAGGGCCAGTACTAGGGTCTCTGGTGCCCCCCTGCAAACTATCAATTTGTGCCCACCCCCTGGTCCAGTATCTCCTTTCTGTCCCTGCCCCCTTTATCAGTCCAGTGCCTTAAAAGATGAAGAACAAAAGTTGTTTATTTTTTTACTCGTTAGCTTTTTAATTTGAAAGCTTCCCATATGTAGATATAAATATGAAATAAAATTGAATATCATTAAAACTGGTGGAAACAGAACTAATAAAGGCTATATTTTGTGCTCCTTTTTCTACACTGTTCTATATAATACAGTATGACCAAATTTCAGTGAGAATATCCTGTTTACTCACGGGTTCATCTTAACTGTTGAGATAATCAGTGCAGAATAGCAAACAAGAGAGAGTAGTGGGCAGGAAAGAGTGGGATTCTTTCCTGCCCCTGCAGAGGCCACTACACCACCAGGGCGGACCCTGGCCTTCAAGGTAGGTCTTGGGAGGGCTGTAGTGTGCGGTGGCAGTGGCCAGTGGCGTGCAGCACAATGGATATCCATGGTAGTTTCTGGCACCCTCCGAATGTTGGCACCCCCCCCTGCCGTACATACGCTGCTTACCAAATTCTGCCAGCCCTGAGGGTCCCCTTATTGCCTCCCCTTATTTGATTAAGCTGTACTTGTTACCAATAAAGGTGCAATTTTTGAGCTATATTTTTATTAGTTTTTGTTGTTAATTTCTATCATAACTCTGTAGATAGAAAATTAGTAAAATGCAGAAATTTGTTGCTTGTTAAGATTTCATATGGTTTGGCACAAATTTATCTGAATTCATAAAATTGCACATCCCATGAGAGCAGCTACGATCTGCTGATGAAATTTGATTAGATCTTCTAATGGTTAAAGAGCTGCATTCGAGGGATTCGAGAAATAAAAGATCAATTGTAGGCAGAAGCCTGGTGATTTGGGAATTCTCTGCCTTTATTCACTACTTGTCTTCTTACAAAGATTTTAGGTGAGCTGTCAAAACATGGCTGTTTTGTAGATTGTTAACAGAATCTAATTAGTAGGATCATTCTAAGGATTGCTTCAGGGATAATTCTGAAAACTGAATTCAATCATTATTTGTAATATCTTTACTTTTAGGATTCAGATTGATCATGCTGCGCTGGGTTAAAGGGTCTGTAAGAGTACTACCTTGACTGCATATGTGAGAATGGATTAAAGATGGCACTCTTCATTAGGAGTAATATTTCTCTGTTATTGTATTTTAGGATGTTTGAATCTGACTTATGTTTAACTGTATCTGTTAATGGTATCTACGTTTATATAGCATAAACTGTAATCTGCCTAAAACTGTGAGGTAATATTTAATAGAAATATTTAAGACTTAATTAAAATTAAAATGTTCTGCATGAGAAAGAGCATACCCTTGGCAAGCAGATAAAGTCTCTGTGAGGTTTCCTCCTGTCTGGTGGGGCTCGACTCTAAAGCAGACCATCTTAGTAAAGCTTCTTCCATTGATGCACTGGAGATTAACAGAGTGGCCAGTACTGATGTAGGCACCTTTTAATACCTCTGCTACATCAAGGTTCAGCACCTCCTGGACCTTCTGTTCAAGACTACCGATACCTACAATGTTTGGGGTGATGTCTTTCTGAGTCATTTGAGCTGTATCAGTGGCTGGACCTTGGAACCTTGAAGCCTGGTGCGATCCTCCAGATCAAATCAAAGATGAGTGGTCCTCTTCATGTGGATGTTTGGGAAACAGGATAGCATCTGCCTGTATCTTCTTGCTCCTGGAGTTATTTGATATCAGACTGAGATAAAAAGAATCCTTTGCATACATCAGGTGAGATTTTGATGATGGTCTGTATTGAAGGGTTCTATTGCCATTCACCTTCCAGGAGGATTGATGTTTCCGAGAAACCAACGTGTCCCCCATTTGGTGTAGCTCCCAGGACTCTGGATGATGATGCAACCCACCTCTATGCACTTGTATTCAACTTAGATGCACTGAAGATCAGTGGCGTAGCCAGACATGACATTTTGGGTGGGCCCAGAGCTAATATGGGTGGGCACCATGGGGTTGATATTCAACTGCTGGCAGGCTGTGCAGTTAAAGCCTGCTGCCAGTGCTGAACCAGGAAATTCAATGTTGCGCCCTACCGGCAATCGGCATTGAATTTCTGTTTTTATTTTTGGCCGCTGGAACTTAAAACGGTTAACAGATATTCAGCGCTAAATGGTTAAGGTCCTATTTAGATAGGACTGCTATTTATGCAGTACTATTTAACTGCTTAAATCAGCACTGACCATCGGCACTAACTGGCTATAATGGGCGACATAGCTGGCTAGCTGCAAATATTTAGCGGAGATTACTGGCTATCTTCCGCTGAATATTTGTGGTTAGCCAGTTAAATGATATTTAAGTGGTCAGTGGATGTTGCTGACTGGTTAAATAGCACTGAATATTGGGGAGGGGGGTATGTATATATAAACTGGGGGGGGGGGGGCGGGGGGGGTATGTATATATAAATAATGCCTTAGAATGCTCTTGATGATGGATATCTAAGTAAATAGTCTGCCCAACAGCTGTCCTGCATCAACATAAATAGAGAAGAACAACAACCAAGAAAGTGCCAACCAAGGGATATTTAAGAAAAATATCAAAAACAAAAGGTCAACTAAAATTATATACAGTTCATAGGATCTATTTTTTTAAAAAAAGGTATCAAGACTCGATGCAGTCCTGTGCTTTGGTGCATGGGGCATCTGCCTCAGGAGTCTCAACTTCAGTCGGACGTGTAAGCCCTTTGTACTATTAAAGGACAGTTATGAACACAACACAATCAAACAGTCACCCACACTATTAGGCTGTTTAGGCCAGTTACAGAATAAATGACCAAAAATTAGAAATTGACCTGTAGCCTGACATAAACAGTGGCCTTCCCTTCCCTACTCCCCCATCCCTCTCTATAACCCAACATCAGCACTGCCCTTCCCTACTCCCCCATCCCTCCCTGTAGCTCGGCATCAGTATTACCCTTTCCTATCCCACATCACTCCCTGTAGTCCAGCATCAGCCCTGCCCTTTCCAATCTCCCACCCCAACCAGAAACACATCAGCATGAAATATAAAACTTTTTTTTTTAACCTTGGGATTGCAGAGCCCAAGCCCAACAAAATGAAATTATAAAACTTTTTTTAAATCACCATTATACATACAACTGTTTTGTTTAACCTGACCAGTGCAAAGCCCTCCCCAACCAACCCCCCCCCCCCCCCAGCAATCCAACTTTACACAGAAACTTTTTTTTTTTTTTTAACCTGGGTAGCACTTCGCTGCAGAGTCTACTGCAGTACCCCCTGATGAGGCCCTGAAGCAGTGTGCTGAAGAGGAGGCCATGGGGGAGAGTAGGCTTGACTGGGGGGGGGGGGGGGGGGGGGGAATGCCGCACTTCTAGCCTCTGCTCCTGCCCCCAAGCACCTGGTACGGCACTGCTGCTTCCACTGTGCAGCAAAATCGGCCCAGGAAGTTGTTTATTTGGAGCTCTGGCACTGCTTGTTTTTAACTTAGCTTCTGCCCCCCCCCCCCCCCCCCCCCAGTGCTGTGGCATGCTGCTGGAGAAATATGGACTCTCATCAGCCCCAGACGCTGAACCCGGTGTCTGGGGCTGATGAGTGTCCAAATTTCTTCAGCAGCACGGCACAGCATGAGGAGAGGGGGGCGGCTGCTAAGTTTAAAAAAGCAGTGCAGGAGCTCCAAACAAATAACTTCCCCAGCCGATTTTGCTGCATTTCTTTTCTCCAGCGGCACAGCAGAGGAGGGAGGAGGAAGCAGCAGCTAAGTTTTAAAAAAAGCAGCGCTGGAGCTCCAAAACTTCCTGCCCCGGACTAATTTTGCTGCAGAGCAGGAGCGGTGCCTTACCCTTACGGGGGTGTCTGGGGCTGATGAGTGCCCATATTTCTTCAGCGGCATGGCACAGCACAGGGAGGTGGTGGTGGTGGTGGGGAGCTAAGTTTTAAAAAGCAGCACCAGAGCTCTGTTGCACGGGGGCAGGAGCAGAGGCTAGAAGTGCTGTGTGCAATAGAGCAGCAGCCTCCATGGGGAACTTTAAGCAGAGCAGACTTGGCATAGGTAAGTTTGTAGTGAAGGGTCCTCCCCCTTCCGAATCCCAACTCGACTTCAGGGCAGCCCAAACAGCAGCAAAAAAAGTAGTTCTGCGGCTGTGCGTGTGTATAGAGTAATCAGTTTATAAAGCACCTGATTGGTGCAGAGGCTGAGACAGGGTGGGCCTGAGCTGAGACTGGGTGGGCCTAGGCCCACCCGTAGCTACGCCCCTGCTGAAGATCCTTTCAAGGTGCTTGATTGACAAAAAGATCATTGGATGTCATCTTTTGACAGGTGGCACACTACTGAAGATCATTTGTTTAAATAGGAAGTAGACAAAATCAGAAAATGATGCAGATTTTCAGTGGTGGTGACAGTACAAGTTTCACTTCTAAAAATAAATGTTTAAACAGATATCTTATCTATTTAAAGCTAAACCTGATATCAGTTCAAGTTATATAAAGGGAAGCTGAATTTCATTGCTTTCTGTATAACTTTTGCCTTTCTGATGGCCTGCCATAAATTCTGCCCAGTGCTTAAATTTTGGCCATACAGTAATTTATACAGCTAAAAGTTAAGCACTGGGTAGACTAATATTGTAGTTGGCACACACTACTGACCACATAAGTCCTTCTGGATACTAACCAATTGTTTTCGGGCCTGAGGCATACCAAAGAAACTGAGTGGCCACACTTATTGAAGCCACTGGGAGTCTGCTGCTCTGGGACATACAGAAGTAAAATAGCTGATAAAAAAAAATCACATAATGATATTAAAAATTGGATCCAATAGTCCTTAATGTACCAGGGCTGTCATCACTGTGGATTAAAAAAAAGAGGGGAAAAAAAAAATTAAGAACCTACTAAAGTCAAGTTCAACAAAAATCAAGTTTTCTAAAGGGTAAAAGAGGGTAAACTGGGATGGATCGATGCAACAAGAATTCAGTTTAGATGAAGAGGGTGTGCTTACTGACTCATGAAAAAATGGTGACATGTTACACAAAAATAAAAGAGGCTTGAAGTGACCCTGTGCAATGACGTTGATGCAGAAATCCTACATATTGTCACCAGGGAGAGCGCTCCCGGTACAATCAAGAAACAACTGTCCGCCAGCAACTTCAATCTTAAGGCTTTTATTCCATGCAGGTTTCTAGTAGACCTGATACACGGTTCCAACAGCAGCATTCACCTTTAATCTTAAGCACATGTAAGCCACCTGAAAGTGTGTGGCAAATAGTTCCCTTTAAGCAGTAGGCTACCAGCACCTACCAGGATTCAATACAGGCTCATAGTCAGCTTCAGTCTGGGCTCTTTATCCAGTGCACAATAAACAGTAGTTCAATTCCCAAGACAAACAGTTCAATCAGATCATCACCCCAGTTCAATCACAAAGCAGCCTTTACTTTCAGGAGGTTTCAATACTTTAGGGACCTCTCTTGCCCAAGGATTTTCAGCTGCAACTGCTTCTCTCCTCCTGAACTGAACTCTCCTGGGACTCCTTCCCACCTGCCTAATCAATCCCTGGCTTCTGCTCTCACAACCAATCATTCTCCTTCCATTAGCTTCCACCACACCCATACCAGCTGAGTTAAACATTAGACTAATGATGAGCTCCTGCACACAAGGTTTCCTATCTCTCTTTCCCCCTAGTGGTAGCCACTCTACACATCCTGCCAGCTTACACCCATGTCTTCCCTGATTGCAGCTAGGAGTCCAGTCCGGGTTCTTCATCTCACCCTCTGGCCCCTTGCCTGCAATGCCTTCTGGGACTTGTATTTCAAACTGAAACTGCCTTAACCCAACTATCCTGGAGTAAAGCGAATGCTACATACCTGTAGAAGGTATTCTCCGAGGACAGCAGGCTGATTGTTCTCACTGATGGGTGACGTCCACGGCAGCCCCTCCAATCGGAATCTTCACTAGCAAAGTCCTTTGCTAGCCCTCGCGCGCACCGCGCATGCGCGGCCGTCTTCCCGCCCGAAACCGGCTCGAGCCGGCCAGTCCAGTATGTAGCAAGACAAAACTCTGAAGGGAAGACACAACTCCAAAGGGGAGGCGGGCGGGTTTGTGAGAACAATCAGCCTGCTGTCCTCGGAGAATACCTTCTACAGGTATGTAGCATTCGCTTTCTCCGAGGACAAGCAGGCTGCTTGTTCTCACTGATGGGGTATCCCTAGCCCCCAGGCTCACTCAAACAACAACCATGGTCAATTGGGCCTCGCAACGGCGAGGACATAACAGAAATTGACCTAAAAAAATTTACCAACTAACTGAGAGTGTAGCCTGGAACAGAACAAACAGGGCCCTCGGGGGGTGGAGTTGGATCCTAAAGCCCAAACAGGTTCTGAAGAACTGACTGCCCGAACCGACTGTCGCGTCGGGTATCCTGCTGCAGGCAGTAATGGGATGTGAATGTGTGGACAGAAGCCCACGTCGCAGCTTTGCAAATTTCTTCAATGGAGGCTGACTTCAAGTGGGCTACCGACGCAGCCATGGCTCTAACATTATGAGCCGTGACATGACCCTCAAGAGCCAGCCCCGCCTGGGCGTAAGTGAAGGAAATGCAATCTGCTAGCCAATTGGATATGGTGCGTTTCCCTACAGCCACTCCCCTCCTATTGGGGTCAAAAGAAACAAACAATTGGGCGGACTGTCTGTGGGGCTGTGTCCGCTCCAAGTAGAAGGCCAATGCTCTCTTGCAGTCCAAAGTGTGCAGCTGACGTTCAGCAGGGCAGGAATGAGGACGGGGAAAGAATGTTGGCAAGACAATTGACTGGTTCAGATGGAACTCCGACACGACCTTTGGCAGAAACTTAGGGTGAGTACGGAGGACTACTCTGTTGTGATGAAATTTGGTGTAAGGGGCCTGGGCTACCAGGGCCTGAAGCTCACTGACTCTACGAGCTGAAGTAACTGCCACCAAGAAAATGACCTTCCAGGTCAAGTACTTCAGATGGCAGGAATTCAGTGGCTCAAAAGGAGGTTTCATCAGCTGGGTGAGAACGACATTGAGATCCCATGACACTGTAGGAGGCTTGACAGGGGGCTTTGACAAAAGCAAACCTCTCATAAAGCGAACAACTAAAGGCTGTCCTGAGATCGGCTTACCTTCCACATGGTAATGGTATGCACTGATTGCACTAAGGTGAACTCTTACAGAGTTGGTCTTGAGACCAGACTCAGACAAGTGCAGAAGGTATTCAAGCAGGGTCTGTGTAGGACAAGAGCGAGGGTCTAGGGCCTTGCTGTCACACCAGACGGCAAACCTCCTCCAATGAAAGAAGTAACTTCTCTTAGTGGAGTCTTTCCTGGAAGCAAGCAAGATGCGGGAGACACCCTCTGGCAGACCCAAAGAGGCAAAGTCTACGCCCTCAACATCCAGGCCGTGAGAGCCAGGGACCGGAGGTTGGGATGCAGAAGAGCCCCTTCGTCCTGCGTGATGAGGGTCGGAAAACACTCCAATCTCCACGGTTCTTCGGAGGATAACTCCAGAAGAAGAGGGAACCAGATCTGACGCAGCCAAAAAGGAGCAATCAGGATCATGGTGCCTCGGTCTTGCTTGAGTTTCAACAAAGTCTTCCCCACCAGAGGAATGGGAGGATAAGCATACAGCAGGCCCTCCCCCCAATCGAGGAGGAAGGCATCCGATGCCAGTCTGCCGGTGGCCTGAAGCCTGGAACAGAACTGAGGGACTTTGTGGTTTGCTCGAGATGCGAAGAGATCCACCAAGGGGGTGCCCCACGCTTGGAAGATCTGGCGCACCACTCGGGAGTTGAGCGACCACTCGTGAGGTTGCATAATCCTGCTCAACCTGTCGGCCAGACTGTTGTTTACGCCTGCCAAATATGTGGCTTGGAGCACCATGCCGTTCCGGCGAGCCCAGGTCCACATGCTGACGGCTTCCTGACACAGGGGGCGAGATCCGGTGCCCCCCTGCTTGTTTACATAATACATGGCAACCTGGTTGTCTGTCTGAATTTGAATAATTTGGTGGGACAGCCGATCTCTGAAAGCCTTCAGAGCGTTCCAGATCGCTCGTAACTCCAGAAGATTGATCTGTAGATCGCGTTCCTGGAGGGACCAGCTTCCTTGAGTGTGGAGCCCATCGACATGAGCTCCCCATCCCAGGAGAGACGCATCCGTGGTCAGCACTTTTTGTGGCTGAGGAATTTGGAAGGGACGTCCCAGAGTCAAATTGGTCCAAATCGTCCACCAATACAGGGATTCGAGAAAACTCGTGGACAGGTGGATCACGTCCTCTAGACCCCCAGCGGCCTGATACCACTGGGAGGCTAGGGTCCATTGAGCAGATCTCATGTGAAGGCGGGCCATGGGAGTCACATGAACTGTGGAGGCCATGTGGCCCAGCAATCTCAACATCTGCCGAGCTGTGATCTGCTGGGACGCTCGCACCCGCGAGACGAGGGACAACAAGTTGTTGGCTCTCGTCTCTGGGAGATAGGCGCGAGCCGTCCGAGAATCCAGCAGAGCTCCTATGAATTCGAGGTTCTGCACTGGAAGAAGATGGGACTTTGGGTAATTTATCACAAACCCCAGTAGCTCCAGAAGGCGAATAGTCATCTGCATGGACTGCAGGGCTCCTGCCTCGGACGTGCTCTTTACCAGCCAATCGTCGAGATATGGGAACACGTGTACTCCCAGCCTGCGAAGTGCCGCTGCTACCACAGCTAGGCACTTTGTGAACACCCTGGGCGCAGAGGCGAGCCCAAAGGGTAGCACACAGTACTGGAAGTGGCGTGTGCCCAACTGAAATCGCAGATACTGTCTGTGAGCTGGCAGTATCGGGATATGTGTGTAGGCATCCTTCAAGTCCAGAGAGCATAGCCAATCGTTTTGCTGAATCATGGGGAGAAGGGTGCCCAGGGAAAGCATCCTGAACTTTTCTTTTACGAGATATTTGTTCAGGGCCCTTAGGTCTAGGATGGGACGCATCCCCCCTGTTTTCTTTTCCACAAGGAAGTACCTGGAATAGAATCCCAGCCCTTCTTGCCCGGATGGCACGGGCTCGACCGCATTGGCGCTGAGAAGGGCGGAGAGTTCCTCTGCAAGTACCCTCTTGTGTTGGAAGCTGTAAGACTGAGCTCCCGGTGGACAATTTGGAGGTTTTGAGGTCAAATTGAGGGTGTACCCCTGCCGGACTATTTGCAGAACCCACTGATCGGAGGTTATGAGAGGCCACCTTTGGTGAAAAGCTTTCAACCTCCCTCCGACTGGCAGGTCGCCCGGCACGGACACTTGGATGTCGGCTATGCTCTGCTGGAGCCAGTCAAAAGCTCGCCCCTTGCTTTTGCTGGGGAGCCGCGGGGCCTTGCTGAGTCGCACGCTGCTGACGAGAGCGAGCGCGCTGGGGCTTAGCCTGGGCCGCAGGCTGTCGGGAAGGAGGATTGTACCTACGCTTGCCAGAAGAGTAGGGAACAGTCTTCCTTCCCCCGAAAAATCGTCTACCTGTAGAGGTAGAAGCTGAAGGCTGCCGGCGGGCGAATTTGTCGAATGCGGTGTCCCGCTGGTGGAGAGACTCTACCACCTGTTCGACTTTTTCGCCAAAAATGTTGTCCGCACGGCAAGGCGAGTCCGCAATCCGCTGCTGGATTCTATTCTCCAGGTCGGCGGCACGCAGCCATGAGAGCCTGCGCATCACCACACCTTGAGCAGCGGCCCTGGACGCAACATCAAAAGTGTCATAAACTCCTCTGGCCAGGAATTTTCTGCACGCCTTCAGCTGCCTGACCACCTCCTGAAAAGGCTTGGCTTGCTCAGGGGGAAGAGCATCAACCAAGCCCGCCAACTGCCGCACATTGTTCCGCATGTGTATGCTCGTGTAGAGCTGGTAAGACTGGATCTTGGACACGAGCATAGAGGAATGGTAGGCCTTCCTCCCAAAGGAGTCTAAGGTTCTAGCGTCCTTGCCCGGGGGCGCCGAAGCATGTTCCCTAGAACTCTTAGCCTTCTTTAGGGCCAAATCCACAACTCCAGAGTCGTGAGGCAACTGAGTGCGCATCAGCTCTGGGTCCCCATGGATCCGGTACTGGGACTCGATCTTCTTGGGAATGTGGGGATTAGTTAAGGGTTTCGTCCAGTTCGCAAGCAATGTCTTTTTTAGGACATGGTGCAAGGGAACGGTGGACGCTTCCTTAGGTGGAGAAGGATAGTCCAGGAGCTCAAACATTTCAGCCCTGGGCTCGTCCTCCACAACCACCGGGAAGGGGATGGCCGTAGACATCTCCCGGACAAAGGAAGCAAAAGACAGACTCTCGGGAGGAGAAAGCTGTCTTTCAGGAGAGGGAGTGGGATCAGAAGGAAGACCCTCAGACTCCTCGTCAGAGAAATATCTAGGATCTTCCTCTTCCTCCCACGAGGCCTCACCCTCGGTGTCAGACACAAGTTCACGAACCTGTGTCTGCAACCTCGCCCTGCTCGACTCAGTGGAGCCACGTCCACGATGGGGGCGTCGAGAGGTAGACTCCCTCGCCCGCATCGGCGAAGCTCCCTCCGCCGACGTAGTCGGGGAGCCTTCCTGGGAGGTGGCCGCTGCCGGCACCGCACGCGGTACCGACGTCGGGGACCTCAACCTGGGCGATGGGCCAGCCGGCGCCACGCTCGACGGTACCGGAGGCGCAAGCACCGCCGGTACCGGAGGGGTAGGGCGCAACAGCTCTCCCAGAATCTCTGGGAGAACGGCCCGGAGGCTCTCGTTTAGAGCGGCTGCAGAGAAAGGCTGTGAGGTCGATGCAGGCGTCGACGTCAGGACCTGTTCCGGGCGAGGAGGCTGTTCCGGGCTGTCCAGAGTGGAGCGCATCGACACCTCTTGGACAGAGGGTGAGCGGTCCTCTTGGTGCCGATGCCTGCTGGGTGCCGAATCCCTCGGCGACCCAGAGCTCTCGGTGCCGACGCGGGGAGGAGACCGGTGTCGATGCTTCTTCGACTTCTTCCGAAGCATGTCACCGGAGCTCCCCGGCACCGACGAGGAGGACGTAGAATCCATCCGTCGCTTCCTCGGGGCCGAGGCCGAAGAAGGTCGGTCTCGGGGGGGCTGCACTGCAGGAGCCCTCAGGGTGGGAGGAGACCCACCCGAAGGCTCACCGCCACCAGCAGGGGAATGGACAGCCCTCACCTGCACTCCTGACGATGCACCACCGTCCGACGACATCAGCAGACGAGGTCCCGGTACCACCGGCGTCGATGCAGCTATCCGATGTCTCGGCGCCGATGCAGAGGCCCGATGCCTCGATGCACTCGATGCAAGGGCGGCCGAGGAAGATGGTCTGGACGCTGACGACGTCGATGCACTCGAAGATCCCGGTGCCGATGCCGACGAAGAGCCCGAGAACAAAACGTTCCACTGGGCTAGTCTCGCTACCTGAGTCCGCCTTTGAAGCAGGGAACACAGACTACAGTTCTGAGGGCGGTGCTCGGCCCCCAGACACTGAAGACACGACGAGTGTCGATCAGTGAGCGAGATAACCCGGGCGCACTGGGTGCACTTCTTGAAGCCGCTGGAAGGCTTCGATGTCATGGGCGGAAAAATCACGCCGGCGAAATCAAAGTCCGAAATGACGGAAAAAGAGCACCAAAAACTTTAGAGGGAGAAAATCTCGACCGAGGCCGAAAAGAGGCCTACCCCGACGACGAAAGAAAACTTATCGGGGCCAAAAGCTGGAAATACGGGGAGGATTGAAACGGAACCCGGTGGAGGGGTTCCGGAGCACTTCCAGAGTAGAAGAAAAGCTTTTCCGAAGAAAAAACACGTTCAACAATATGGACGCGCGAGGTCGACTCTCCGGGGCTCGACACGGCGAAAAATACGACCGTACCGAGTGCGGACAAAAGAAGACTGGCCGGCTCGAGCCGGTTTCGGGCGGGAAGACGGCCGCGCATGCGCGGTGCGCGCGAGGGCTAGCAAAGGACTTTGCTAGTGAAGATTCCGATTGGAGGGGCTGCCGTGGACGTCACCCATCAGTGAGAACAAGCAGCCTGCTTGTCCTCGGAGAACTATCACAATATACATGATGCATTATTCTAGAAGTCTATTACAACTTAGCATGTATTTTCTCAGGTCTGGCCTCCATTGGATGATGTTATACTCCCTCGCTCATTTGTTTCTTTGCAGATTCCAGGTGTTCTCTGTCAGCAAACTCTAGTTAAGCAGCTTTGAATGGACTAGTTGCTCATAGATAACATTTCATATCCCCAGGTTTATAGAACAGAGAAGAGATTTGTATAGGCACTTCCCACTTTATGGCGACTGCTATTATACTGGTATAACTCTCCAGTTATGATAAAGCCTACCAGCAAATAACGGAAAACCAAGTTGTTGGGACCTTAGAAGAACATTCCAGTTTTATTTAAATTAGAAAAAATTTGAAACTACAAAACACATACCTGCTGGACAATGAGGAAGTTCCTCTTTGGGGATGCTCGTCATTCTTTGAAAGTCATCATGGCAAGCATTGCAAAAATGTGTTGTTCCAAAGCAGAAAAACACTGCCACTGAGCAGCAATAACGACACTTGTACTCTAGGAAATCTGTACCGTGTTTAGGACACATCTGAATACAAATAAAAATAGAAAGTATATAAACCACAAAATTTGTACCGATACACCACCTATTTGTACTTATAGTTATTTCAGTTTTTATATGAAACTTTCCCAAGGGAACCTTACAAAATTGTTAGATTAGTAGTGTCCACATGATTTAGAAGAGAGCCAAATACAGCTGTTTCATTTCTACTTGGGGTGTGCTCACACACTCAGCATTTACTTCACCTATCAGCAGTGCTTTTTTTGTGCCGGTACGCAACGGTACGGCGTACCAGCACCTTTTTTTGGCCGCCGCCCCCCCCCCCCCCCCCGCGACACTCCGGGCGAGTCCTGCACTTAGTTTTTTTTTTTTTAAGACTCAGAACGTGCGAACGATGCAGCCGGCAGCGATTGAAAGAGGCTGTCTGGGCTGGCGTCTGCGTCGGAGCTTCCCTCACCCTCTGCGAGTCCCGCGAAACAGGAAGTTGTAACAACGAAGGCGGGACTCGCAGAGGGTGATGGAAGCTCCGACGCAGACGCCAGCCTAGACAGCCTCTTTCAATCGCTGCCGGCTGCATCGTTCGCACGTTTTGAGTCTTAAAAAAAACCTAAGTGCAGGACTCGCTCGGAGTGTCGCAGGGGGGGAAGGATTGGGGAGAGAAAGAGGGAAACCAACAGAGGGAAGGATTGGGGAGAGAGAGAAAGAGGGAAACCAACAGAGGGAAGGATTGGGGAGAGAGGGAAACCAACAGAGGGAAGGATTGGGGAGAGAGGGAAAGAGGGAAACCAACAGAGGGAAGGATTGGGGAAAGAGGGAAACCAACAGAGGGAAGGATTGGGGAGAGAGAGAAACCAACAGAGGGAAGGATTGGGGAGAGAGGGAAAGAGGGAAACCAACAGAGGGAAGGATTGGGGAGAGAGAGAAAGAGGGAAACCAACAGAGGGAAGGATTGGGGAGAGAGGGAAAGAGGGAAACCAACAGAGGGAAGGATTGGAGAAAGAGGGAAACCAACAGAGGGAAGGATTGGGGAGAGAGGGAAAGAGGGAAACCAATAGAGGGAAGGGTTGGGGAAAGAGGGAAACCAACAGAGGGAAGGATTGGGGAGAGAGGGAAAGAGGGAAACCAACAGAGGGAAGGATTGGGGAGAGAGAGAAAGAGGGAAACCAACAGAGCGAAGGATTGGGGAGAGAGGGAAACCAACAGAGGGAAGGATTGGGGAGAGAGGGAAACCAACAGAGGGAAGGATTGGGGAGAGAGAGGGAAACCAACAGAGGGAAGGATGGGGAGAGAGAGGGAAAAACAGATGGAAGGATTGGGGAGAGAGGGGAAAAACAGATGGAAGGATTGGGGAGAGGGGAAAACAGATGGAAGGATGGGGAGAGAGGGGAAAAACAGATGGAAGGATGGGGAGAGAGAGGGAAAACACAGATGGAAGGATTGGGGAGAGAGGGAAAAACAGATGGAAGGATGGGGAGAGAGAGGGAAAACAGATGAAAGGATGGGGAGAGAGAGGGGGAAAACAGATGGAAGGATGGGGAGAGAAAGAGGGAAGACGCTGGATGGAAGAATGCAGAAAGAAATAGGGGAGACACTGGAAGGATGGGGAGAGAAAGCAGAGCTGCTGGATGGAAAAGGGGAATAGAGAAAGACTGGAGAATAAGAGGAAGGGGCATGGGGAGAACAAGGGTGAGGAAAAGATGAAAAGCCACAGGTAGATGAAGGAAATTAAAGAATGGATAGTAAGAATGAATTAAATCTGGACAGAGAGAGAGCCTGAAAAATATTGAAGAAAGCAAAGAAAAAGGAGACAAAAATGACAAATGGCACAGAAGAGTTAAGCGAAAACAAAGGAAAGCAGAATCACAAACTGGGACCAATATGGAAAGAAAAACAGTCACCAGACAACAAAGGTAGAAAAAAATCATTTTATTTTCATTTTAGTGTTTGTAATATGTCCAATTTGAGAATTTACATTGGCTGTCTTATTTTGCACTGGGTATACTGGAGCTGTAAGAGCTTACAGAGATTATTTATCATGAAAAAAAATCACGTTTTTTTCTTCTATAGTACTATAATATTTTCAATGATGTCTGTTTATATGCGCCATGGCTGGTATAGGGGGTGTGGTTAATGTGGGTGTGGCTATCATAGGGGTGGAGCCATATGTGGTGACCCCGCCCATAATGAGTACCGGCACCTTTTTTTCTACAAAGAAAGCACTGCCTATCAGAGATCCACATTTTCTTATGTGTATGATAAAAATAAAAATTGTTATATATACAAAAATGCATCTTTCTATGTGTAGATGCTACCAACAAAATAAGCAGAAACAAAGAGAAATTAGACCTTACCTGCTAATTTGCTTTCCTTTAGTCCCTCCAGACCGGCCTAGATGGATGGGTTATGCACTCTTACCAGCAGGTGAGTGGAGACTGAGATGTACAGAATTTTGGTGGAGCCTATAAGTTAGCTATGCAGTCCCTCCCAGAGTCAGTATGAACGTAATATAGGGGTAACAACTCCTATATAGTACGATAATACTTGGCATTACAATACAGAGTCTGGCTAAGTAAAACTTTCTTGAAAAAGCCTATGGCATCACAGACATGGAGATCAGCATGACTTGGCAAGATTTTGCCAAGGTTTGCAGGAAAGTCCCTGCCAGCTTGGCTGATGCAATGGGTGGACAACTATCTTAACATCTGCATACTGTTTATTGGAACAATGACTCATGGTCAAGTTGATCCTCCAAACAATGGTGTGGTTCCTCAAGTCATAACATCTGAGGCAAACCTTTGGTCTGTCCCAGTGTGGCAATACTTATGTACTTATAACTACAGTATGAACATTTTATATAGCTGTAAGCACCTTGATAAAGCTTCATGGGAGCAGCAGTTAGCAGAGTGCAGTGCTCTCAGCACTACTCCCCCTCCCCTCCTATTTCCATCTCCCAGTCTTTACTGTAACTTGACTCTTAGTGGGAAAACCCACACTGGCAAGGGTCAGAGGCTGGGAAGGCGGAGGGGTAGGGATATTAGATAAGGGATAAAAGGAGAGAGACGATATTTTATATATGCTTAGTTTAATTCTGTAGCTGTTTTATGTTTGATCCAAAACCATATTGATTGTTTCATAGGAATACTGCTTACAATTTTTTAAAAATAAATTACATTTCTCTTGCTTCATATTCCAGACTTGACAAAATCACTAATTTTAACCATAAAATTGCAGGACATTAATTTAAAAGTAGACAATCGTTTTCTACCATTATGAGCGGCATTTCATAAAAATTAATTTCTTAAAAGGTAAAAAAGTAGTGCAAATATGAAACATCCTTCCTTTTTCATTAAAGATTACCTGTTCCTAGTTCCTCTTTCGTAAAAATCTTAAAACCGCTTTATTTCAGAAGTTTTTCAATTAATGTGTCTTTTTTATATTTTATAATTTACTGTAATCCGCTTTTGGTCCAATTTTTTGGGAAAAGGTGATATAGAAATGTTAATATTAGATTAGATATATTAGTTTTAACAGTGGCTCCACTTTGTGGCAAGGTTTTAGTTATTTTCAAAATTAGAACAATGTTAAAGCTCTATAAGGGAAGAAAGTTAAAGTATTCAGAGAAAATGGAAGCTTACAAAGTTGACTTCATTTTGTAATACAAGCAATGCAAAGCTTGATCTCTCATTGTGTGACACATATTTCATAAGAGTACTGGAAAAATATTTAAAAAGCAATCAGTGAAGCCTTATGACAAATCAAGCCATTCTCTACAACATAAAATCAGACATTTTCCCCCCAAATGATCTGGATTGTTCCATTCTTATACTATGTAAGAAGCTCAACTAAAATAATTAAAAAGTTTACAGTACCTGAGCCCTGGAGATATCTGAGCATGCTCCACAAATGAGCTCTCTAGGATCATAGTCATCACCTTGACCAGCTTCTGCATCACAACGAGCTTCCCCACCAAAATATGCCTAGAATTACAATATCTGATTTTAATTCCATAGGTCTCTTGCACTTTTGAGTACATGTATTTATATTTGTTAAAACATTTGTTCCATTATCCATACTTCAGAGGCAAGTAAAATAATGAAACTATTATTGTTCCCACAGAAAATTCTTGAATCGTCTACTATGATTTCTCATCACTTATCAGCTTCCAAATTGTAGCTCCTACCTGGTCTCTAGGGTATTATTCATGACTTCTAATACCTGTCCTGTGATCCCAAAAACAAGTGGATTTTCAGTATAATAATCTGTATGTATGAGGTACATTTGCACATACTGGAGACCCAGTATATGTAAATTTATCCCCATGCATAGTCACTGTGGATATCCTTCAACTTTCAAGTTTATCGTACAGTATCATCTAGGTGGCTTACAATCTACAATTACAAAAAAAAGAGGGAAGCAAAGAAAAACAGAACAAGGTTTAGGAAGCTCTGGTCTGATCTTTACCCTTCCCAGGAAGTCTCATACTTCTCCTTATCCTTGAGTGGGCTGCTCCACCTGTCCTACCCTCTTTTTCACTGTTTGAACTTATTCAGACTTCACATTTTAGCTTAATTTATGATCTGAACTGAACCAGCTGCTCCCTATAAACTATTAATCAGTCAATTATATTACAAATAATTCATGGTATGGCATCCATTGTAATAAAAAATAAACAAAGTTCAGCCTCTCAAGCAATATATAAAGGTAGAGTGATGAACTGACACCCAGGAAGTCTTTGTTCAAATCTTACTTCTCCTATATCTCTTTTAGCCTCAAGTAACCATTTAGGTTTTAAGCTCTCTTGGAGAATGACTTATTTGTGGCTTTACATGTTGGGTCCCTTTTTAAAATTCTTTGTGCTACCCATGACAGTAAACATTTTCAGTGCCGCAATGGAATAATCTGTTGTTGTTACCTACTAAAACTAACAATGCATAAAATAGGACTGCATATTCATTAGTGAACATTTGGTTTGTTAACCCACCTTAAAAGGTTTAGTGCATGCTAACCTGATATAGCACATATAAGTCTATTAGTGTGCATTAAAACAAATGTGTAAAATGAACAGGAAAAAAGTATAAAAATCTGAGAAAAAGTCCAAATAAACTGAAAAACAAAACAGAACATTTTTGTCCTGGGTACATCTCTCTCTCTTTTTTTTTTTTGCCAAACATTTTTTAAAGAAATAAGCAGATAATAGTATTATGAGCATGTTTATAAGAACCACCAAATATAACCCCCAACCTTCCCCGCTGGGGCACATCTCTAATAAGAAACAATCATGCTAGCAATCTGGCTGGCTGATAATCCCAAGATACTCTACCATAAAAGTTTGTATAGACCATACATGTGGCTGAGGTATATTCCAGCTTTCTGGATACAAGATGGTCACACTGATTATATGCAGTAATGATTTTCTCATGAAAAGTTAGGTAATTAAGCAGACAAGCAGTTAGAATTGTAAAAAATAAATATGCAGAACAGCAATACCAATTTTCCTACTCCTCTGTGATGTCATCACTGAACTTGGTGGCCCTCAAGTGTAAACATCCATGTGTAACAATTTTCCATGATATTTAATCAGGGCCGTGCCAAGGGTCTCTGGCGCCCCCCTGCAGACTACCAGTTGGCGCCCCCCCCCCCGCACCTGCCTGGCTCCAAGGCAGCAATTCCCCTCTCTCCCCTGCCCTCCCGCTCCCATGTAGGAACTGCCCGCCCTCTTCTCCCCCCCCAGATCCCGTTCCTTTTTTTTTTCTTTTAAATTTACCTTCCTCCGGCAGCGCAGCGTCAGTGAAGGAGGCGGCGCTCCCAGTCCCGACGTCTCTAGCCTTCCCTTGTTTGCTGCTCACTGCCCCGCCTTCTTCTGACGTCACTCAGAAGAAGGCGGGGCAGTGAGCAGCGAACAAGGGAAGGCTAGAGACGTCGGGACTGGGAGCGCCGCCTCCTTCACTGACGCTGCGCTGCCGGAGGAAGGTAAATTTAAAAGAAAAAAAAAAGGAACGGGATCTTGGGGGGGAGAAGAGGGCGGGCAGTTCCTACATGGGAGCGGGAGGACAGGGTAAGCACGCAGCGGCGGCGCCCCCCAGAGGATAGCACCCCCCTGCGGCGCTTATCCCGCTTACCGCATCAGCATGGCCCCGTATTTAATAGAATACACTATGGGCAGAACTCTTGAATGCTGCAGCAAGCAAACAGCACAGGGAAGAAAATTGATACTGCCTTCCCTAAACCTCATTACATTTACTTTTAGAAATAAAAACAACACATCAACGGCAAAGCAAATAAGATTATTTCCTATGTCTTCTTTCTTATTGGTGTTAAAAATGTTTGTAGGCTCATGGCTAAGTTAATGGTATTTGTTTTAGAATTTGCAGCTCTTAACATACTAAAAGATGGCAAAAAGGCCTGTATTAATTTAGCTACACGTAGCTCTGATTGACGTAAACCTGCTTTATGGAAAAATTCAGCACCAAAGATACTGTCATTGCCTTGGACAGCAGACAAGCAAATCATCACCCATCATACCTTTTTGCACTTAAAGCAGACATAGTAAGCATATCTATTCATAGCATAGCTAGTTGCATCATTGTAGAATCGCACTCCTGGTGTAGTGATGGCCTCGCTCTTGTGCAACCCTTCATATTCCAATCTCATTAAGGCTTTCCTCTTAACATCTTCATAGAGTTCTTTGATTGGATCAAGCAAGTCCTTTAATACTGCATGATTTATTTTGTTCTGAAAAAGTAAGGATACGATACTTTTATTCATTCATACCAATTATAGCACAATAGGTATAAGAACATAAGATAAGTCATACTGAAGTTAGACCAAGGTCCACTGAGCCTAGCACAGTGGCGTAGCCAGACAGCCAATTTTGGGTGGGCCTGAGCCTAAAGTGGGTGGGCACAAAATTCTCTCTGCCCCGCCATACCTCCACCTCAAAATATAAATACTTTAGCTAATGAGGATCCTCAAGCTCTGTTAGCTGAAGACTTTCTCCGAAGGCAATTAATACCAATCGGTCCACCACTTTTCTCTCTTCCCCGCCTCCAGTCCCCGGTCTGGCACCTCTCCCTAGCTCCACCCCATTGACAATTAATACCTTTAATTAAATTTAGATATTAGATATGTATCAAATGTCAAAGAATTTTAGATATTAGATATGTGTCATATGTCAAAGAATAAAGTGGTTGCTCAAAGCATATACTAACCACAATCGCTCAACTGCAAAACACTATGCACAAATTTGTGCAAAAACACACTCAGAACCTTACTGTATCATAAATATTACACTGGGCAGACCCTAATACACCAATATACCGATACGGAAAACGCAGACCATCAACAATATGAAACAAGGGATCATATCACAATTCTCATGTAGAGCCACTAAACACCTTTTTAGGGTGGATAGTGTTCACAATGAGCTCCTTTTATTAACGACCATATATAGATCCTTCAAGAGGTAGTGTGTCATGATTTAGGCTCTACACCATTTCTGATGTTTTGGTGCCACCTCAGTAAGGCCAACACACAATCTCTCCACTGCAAAACACTATACACAAACTTGTGCAAAAACACACTCATAACCTTACCAAACCATAACAGCACTAATTCCAAGGACAGGACAAGCTACAACCTTATGCGTGGAAAGGCAGCACTAGAATTACACCGGGCTCTAAAACACCAGTACACAACCTAGTGAAACAAAAAAACAAAACAAAACAAAAAAGGCTGCAAATACTACACGCTAGCAGAATACTGCACCTTGATCACACATGAAAAACACATGACACAACAGTGTAGTGCTCTAGAAATTTTAAATAGTAGTAGTAGTAGTAGTAGTAGTAATATGAAGGCAAATTTCTGAACTGGAAAGTTACCTTAAGAAGTCAGACTCAGCATGCAGCAATACTAGAAAAATTGAAACTTACATGCAAAATATCACAGATGCACATTTCCAAAAGCTGACATATTCCAATTAATAAATTCTGAATTAAAAAATGTTTTCTACCTTTGTTGTCTGATCATTTAGTTTTTCTATTCGCTTTGGTCCCAGTGTCTTCTGTTTTATGCAGTGTCTTCTTTCTATTTGATATTTTTTCACTCACCATGTCCACCATCCTCCTGTGTCCTTATGTTCTCTCCCCCTGCCCTCCTTCCCTCTCCTCATCCATGTCCAGCAATTTCCTCTCTCCCCTCCATCCATCCATCCATGTCCTGATGTCCAGCAATTTCCTGTCTCCCCTCCCCTCCAGCAATCTGTTCTCTCCCCACCCCCGCCCTCCTCTTCATGTCCAGCGATCTGTTCTCTCCCTCTCCCTGCCGTGATGGCCAGTGATTCTCCCTGCCCTCCCTCAGCTCCCCAACAGCCCTCCGAGTCCTCTCCGTTCTCCCTGCCCTCCCTCAGCTCCCCAACAGCCCTCCGAGTCCTCTCCGTTCTCCCTGCCCTCCCTCAGCTCCCCAACAGCCCTCCGAGTCCTCTCCGTTCCCCCCTCCCCTCCCATCCATGGTCAGCGAATCTCCCTGCCCTCCCTCACCTCCCCAACAGCCCTCCGAGTCGTTCCCCCCTCCCCTCCCATCCATGGTCAGCGATTCTCCCTGCCCTCCCTCCCTCATCTCCCCAACAGCCCTCCAAGTCCTCTCCGTTCCCCCCTCCCCTCCATGGTCAGCGATTCTCCCTGCCCTCCCTCAGCTCCCCAACAGCCCTCCGAGTCCTCTCCGTTCCCCCCTCCCCTCCCATCCATGGTCAGCGATTCTCCCTGCCCTCCCTCACCTCCCCAACAGCCCGAGTCCTCTCCATCCACCCCCGCTCCCCCGCGTGCACACGAGTGTGTTGAACCTGTCCTTTTTCTTTCAGTAGCAGCGAGCGACGTGAAGGCACTGCAAGTTCGCCAGCTTCAAGTTCTCCCTTCCCTGTCTTCACACAGTGTCCGACCCGCCTTCGCGGAAACAGGAAATACGTCATCGTAAAGGTGGGACGGACACTGTGTGAAGAGGAAAGGCCGCCGAGAACTTGAAGTAGTGTCTTCACGTCGCTCGCTGCTACTGAAAAGAAAAAGGACAGCTTCAATACTCTTGCGTTGAGGGGGGGAACGGAATGGAGGAGGAGCGGAGGAGGGCTGCCGGTCGGGCCGAGGGAGGGAAGGAGGCGCGCCACGCGGGGCCTCTTAGAGCGCAAGGCCCTGTCACCCGCACCGCTTGACTCGGGGTGCACCATTCCTGGGTGGGCCTTGGGGTTAAGTGGGTGGGCCTGGGCCCACCCGTGGCTACGCCCCTGGCCTAGCATCTTACCTCCAACAGTGGCCAGTCTAGATCAGAAGAAAATTAACTTCATAACTGAAAACTGTTTCTTAATGAACCATAAGCGTTGTCATACTGGGACAGGCAGAAGGTCCATCAAGCCCAGTATCCTGTTTCCAACAGTGGCCAATCCAGATCACAAGTACTTGGCAAGATTCCAAAACAATACAATACATTTTATGCTACTTATCCTAGAAGTAAGCAGTGGATTTTCCCAAGTCCATCTTAATAATGGCTTATGGACTTTTCTTTTAGGAAGATATCCAAACATTTCTAAAACCCCGCTAAGCTAACTGCTTTTTACCATGCTTTCCGGCATGCTTCACATTACACGTTGCGTGAAGAAATATCTTCTCCATTTTAAATGTATTACTTTGTAGCTTCATTGCATGCTCCCTAATCCTAGTATTTTTGGAAAGAGTAAACAAGTGATTCACATCTACCCATTCCACTCCACTCATTTTATATACTTCTTATCTCCCCTCAGCCATCTTTTCTTCAAGCTGAAGAGCCCCAGCCGCTTCAGCCTTTCCTCATAGAGAAGTTGTCCCATCCCCTTTATCATTTTCATCTCCCTTCTCTGCACCTTTTCTAATTCCACTATATCTTTTTGGAGATGCAGTGACCAGAATTGCACACAGCATTACAGGTGTGGTTGCACCATGGAGCGATACAAAGGCACTATAACATCCTCATTTTTGTTTTCCATTCCTTTCCTAATAATACCTAACATTCTATTTGCTTTCTTCACCACCACTCCACACTGAGCAGAGGGTTTCAATGTAATGCACCTCTCTCTTACAAGAACGACATGCAACCATATATAGCAGAAGCGTAGCGAGGTTGGGGGGGGGGGGGGGGGAGCGAGAGCGGACTGCTGACAGTGCCAGCACTTCATTTAAATGTGACAGATCATGTAAAAAATAGGTGCTAGCGCCGCTGAAAGTCCGTTTGGGGAAGCAGCCACTCCCCTGGCGGCCCACCTAGTTATGCCTCTGAGATATAGCACCCCACCCTCTCATTTTTTCTGTTTGACAGCATTAAAGCAAGTTTTCTATTATGTCCACTCGCTGCACATCATCTGTTGTACAAGGCAACATCCAGCATGGTGTGACTTTCTGAACACAGCTTGGAGAGTTCTACTGTACAACAGACTTTTTTTTGTTTGTTTTACACAGAAAGACTTATGTAGCAAATGGGTTTTGATTCAGACATTTAATAAGCAGATAAACCAATCTGTGTGTATTTGTACACACCCATGGTGTACTGGCACTTTCTCTATGGTTTGGATCCTTGTAATTCTAAACATCAACTTTTCTCATTTATACTTGGTTGTTCAGTTTCTGTTGAACTGATTTGCTAGATGTGAAATTTCCCACTTGCTAGAAAATAAGCTTCAGAGCCAAGTGGATCTGAGGCAAAGCTCTGTTGGAAAAAACACTGCCCCTAGTGATCCCAGGCAATATTTCTGGCTTTACTAAATCTAGATTATTGTAAGAACACCTTTTCTGAGCTTCTGGCTTTCATGGTTAGAGCACTGCAAAACTATACAAATACTGTGGCCCATTTTCCAACTGGTCAGCAGAGGCATACATATTTAATTCTAAACCCTGCTGAATTTCACTGGCTGCCTATTATATATCAAATTAAACTCAAATTGATACAAATTACTTTCAATGTACTGTGTGATATGTCCTCACAACATCTTCCGTCATTGCCACATATTCACCAGGCTATGTACCCCCCCCCCCTTTGCTTTGCTCACCCAGGTTCTTTAGTTGCGTCATCAATGTGGACAGTCCCTAGTACCATCGTACATTCATGTGTATTTTCAGTTGCTGCTCCCTTTATTTGGCATTCATTTCCAGCAAATTTGAGATCTACAACAGATACTTGTTGAAACTGAAAGCTTTTTCTTTTTTTTATTTGTTTAGACAGGCACGTGGATTAATGGAGTAGTCAAATGTGCTTATTAAGAGTATGATTTATTTTTATACAGAATTTTAATAGCTGATCTTGTGATTGCTGTTGTGTTTAGGTGTCTTACTATTGTGCATGTTTTATAATTACCTGCCTATGAAGAATATTGATAGGTGGGCTATAAATATTTTAATAAAATAAATATGCACCATCTGGAGTCATCAATTTTGCACCTGCAGTAGCAAAGTACTCAGTTATACTGGCATGTCTCATCCCTCAATATGCAGGATATGCTGAAATCACCGTGCTTCTGCCAAAGCACAAAAATTCATGCATTTAACAGATTACCGTATTAAACATATGTTTCAGACTCAAATAGGTTAGTAGTTTGTTTATAGACCAGGAAAGCCAGAGCTATAATCTGAAACAACAACAAACTTCCTTGATTTTGAGCCTGATTATTTCTGCTTCAATCTGTGGGGGTTTTATAAGTACATAATGCCATACTGGGAAAAGCCCAAAGGTCCACTGAGACCATCATCCTGGCCCCGACAGGGGCCAATCCAGGTCAAAGGCACCTGGCAAGCTACCCAAACGTACAAACATTTTATACAAGTTATTCCCAAAATTGTGGATTTTTCCCAAGTCTATTTAGTAGCGGTCTATGGACTTCTCCTTTAGGAAACCGTCCAACCCCTTTTTAAACTCTGCCAAGCTAACCGCCTTCACTACATTCTGCGGCAACAAATTTCAGAGTTTAATTACACGTTGGGTGAAGAAAAATGTTCTCCTATTTGTTTTAAATTTACTACACTGTAGTTTCATCGCATGCCCCCTAGTCCAAGTACTTTTGGAAAGCATGAACAGACGCATCACATCCACCTGTTCCACTCCACTCATTATTTTATATACCTCTATCATGTCTCCCCTTAGCCGTCTCTTCTCCAAGCTGAAAAGCCCTAGCCTCCTTAGTCTTCCTTAATAGGGAAGTCGTCCCATCCCCGCTATCATTTTCGTCGCCCTTCGCTGCACCTTTTCCAGTTCTACTATATCTTTCTTGAGATGCGGCGACCAGAATTGAACAAAATACTCAAGGTGCAGTCGCACCATGGAGCGATACAACGACATTATAACATCCTCACATCTATTCTCCACAGCTTTCCTAATAATACCCAACATTCTATTCGCTTTCCTAGCCGCAGCAGCACACTGAGCAGAAGGCTTCAGTGTATTATCAACGATGACACCCAGATCCCTTTCTTGGTCCGTTAATTCCTAACGTGGAACCTTGCATGACGTAGCTATAATTCGGGTTCTTTTTTCCCACATGCATCACCTTGCACTTGTTCACATTAAACGTCATCTGTCATTTAGCCGCCCAGTCTCCCAGTCTCGCAAGGTCCTTCTGTAATTTTTCACAATCCTGTCACGAGTTAACGACTTTGAATAACTTTGTGTCATCAGCAAATTTAATTACCTCGCTGGTTACTCCCATCTCTAAATCATTTATAAATATATTAAAAAGCAGCGGTCCTAGCACTGACCCCTGAGGAACCCCACTAACTACCCTTCTCCATTGTGAATACTGCCCATTTAACCCCACTCTCTGTTTCCTATCCTTCAACCAGACATTTGAAATACTCCAAAACTTTCAATAAACTGGAAATCAGTGAAAATTCT
The DNA here is from genome assembly GCF_901765095.1 of Microcaecilia unicolor. NCBI lineage: Eukaryota > Metazoa > Chordata > Amphibia > Gymnophiona > Siphonopidae > Microcaecilia > Microcaecilia unicolor. The sequence continues at coordinate 120,912,785 of NC_044034.1, read as the reverse complement.
AAAGGAAAAGTAAAAATAAAAATTCTTAAGAATTTCCACATGGAACTAATGCATTAACATCCATTTATCCATGCGAACCTGTTCCTCCCTCTCTCCCAATAAAACAATACCCCATCAAATTTCCTGAAAAGAAGGTGTGAATACAACACCAAACACAGAAGTTATTTGGAGGAGGAATGGAGGCCAAGAATACATAGCCATGGTGATCGCATATGCTGCTTTCTCTTTAGAAAGTAGAACAGGAAATAAAGTCCATCTGCTCCAGCTTGTTCCAGTCCGCCTGATGTTCCAGCTTGCTCCAATCCTGCTCCAAATTATTCCAGCTTGTTCCAATCCTGCTGCTCTCCACCGCACTCACCTGTTACTGCCTGCCTGCTAGCCAATGTAATGGGACAATTTGACAAATTAAAGAGTAGCAAATCTCCTGGACCAGATGGTATTCATCCCAGAGTACTGACAGAACTGAAAAATGACCTATAGATAGGGTAACTAGTGAGGTAATCAAATTTGCAGATGACACAAATTTATTCAAAGTAGTCAAATCGCGGGAAGATTGTGAAAAACTACAAGAGGAACTTACGAGTCTGTGAGACTGGGCGTCTAAATGGCAGATGACGTTTAATGTGAAGAAGTGCAAAGTGATGCATGTGGGAAAGAGGAACCCAAACTATAACTACGTCATGCAAGGTTCACCGTTGGGAGTCATGGACCGAGAAAGGGATCTAGGTGTCGTTGTTGATGATACGTTGAAAACTTCTGCTCAATGTGCTGCTGTGGCTAGGAAAGCAAATAGAATGTTGGGTATCATTAGGAAAGGGATGGAAAATAAGGATATTATTCTGCCGTTGTATCTCTCCATGGTGCAACCGCACCTCGAGTATTGTGTTCAATTCTGGTTGCCGCACCTCAAAAAAGACATAGTGGAATTGGAAAAGGTGCAGAGAAGGGTGGCAAAGATAATACAGGGGATGGGAAGGCTTCCCTATCAGGATAGGCTGAAGAGGCTGGGGCTCTTCAGCTTGGAGAAAAGGCGGCTGAGGGGAGATATGATAGAGGTCTATAAGATGTGTGGAATGGAACGGGTTGATGCGGAGCGTCTGTTTACGCTTTCCAAAAATACAAGGACAAGGGGGCATGCGATGAAGCTGCAGTGTGGTAAATTTAAAATGGAGGAAATGTTTCTTCACTCAATACGTAATTAAACTCTGGAATTCGCTGCCAGAAAAGGTGGTTAAGACGGTTAACTTAGCGGACTTCAAAAAAGGGTTGGATGGCTTCCTGGAGGAAAAAGCCATTGAATGTTATTGAATGGACGAGGGAATACAGTATTTCTAGGATGGGCGGGACAAATTGCTTGTTCATTTGGCCGCTGTCGGTGACAGGGTGCTGGGCTCGATGGACACTTGGTCTGTCCCAGCATGGTGATGCTTAACTACTGTTAGTAATATGTAATTTATCCTTAAAATCGAGCATGATACCGGAAGATTGGAGGGTGGCCAATGTAATGCTGATTTTTAAAAAAGGTTCCAGAGGAGATCCGGGAAATTATAGACCAGTGAGTCTTACATCGGTACCGGGCAAAATGGTAGAGACTATTATAAAGAACAAAATTACTGAGCATATTCAAAAGCATGAGACAAAGCCAACATGGATTTAGTGAAGGGAAATCCTGTGAACAAACATGTGGACAAAGGTGAGCCGGTTGATATTGTGTATCTGTATTTTCAGAAGGCGTTTGACAAAGTACCTCATGAAAGACTCCAGAGGAAATTGGAGAGTCATGGGATAGGAGGTAGTGTCCTATTGTGGATTAAAAACTGGTTAAAAGATAGAAAACAGAGAGTAGGGTTAAATGGTCAGTATTCTCAATGGAGAAGGGTAGTTAGTGGGGTTCCCCAGGGGTCTGTGCTGGGACCGCTGCTTTTTAACATATTTATAAATGACCTAGAGATGGGAGTAACTAGTGAGGTAATTAAATATGCTGACGACACAAAGTTATTCAAAGTAGTTAAATCGCGGGAGAATTGTGAAAAATGACAACAGGACCTTACGAGACTGGGAGTCTAAATGGCAGACGACGTTTAATGTGAGCAAGTGCAAAGTGATGCATATGGGAAAGAGGAACCCGAATTATAGCTACATCATGCAAGGTTCCATATTAGGAGTCACCAACCAAGAAAGGGATCTAGGTGTCGCCGTTGATGATACGTTGAAACCTTCTGCTCAGTTTGCTGCGGCGACTAAGAAAGCAAATAGAATGTTAGGTATTATTAGGAAAGGAATGGAAAACAAAAATGAGGACGTTATAATGCCTTTGTATCACTCCATGGTGCGACCGCACCTTGAATATTGTGTTCAATTCTGGTCACTGCATCTCAAAAATAGTGGAATTAGAAAAGGTGCAGAGAAGGGCGACAAAAATGATAAAGGGATGGGACGACTTCCCTATGAGGAAAGGATAAAGCAGCTGGGGCTCTTCAGCTTGGAGAAAAGACGGCTGAAGGAAGATATGATAGAGGGCTATAAAATAATGAGTGGAGTGGAACGGGTAGACGTGAAGCGTCTGTTTACGCTTTCCAAAAATACTAGAACTAGGGGGCATGTGATGAAGCTACAATGTAGTAAATTTAAAATGAATCGGAGAAACCTTTTCTTCACTCAACATCTTAAGTAGAGGAGTGTGGTAGCCGTGTTAGTCCACTCTTAAGGTTATCAATAGAAATCAAACAAAATAAAACATGGAAAAGAAAATAAGATGATACCTTTTTTATTGGACATAACTTAATACATTTCTTGATTAGCTTTCGAAGGTTGCCCTTCTTCGTCAGATCGGAAATAAGCAAATATGCTAGCTGACAATGTATATAAGTGATGGCTGTATACAAACATTTATATACAAGAAACCCACAGACAGATGCAGCTACCTCAACAACTCCAGCTTCCATCCTTTACATACAAAAAGATCCATCATTTACAGCCAAGCCACAAGATACCACCGTATCTGCTCTGACCCAGGGGACAGAGACAGACACCTTAAAAGCTTGACTGCATCCTTCAAACAGAAAGGCTACAACCCCAAAATAATCTCCAAGAATATTGCCTCCTCCCTCAAAACACCCAGGGAGAATCTGCTACAGTACAAGGAGAAAAAATCCACAGACAGAATCCCCCTTGTAGTGACATACAATCCAGAGCTGGAAAAACTGAGGAAAATCATAAGAGATCTACAACCTATACTCCAGAAGGATGAATTACTGAAAGAGATATTCCCATCCCCACCAGTACTGGCCTTCCGACAGCCACCCAACTTAAAACACAAGCTAATCAGAAGTAAACTTCCATCACAGACTGAAAAGGAACAGAAGGGCACACTTCCCTGTAATTTATCCAGTTGCAAACTATGCCAAAATATTTCACAGGACCCCACAGTCATCCACAAAGGAAAGATATTCAACATAAAGGGATCTTTCACTTGCTCATCTTCCAATGTGGTATATATCATTCAGTGTAAAAAATGTAACGAAGGATGCTATATTGGAGAAACAGGCCAGATGCTTAAGACAAGATTCAATTTACATAGACATCACATGAACAATACTGGTGCCAGTAGGGCCCCCACGCCTGTTGGTCAGCATTTTACAGGACCAGGACACTGTACCAGTGACTTCAGTGAGAATCCTGAAAGGTAACTTTAAAACCATACAAGAACATAAGACCTTTGAAGTCAGAATGATTGAATATTTTAACACCCAACAGAAAGGACTTAACAAGGATCTGGGGTTCCTAGCTCATTATAAACCATAAAGCTGTATGTCTCTGTAGATCACCCCACCCCTCACCTATCCACACCCATCCTGTTAGAATATCAATGATATGCTTTGATGTCCCCATGCATACCTCCTACCCACCCCCATCCTCCCACCCTGTCAGACTGTCACAGTAATGCTTGAATGTTTTCACTTATATACACTGTCAGCTAGCACATTTGCTTATTTCCGATCTGACGAAGAAGGGCAACCTTCGAAAGCTAATCAAGAAATGTATTAAGTTATGTCCAATAAAAAAGGTATCATCTTATTTTCTTTTCCATGTTTTATTTTGTTTGATTTCTATTGATTCACTCAACATGTAATTCAACTCTGGAATTCGTTGGAAGAAAATGTGGTAAAGGCGGTTATCTTAGCAGAGTTTAAAAAAGGTTTGGACGGCTTCCTAAAGGAAAAGTCCATAGACCATTATTAAATTGGACTTGGGGAAAATATTTCTGGGATAAGCAGCATAAAATGTTTTTGTACTTTTTTGGGGATCTTGCCAGGTATTTGTGACCTGGATTGGCCACTGTTGGAAACAGGATGATGGGCTTGATGGACCTTTGGTCTGTCCCAGTATGGCAATACTTATGTATGTATATATGTACTTACGTACTTTTTGCTGAGATTGCCAGTGCAATAGTACCTAATTATAACAGTTGTAGAAATGTGAACACCACACTACTGGGACCTGAACGCAGACCACCAGCTTATTTTACAAAGGTTACTGTTTTAAAATCATTATTGACTTAAGCTGCAACTAAACCAGTGAATTACAAGTGAAACTTTCTGTAACCCTACACCAATTCCCTTGAGCTATATTTAGACCCCTTCCACCACCTTGTAAATGGCAGTAAAAATCCTCTACAGTGAGACTTGCTGAAGCAACATCTATGTTTCTATTAAGCCTTATGATCTGACTTTTAGATACCGATGCCAGAAAAGGTATTTGAAGAGGACGAGTCGGAAAGACTAAATGATTTCTCTGTAAACTTGGAGGATGTAATGGGGCAGTTCTGCAAACTAAAAAGTAGTAAATCGCCGGGTCCGGATGGTATTCATCCCAGAGTATTAATAGAGCTGAAAAATGAACTTGTGGAGCTGCTGTTAGTAATATGCAATTTATCCCTAAAATCAGGTGTGGTACCGGAAGACTGGAGGGTGGTCAATGTAACGCTGATTTTTAAAAAGGGTTCCAGAGGAGATCCGGGAAATTATAGACCGGTGAGTCTGACGTCGGTGCCGGGAAAAATGGTGGAGGCTATTATTAAGAATAAAATTACGGAGCATGTACAAAAGCATGGGCTGATGAGACAAAGTCAGCATGGATTTAGTGAAGGGAAGTCTTGCCTCACAAATCTACTGCATTTTTTCGAGGGGGTGAACAAGCATGTGGACAAAGGGGAGCCGGTCGACATTGTATATCTAGATTTTCAGAAGGCGTTTGACAAAGTGTCTCATGAAAGACGCCAAAGGAAACTGGAGAGTCATGGGATCAGAGGCAGTGTATTATTATGGATTAAGAGCTGGTTAAAAGACAGGAAGCAGAGAGTAGGGTTGAATGGTCAGTATTCTCGATGAAGAAGGGTAGTTAGTGGGGTCCCTCAGGGGTCTGTGCTGGGACCGCTGCTTTTTAACATATTTATAAATGACCTTTAGATGGGAGTAACTAGTGAGGTAATTAAATTCGTAGATGACACAAAGTTATCCAGGGTCGTCTCGTCGCGGGAGGAGTGTGAAAGATTACAAGAGGACCTCGTGAGACTGGGGGATTGGGCGTCCAAATGGCAGATGAAGTTCAACGTTGACAAGTGAAAAGTGATGCATGTGGGAAGGAGGAACCCGAATTACGGCTATGTCATGCAAGGTTCCGCTTTAGGAGCTACGGACCGAGAAAGGGATCTGGGAGTCATCGTGGATAGAACGTTGAAATCTTCCGCTCAATGTGCTGCGGCGGCTAAGAAGGCGAACAGAATGTTGAGTATTATTAGAAAAGGGATGGAAAACAAGCTTGAGGATGTTATAATGCCGTTATATCGCTCCATGGTGCGACCGCACCTGGAGTATTGTGTTCAGTTCTGGTCGCCTCATCTCAAAAAAGATATAAAGGAATTGGAGAAGGTGCAGAAAAGGGCGACGAAAATGATAAAAGGGATGGGACGACTACCTTATGAGGAGAGGTTAAGACGGCTAGGACTCTTTAGCCTGGAGAAAAGGCGGCTGAGGGGGGATATGATAGAGGTCTACAAAATAATGAGTGGAGTAGAGTGGACAGATGTGAAGCATTTGTTTACGCTTTCTAACAATAATAGAACTAGGGGACACAAGATGAAATTAGAATGTGGTAGGTTTAAAACAAATTGGAGAAAGTTTTTCTTTACTCAGCGTGTGGTTAGACTCTGGAACTCATTGCCAGAGAAGGTGGTGATGGCAGCTGGCCTTGCTGAGTTTAAAGGGGGTCTGGACAGATTCCTGAAGGAAAAGTCCATTGATCGTTATTAAATTCTGGGTTTTTGCCAGGTTCTTGGGGCCTGGATTGGCCGCTGTCGGAGACAGAGTGCTGGGCTTGATGGACCTTTGGTCTTTTCCCAGCGTGGCAGTGCTTATGCTTATGTACTTATGTAGATATAGATCATAAATCACATATCAGTTGAAGGTCATGAAAAACAAAAATCTTGTTTTGACATCTACAATTGACACCAAAAACATTTGCTACTACAGAGAACACTCCCGCCTGAGACAGAGAGATATGATTTTAAAATTATATTTTAGATATCAAAAACAGCATTTCTTGGACACCAAATTTGTTTTTTTTCCAGATGTAAGTACAGTGACTCAGAAAAGGAGGATGCAATTTTTTGCTACTGAGACCAAGAGCTCTATGTACAGGGGCTCATTTTCTTTTGAAATTTCCTTGTGAATCTACAATTTGGTATGACACAGTTAAGTCCATATTTTTTGAGCCATCAAGGCTTTTGAGTGATAAATCATCTCAAGCTCTGTCTGACGTAGTTCCTACTAATTCTCACCCAGATTAATAAATCAAGGTCTGCATTAATTATATGTGGTTCCTGCCTTTATATGCCACCTTCGTTTTTCTTTATGGTAAAAATATTTCTTGCATTTTCTCCTAATTCTCTCTACTCCCCTCATATTTGTGAACTTTAACAACAGAGATCAGCGTAGGATTCCTCAAATCTTGTTGTTTACTTCTGGAGAAATTCTGTTATTTCTTTTCAAGTGTTCAACTTGTATTATTTGAAAATGCATACAAAAACAAAAAATTTGCTACTAGCCCATGAAAGGAACCACAGAACACTGCAGATGCCCTTTCCTTCTAAAACCATTTTTACCTTGCAGATGGGACAGGACATGAATCCAAAAGTTATCCTTGGGCCAAGCCACCTATTCTCCAGAACTCGCCGGCAGCACTGAAGGTGAAACACATGGCTACAATCCAGCTGTAAAGAAGCAATACACTATAGTTATTAACTATAGCAGGTTTACATTTATTTCATATTAATGCTCCTGTGGCTGCTCAAAGGTAAAGTGTTGCAGCACAACATGAAAAGTCTTGTAGACTGCTAATATCTTGTAGCTCTAAGTGGTTAACAAAACAAGAACTGGAACAAACTCCAGGAACCACAGATAATCAGAATATATTCAAACTGACGAATAATACAATATAAGCATGGAAAATTTGAAATTGTAATTAGACATATCAGAAATTACAAGTAGCTTCATAATACAAATTTTCAAAATAATAAAGTTTTAAAATTTGTTCTAAAATCTAAATAAGAACATGATTTCTGAAAGATGAAAGAGATCTTTCCAAAATCTTGCCATTTGAAAACCAAGAGAAAGCTCAACCTGTTTAAAACATTTTCTGCCCCTTACAGAAGGAAAACAAAAACTAGAATTAATGGTCCTACAGTTTCCTACCCGGGTGGAAAACAGAGAGGTCCTTTTACAAAGGCGTGCTGAAAAATGACTTGTGGTAGTGTAGGTGCGGGCCGATCCATTTTTTAGCGCGTCTGAAAAAAGGCCTTTTTTTTGCCGAAAATGGACGTATGGCAAAAATGAAAATTGTCGCGCGTCCATTTTGGGTCTGAGACCTTACCACCAGCCATTGACCTAGTCGTAAAGACTCACGCAGTAACTGGGGGGTAATGACCTACACGTGCCAAATGCAACTTGGTGGGCATCCATTACGCACGCCCGAAAATAAAAACTATTTTTCAGACGCACACCAAAAATGAAATTACCACAAAGGCCACACAATAACTGGGTGGTAACTCCATTTTGGCATGCGTTGGGCGCGCGTAGGCGCCTACACGGCTTAGTAAAAGACCCCTGAATGTGGTCAAAAAAGTACAAGGGTGCTGAAGCCTTGTAACAGTTTGAAAACTAAGCAAGCCAATTTGAACTAAATCCTGGCTTCTACTGGAAGCCAGTGAAGATGCTTAAAACAAGACAACATTTTGGATCATTCTAGACTGCGAAGAATAACCACCATATTTTAAAATGTGACATAGCAAAAAGGCTGTCCTAAATTTATCAGGTTAGCTTTTTTTTTTTGTAGTTACATTTGTACCCCGCACTTTCCCACTCATGGCAGGCTCAATGCGGCTTACATATACAGGTACTTGTTTATTTATTTAGTAGTCTGAATAGTGCCGCTAACCGGATAGCACAGTGCTAAATATCTAGTGGTGTTATAACTGTCGGATCAATGTTTAAAAAAAAAAAGCTGATTGCAATGGGATGAATATCGGCCCCAGAATCTTTAGAAAAAAAAAACATATAACCATATGAATTATTTTGCACAATACTGTGTACACTAAGTACAAAACAAATACATACATAAAACTGGAGGTGTTAAAAAATTATCAATACAAGGAAAGGCACATATTTGATAGAAACATTTTTTTAAAATTGTTAATTAATGCTCCCATTTTCTCTTAAGCAGAAAGGAAAAGCAGAGGCTCAGGGCACTAAATAGAAAGGCCAAGTAATTTAACCTTTTTTTTAAACAAAAAAAATATAGCTTTTAAAATACAATTCTGTACTCCTAAGTGCAATCAGTATTTGAACAGAGGAAATAATATGCAAAATAGTCAGCTTATAGTATTATACAGCAATTATTTGCTACAGAACATCTATAGATATTTTATTTCAGCTCTTCAGAGAGCAATCTGGGTGTCAGGCTACTGCAGCAATTAAGGTCATAGTTCAAGTCATAGCTGTTTTAATGATATTATGGGGGTCATTGTCAAAAGAAATAAAAGTCTCAAAAACAACATAAAGTGGCATTTGGACATTGTTGTCCGAAAAACATCCAAATCACGATTTTCAAAATTCAGATTTGAGACTTTTTTCTCTGCGGTGCGTCCAAATCACAAGGAAGCATGTTGGGGGAGGGATTTGAGCATTCCCAAAACTTGGACATTTTTCTGTCATAATGGAACAAAGCAAAAACTGTCCAGCTTATAAGTTAGATGTTTTGGTCTAGACCTGTTTCAATCACATCTAAGTCACAAAAAGGTGCCCTAAATGACCACTGGAGGGATTAAGCCATGACACCCCCAATTACTCCCCAGTGGTCACTGATCCCCTCCTACCCCCCCAAAGCTGTGAAGGAAACAGCACATACCTGCCTCTATGACAGTTTCAGATGTTATGGCCAGCCCTATTAGAGTAGCAAGTCAGTCCCTGGAGTAGTCTAGTGGTTGGTGCAGTGGGCTACAGAGAAGGGGCCATATCCCACTGTAATTGATACACTGTGGTGGAAACTGTGAGCCCTCCAAAACCCACTTATATCATGCATATTCATTGTGGGTATCCTGGAAATCTGACTAGCTAGGTGTGTTCCAATAAAATTTGACTTATTAATTTTACATACCGCCTTTTACCAATGTGTAAAAACAGTTTACAACCAATGAATAAACATTAAATACAGTAGAACATAAAAGTAAAATATAAAAATGTTACAAACTCATCAAAAAATAAAAGTCAAAACAGATATACATATTGTTTCTAATAGCCCACTCCTAATAATGTCCCCCTCCACTTCAGCACCAAAAAACCCAGTAAATGTCATCATAAAGCCAAATTTAGATTCCCCCACTAATAGCCTACTCCCTGGAATTTGCAGAACCGGCACTGCTCTCCCCCCTATGGTGACCAGATCTCTCTTCATAGCTCTTCTCACGGTTATGGGTCTAGGCTGGTGCAGGGCCTTGAGTATGTGCAGATGCTCAAGGCCCCACACCAGCCCAGTGCCATAACAATGAGAAAAGCTAGGAACAGAGCTCCAGGCATCGGGAGTGGGGTGGGGGGTGGGGGGGTGGCTGCAGGGTGGAGAGAAATGGTGCATCCATTAACAGCCTACCCTAGACATCAGAAAAAAACCATTATTTCTAATAGCCCAGGCATTTATATTACAAAAAACACAATACATTATGATATGTATAACCTGCTTTCCAGTGTCTGTAATGCCACCAAGTGGCACATGAAATACTGGAAAGTTCCAGAGGTTTGGAGAAGGGAGCTCTTCTATTAAGACTGTGACAAATTATCTGTCCTAGAATGATTATTCACTCTATTTTTTGAATATTGTTTATGTAAAAACAGACTAATTCTATAAAGAGGTGCTTATTTTTAAATGCCAGGAATGCGCCTATTTGGAGTCTATTCCATAACAAAGTAGGTACCTGTTTTTTTTTTTTTTTAAGAGAATGCTAGTTTAATAGGTCAAATACATGCTTATTATTTTCAGTACGAGCACTTACACCAGACAAAGAGCTGCTGTAAATGCTCACAACTAGATTGTTAAAGAATTCATGTAAATCATAGTATTCTATAATTTACATGCTTAATTGTGTGCTCTGTTCAAACTTCCCCCATATGAATGCCCACCTGAATAGCTGGAATAGGGTCATTTACGCCCTTAAAGAAAACAGACAAACCTGAACTGCTGGTGCTGCAGAAAGTGCTTCAGTGAAACAGATCATACACATGTCATCGGCATCCTGCTTCAGACTCGTGGCATTTTTTTCACAGCCATGAAGACAAGGCAAACAGCGCTCTTCATTTTTTACACCACCACAGGGATGGCCACAACAGTGGGTCTTGCTACAGGCTATTCTGGCGTATTCCTTTTGAAAAGAAAGTAGCAATTGATATACAAATCAAATCTAAGAGCCTAACTAAAAATCATATATAGCCATTATGCAGCTATCCACAGTGACTTGTTAGCTATTGTAACACTCTGTGACACAATAATATATTGAGATGAAATAACTATATGTCTCCTTATTAAGAGGAAGCACAACCTACAACTGTATTTACTAAGATGCGCTATGGGCACGTTAGCATTTTTAACGTGCGTAAATGTTTTACGCGCGTTAACGCTAACGCGCCCACAGAAATGCATAAGTGCATTAGCGTTTAACATGCCTTAAATTTAAAAGTGTGTTAGAAACGCTAACGCACCTTAGTAAACATACCCCCTAGTTTGCCATATGAGTTTAGGAGGCAGATTCCAAAAATCAGGTCTTTCACCAGGGAGAAATATCATTTATAAAATACCAACAGACATTTGTCTAGAGATCCACTAATCTACATAAAGGCTTGGCTCCTGGAAACAAGTCTTTATGGGGTGTCCTCATGAGGTTCAAAAGTTGTGTCACTGGATCACAGGTATTCAGCAGAGGTCTTAGATTTGAGAAATTTCACAGATTACAGTAAGTATGAGTTGCTCATAGACTCATTATTTTAGTAATTATGGTAACTTGTATACTTTTTTGTACGGTTTTGGCCTTTATCATCAGATTTGGGGCTGTAGAAATATAGAGAATATCAATTTTAAAGAAATATGACTTATCAAGAATAAGCAGCAGTTTATTTCTATTATTTTAAAATATTTTTATTTCGTTTATGCAGAAATAAATCATACTGAGTAACATCTTTTTAAACATAAAACATTAATAACAAATATAAAACAATTACTTCAAATCCACAAAACAGAGGATCATTATATAAGATTAGTAAAAAAGGCTCGTTTCTCACACAAATGAAATGGGCGCTAGCAAGGTTATCATGTAATGGCGATTATGTAAGGGAACCATTAGGAGAAATGTTCTGTCATGATAAGTAATAATCGGGAAGGGTGTATATTAAGTAATATGCTCCAGGGGTATGAGATACGGATTGTTTTATCTATGTTTTTTTTTTTGTTTTAATATTTCTTTTTTTGTGATTTGTATTTATAGTATTTTTTAAAAGATAAAGAGTACGCAGACTCCATCCATGTCCAGCATTTCTCCTCTCTTCCCTCCCCTCCATCCATGTCCAGCACTTCTCCTCTCTTCCTTCCCCTCTATCCATGTGCATCTCCTTCCTGACTTCCCTCCCCACCATCCATCCATGTCCAGCAACTCTCCATTCTCCCCTGCCCTCTCCTCCATCCACCCATATCCAGCTAATTTCCTCTCCCCTGCCCCCTTCATTCATTCATCCATGTTCAGCAATTCTCCTCTCTCCCCTGCTCTCCCCTCTCCTCCATCCATGTCCAGGAACTCTCCATTCTCCCCTGCCCTCTCCTCCATCCACCCATATCCAGCTAATTTCCTCTCCCCTGCCTCCATTCATCCATCCATCCATGTCCAGCAATTCTCCTCTCTTCCCTGTCCTCCCCCTCCATCCATCCATGTCCAGCAACTCTCCATTCTCCCCTGCCCTCTCCTCCATCCATGTCCAGCAACTCTCCATTCTCCTCTGCCCTCTCCTTCATCCATCCATATCCAGCAAATTTGCTCTCTCCCTTGCCTCCTCCATCCATCCATGTCCAGCAAGTCTCTCTCCCCTGCCCTCCCCTCCATCCATCCATGTCCAGCAATTCTCCTCTCTCCCCTGCCCTCCCCTCCTGTCCAGCGATCTCCTGTCTCCCCCTGCCCTGCCCTCCCCTCCAGCGATCTCTTCTCCCTCTGCCCTCCTCTCCAATTCCAGCCATCCATGTCCAGCGATTCTCCCTGCCCTCCCTCAGCTCCCAGACAGCCCTCCTCTCTGTTCCTTCCCCCCCCCCCCCCCAATTTAACCCTTTTACTTTCAGGCGCGACGGCAGTGAAGAGGACAACACAACTTCTCCCTTCCCTCACAGTGTCCCGTCCTCGCGGAAACAGGAATGCATCATCGCAGAAGGCGGGACACTGTGTGAGGGAAGGAAGAAGCTGGAGGTGAGCCCGCTGTGTTGTCCTCTTCACTGCCGTCGCTGCGCCTGAAAGTAAAACACGCGTAAGGGGGGGAGGAACAGAGAGGAGGGCTGTCGATCGGGGAGCTGAGGGCGGGAAGGAGCGGAGGGACCGTCCAAGAACTGCCTGGCTGCAGCGCTGCTGCACCAGGCAGCCCTGCATTTGGGGAGGCAGCAGCCAGGGGAAGGTCACGGTTGGGCTGGGGAGGCTTAGCCTTCCCAAGCCTCTTATACGGGGCGCCTATGACTGTCCTCCCATCCCATCCATCAATTCTCCTCTGCCCTTCCCTTCCTCCCTCCCCTCGATGTCCCGTGATTTTCTCCTCCTGACATCATCTCACCTCCAGCGTTCCCTTCCCCCTCATTGATCTGCCCTCTGACGTCATTACGTTTTGACGCGAGGGTGGGGCAATGAGTGGGAATGGATGTTACAAACCCAGGCATCCAGACATAGAATGTTGGAGGTGCAAATTATTATATAGGATGTCTGGTAATCTCCTAACCTCAAATGCCTGATGAATATATGGTTTCATTTTTACCTATATATCATGAAATCAGTGATTTATCATAATTATTTTCTGCTCAAGTGTATTTTTGAAACATATTATACAATATGAAAAAAAAATCATTGACAACTCATTCCAAATATGGGGAACTGCAATTAGAAGTAGTTATGTAGGTTTTTTTTTTCCTAAGCCAGTACGCTGTACTAGCACCTTTTTCCTGGGGTTTTTTTTTTTTTTTTGCTTTTACACTGGTTGGGCTGGCCAACTAGTAGGTAACCCCCAATCACAAGCTCTCCCCCCCATTCATAGGCCCTTCCTGGGCCTACCTTAAAAGTCCCTCGGGAGTACAGAATCAAAAGGTCCAGGACCAAAAGATCCAGGCCAGTCCGAGAGAGCAGCTGGTCACCTTCCCCAGTGAGGTCATTGGAATCAAAAGACTACAACTGTAGTCTCAGCAGCCTTTGAGGGAGACATAGGGTAGGGCCAGGAAGTGTTACCCACACTACCAGTCCCAGAATTCTAAGGGAAAGGAGGAGAATCTGGGAGGGATTGATCAGGAGGATGTGAAACAGCAGTGAGAGTGCTGTAGAGGAGCCCATGGACTGGCAGGTAGGGGACAGTGGAGAATGGTTAGAGAGAGGAGATCCCATGGACATTTCTGCTCTGGCTCGAGTCAAAGGTGAGCAGTTGAAAGGGCTCATGGTGGCTTGGTTCTCTGACTTGATGAAAGGAGGGAGGAAGTGGCTATGGCAGCACTCTAACAGTAAACAAAGGTTTCAACTTGGGTCAAGTGGAAGGTTGTCAGGTGTTGGAGCTGACAAAGAATGGGTAGGACCCTTTCATTTCCCAGACTGTAAGAGGAGGAAGTGAAGAAAGGGGTAAAACTGAACCAGTTGCATTGTGTATACCATGGACTGTGCTTGAGGAATAGAAAGGAAAGAAAAAAAGAACTGTTTAACCTGGGTTTACAAACAAGGGTGGACTTTGATAATATTAAAGGTAAAAGGACCTGAGGGGTCGGGGAGGGGGGGAGGGGACACAAGTGCCCTACTCCCCATAAGGAGATGGGGAAAGAGGAGAGACTGGAAGGGGTCTTCCCTCCAGACGGAGAGTTGTTATTGCCCTGGAATTTGGGGTGGACTTTTTAGGGTACTGAGAGACTAGAGCAGCTGCAGTCACAGGCAGGGGACAGAGACTAGTACAGGGCAGAAAGAAGAGCCCCAATGAAAATTATTGTCTCAGCTGCCGACCTGAGCCAGAAGAGAGAGAAGGCCTAAGTGAATAACCTGCTTTCTCCTTGTAAGAGGATTATCAAACTGAAGGATCCAGGAAATAACAGTAACCCGTGGAGTACAAACCTTGCAGTGTCCCATGGATTACAACATGAACTGCCTTAAAAGAAGCCTGCATAGAGATATGTGCTTTAACATCAGCTCCATATTTCTACAGCATCCTCAGCTTGTATTTTAAGGAGACAAAGGAAGGTACCAGGAGCTGACTGACTCTGGAATGTTATGAATATAGAGAAAAAACTGTAGCTGGACAGGACAAAGAAACAGGATAAAAAGCAGGAAAGATTATTCTGGTACAAAGGAGGTATGAAGATTGGGTGAGAGATGATAGATGGAAAGAATAGATAGGCAGATGAGAGGGAAGGGATAAAGAGATAAGTAAACAATCTATAAAATGAGAGAATGCCTTAGCCACTGGGGGAGAGTCTGGTGGGCACTTGGGGCTGCTAGCTCTTCCCACTTTTAATCTTTTCTCTTTCTTATGTTTTAGTATGCTGTTTGTGCACTGCTTCTGCTATGATCTTGTCTGTCATTTGAAGTAAAGAAAAATAAAGAGAAGTTGCTGAATTGACAACTGGCTGTGTGAGAATTATTGGGTAAGCTTCACCCCATCACAGAGGTGGCATGAAGAGGTTAAAACCTCACAAGTGAGTGTATGCCAGAGTTGTGCTTTGGTAGTTACAAGGGGCAAAGAAAGCGAGTGCTACATACCTGTAGAAGGTATTCTCCGAGGACAGCAGGCTGATTGTTCTCACTGATGGGTGACGTCCACGGCAGCCCCTCCAATCGGAACACTTTCTAGCAAAGCCCTTTGCTAGTCCTCGCGCGCCGATGCGCACCGCGCATGCGCGGCTGTCTTCCCGCCCGAACCGGCTCGTGCCGGCTAGTCTCATATGTAGCAAGACAAAGAGAAGGGAAGACAACTCCAAAGGGGAGGCGGGCGGGTTTGTGAGAACAATCAGCCTGCTGTCCTCGGAGAATACCTTCTACAGGTATGTAGCATTCGCTTTCTCCGAGGACAAGCAGGCTGCTTGTTCTCACTGATGGGGTATCCCTAGCCCCCAGGCTCACTCAAAACAACAAGCATGGTCAATTGGGCCTCGCAACGGCGAGGACATAACTGAGATTGACCTAAAAAATTTACCAACTAAATGAGAGTGCAGCCTGGAACAGAACAAACATGGGCCTAGGGGGGTGGAGTTGGATTCTAAACCCCGAACAGATTCTGAAGCACTGACTGCCCGAACCGACTGTCGCGTCGGGTATCCTGCTGCAGGCAGTAATGAGATGTGAATGCGTGGACAGATGACCACGTCGCAGCTTTGCAAATCTCTTCAATAGTGGCTGACTTCAAGTGGGCTACCGACGCTGCCATGGCTCTAACATTATGAGCCGTGACATGACCCTCAAGAGCCAGCCCAGCCTGGGCATAAGTGAAGGAAATGCAATCTGCTAGCCAATTGGATATGGTGCATTTTCCCACAGCCACTCCCCTCCTGTTGGGATCAAAAGAAACAAACAATTGGGCAGACTGTCTGTTGGGCTGTGTCCGCTCCAGATAGAAGGCCAATGCTCTCTTGCAGTCCAATGTGTGCAGCTGACGTTCAGCAGGGCAGGAATGAGGACGGGGAAAGAATGTTGGCAAGACAATTGACTGGTTCAGATGGAACTCTGACACAACCTTTGGCAAGAACTTAAGGTGAGTGCGGAGGACTACTCTGTTATGATGAAATTTGGTGTAGGGGGCCTGGGCTACCAGGGCCTGAAGCTCACTGACTCTACGAGCTGAAGTAACTGCCACCAAGAAAATGACCTTCCAGGTCAAGTACTTCAGATGGCAGGAATTCAGTGGCTCAAAAGGAGGTTTCATCAGCTGGGTGAGAACGACATTGAGATCCCTTGACACTGTAGGAGGCTTGACAGGGGGCTTTGACAAAAGCAAACCTCTCATGAAGCGAACAACTAAAGGCTGTCCTGAGATCGGCTTACCTTCCACACGGTAATGGTATGCACTGATTGCACTAAGGTGAACCCTTACAGAGTTGGTCTTGAGACCAGACTCAGACAAGTGCAGAAGGTATTCAAGCAGGGTCTGTGTAGGACAAGAGCGAGGATCTAGGGCCTTGCTGTCACACCAGACGGCAAACCTCCTCCACAGAAAGAAGTAACTCCTCTTAGTGGAATCTTTCCTGGAAGCAAGCAAGATGCGGGAGACACCCTCTGACAGACCCAAAGAGGCAAAGTCTACGCTCTCAACATCCAGGCCGTGAGAGCCAGGGACCGGAGGCTGGGATGCAGAAGCGCCCCTTCATCCTGTGTGATGAGGGTCAGAAAACACTCCAATCTCCACGGTTCTTCGGAGGACAACTCCAGAAGAAGAGGGAACCAGATCTGACGCGGCCAAAAAGGAGCAATCAGAATCATGGTGCCTCGGTCTTGCTTGAGTTTCAACAAAGTCTTCCCCACCAGAGGTATGGGAGGATAAGCATACAGCAGACCCTCCCCCCAGTCCAGGAGGAAGGCATCCGATGCCAGTCTGCCGTGGGCCTGAAGCCTGGAACAGAACTGAGGGACTTTGTGGTTGGCTCGAGATGCGAAGAGATCTACCAAGGGGGTGCCCCACACTTGGAAGATCTGTCGCACTACACGGGAATTGAGCGACCACTCGTGAGGTTGCATAATCCTGCTCAACCTGTCGGCCAGACTGTTGTTTACGCCTGCCAGATATGTGGCTTGGAGCACCATGCCGTGACGGCGAGCCCAGAGCCACATGCTGACGGCTTCCTGACACAGGGGGCGAGATCCGGTGCCCCCCTGCTTGTTGACATAATACATGGCAACCTGGTTGTCTGTCTGAATTTGGATAATTTGGTGGGACAGCCGATCTCTGAAAGTCTTCAGAGCGTTCCAGATCGCTCGTAACTCCAGAAGATTGATCTGCAGATCGCGTTCCTGGAGGGACCAGCTTCCTTGGGTGTGAAGCCCATCGACATGAGCTCCCCATCCCCGGAGAGACGCATCCGTGGTCAGCACTTTTTGTGGCTGAGGAATTTGGAAAGGACGTCCCAGAGTCAAATTGGACCAAATCGTCCACCAATACAGGGAATTGAGAAAACTCGTGGACAGGTGGATCACGTCTTCTAGATCCCCAGCAGCCTGAAACCACTGGGTCCATTGAGCAGATCTCATGTGAAGGCGGGCCACGGGAGTCACATGAACTGTGGAGGCCATGTGGCCCAGCAATCTCAACATCTGCCAAGCTGTGATCTGCTGGGACGCTCGCACCTGCGAGACGAGGGACAACAAGTTGTTGGCTCTCGTCTCTGGGAGATAGGCGCGAGCCGTCCGAGAATCCAGCAGAGCTCCTATGAATTCGAGTTTCTGCACTGGGAGAAGATGGGACTTTGGGTAATTTATCACAAACCCCAGTAGCTCCAGGAGACGAATAGTCATCTGCATGGACTGCAGGGCTCGTGCCTCGGATGTGTTCTTCACCAGCCAATCGTCGAGATATGGGAACACGTGTACCCCCAGTCTGCGAAGTGCCACTGCTACTACAGCCAAGCACTTGGTGAACACTCTGGGCGCAGAGGCGAGCCCAAAGGGTAGCACACAGTACTGGAAGTGACGTGTGCCCAGCTGAAATCGCAGATACTGTCTGTGAGCTGGCAGTATCGGGATGTGCGTGTAGGCGTCCTTCAAGTCCAGAGAGCATAGCCAATCGTTTTCCTGAATCATGGGGAGAAGGGTGCCCAGGGAAAGCATCCTGAACTTTTCTTTGACCAGATATTTGTTCAGGGCCCTTAGGTCTAGGATGGGACGCATCCCCCCTGTTTTCTTTTCCACAAGGAAGTACCTGGAATAGAATCCCAGCCCTTCTTGCCCAGATGGCACGGGCTCGACCGCATTGGCGCTGAGAAGGGCGGAGAGTTCCTCTGCAAGTACCTGCTTGTGCTGGAAGCTGTAAGACTGAGCTCCCGGTGGTCAATTTGGAGGTTTTGAGGCCAAATTGAGGGTGTATCCTTGCCGGACTATTTGGAGAACCCACTGATCGGAGGTTATGAGAGGCCACCTTTGGTGAAAAGCTTTCAACCTCCCTCCGACTGGCAGGTCGCCCGGCACTGACACTTGGATGTCGGCTATGCTCTGCTGGAGCCAGTCAAAAGCTCGTCCCTTGCTTTTGCTGGGGAGCCAAGGGGCCTTGCTGAGGCGCACGCTGCTGACGAGAGCGAGCGCGCTGGAGCTTAGCCTGGGCCGCAGGCTGTCTAGAAGGAGGATTGTACCTACGCTTGCCAGAAGAGTAGGGAACAGTCTTCCTTCCCCCGAAAAATCTTCTACCTGTAGAGGTAGAGGCTGAAGGCTGCCGGCGGGAGAACTTGTCGAATGCGGTGTCCCGTTGGTGGAGCTGCTCTACCACCTGCTCGACTTTTTCTCCAAAAATGTTATCCGCACGGCAAGGCGAGTCCGCAATCCGCTGCTGGATTCTATTCTCCAGGTTGGAGGCACGCAGCCATGAGAGTCTGCGCATCACCACACCTTGAGCAGCGGCCCTGGACGCAACATCAAAGGTGTCATACACCCCTCTGGCCAGGAATTTTCTGCACGCCTTCAGCTGCCTGACCACCTCCTGAAATGGCTTGGCTTGCTCAGGGGGGAGCGTGTCCACCAAGCCCGCCAACTGCCGCACATTGTTCCGCATGTGTATGCTCGTGTAGAGCTGGTAGGACTGAATCTTGGCCACGAGCATAGAAGAATGGTAGGTCTTCCTCCCAAAGGAGTCTAAGGTTCTAGAGTCCTTGCCCGGGGGCGCCGAAGCATGTTCTCTAGAACTCTTGGCCTTCTTTAGGGCCAAATCCACAACTCCAGAGTCGTGAGGCAACTGAGTGCGCATCAGCTCTGGGTCCCCATGGATCCGGTACTGGGACTCGATCTTCTTGGGAATGTGGGGATTAGTTAATGGAACTCCGACACCACCTTTGGCAGAAACTTGGGGTGAGTGCGGAGAACTACCCTATTATGATGAAATTTTGTATAAGGAGCATGAGCTACCAGGGCTTGAAGCTCACTGACTCTACGAGCTGAAGTAACTGCCACCAAGAAAATGACCTTCCAAGTCAAGTACTTCAGATGGCAGGAATTCAGTGGCTCAAAAGGAGGTTTCATCAGCTGGGTGAGGACTACGTTGAGATCCCATGACACTGCAGGAGGCTTGACAGGGGGCCTTGACAAGAGCAAGCCTCTCATAAATCGGACGACTAAAGGCTCTCCAGAGATGGCTTTACCCTCTATACGATGATGGTAAGCACTAATCGTACTAAGGTGATTCCTTACTGAGTTGGTCTTGAGGCCAGACTCTGATAAGTGCAGAAGGTATTCAAGCAGGTTCTGTGTAGGACAAGAACGAGGTTCTAGGGCCTTGCTCTCACACCAAACCTCCTCCACTTGAAAAACTAACTCTTTTTAGTGGAATCCTTCCTAGAGGCAAGCAAGACACGGGAGACACCCTCCGACAGACCCAACGAAGCAAAGTCTACGCCCTCAACATCCAGGCCGTGAGAGCCAGAGACTGAAGGTTGGGGTGCAGAAGTGCTCCGTCGTTCTGCGAAATGAGAGTCGGAAAACACTCCAATCTCCACGGTTCTTCGGAGAACAATTCCAGAAGTAGAGGAAACCAGATCTGACGGGGCCAAAAGGGCGCTATCAGAATCATGGTGCCGTGGTCTTGCTTGAGCTTCAGTAAGGTCTTCCCCACCAAAGGTATGGGAGGATAAGCATACAGGAGGCCGGTCCCCCAATGGAGGAGAAAGGCATCCGACGCTAGTCTGCCGTGTGCCTGTAGTCTGGAACAGAACAGAGGCAGCTTGTGGTTGGTCTGAGAGGCGAAAAGGTCCACCGAGGGAGTGCCCCACTCTCGGAAGATCTTGCGTACCACTCTGGAATGGAGCGACCACTCGTGCGGTTGCATGACTCTGCTCAGTCTGTCGGCCAGACTGTTGTTTACGCCTGCCAGGTATGTGGCTTGAAGAAGCATGCCGAACTGGCAGGCCCAACACCACAGCCCGACGGCTTCCTCACACAGGGGGCGAGATCCGGTGCCCCCCTGCTTGTTGATGTAATACATTGCAACCTGATTGTCTGTCCGAATTTGGATAGTAACATAGTAACATAGTAGATGACGGCAGAAAAAGACCTGCATGGTCCATCCAGTCTGCCCAAGACAAACTCATGTGTGTATACCTTACCTTGAATTTGTACCTGTCCTTTTCAGGGCACAGACCATATAAGTCTGCCCAGCAGTATTTCCCGCCTCCCAACCACCAGTCCCGCCTCCCATCACCGGCTCTGGTACAGACCGTATAAGTCTGCCCTCCCCTATCCTCGCCTCCCAACCACCACCCCCTCTTCCCCCCACCTGCCCCGCCACCCAATTTCAGCTAAGCTTCTGAGGATCCATTCCTTCTGCACAGGATTTCTCTATGCATATCCCACGCATGTTTGAACTCCGTTACCGTTTTCATCTCCACCACCTCCCGCGGGAGGGCATTCCAAGCGTCTACCACCCTCTCCGTGAAAAAATACTTCCTGACATCTTTCCTGAGTCTGCCCCCCTTCAATCTCATTTCATGTCCTCTCGTTCTACCGCCTTCCCATCTCCGGAAAAGATTCGTTTGTGGATTAATACCATTCAAATATTTGAACATCTGTATCATATCACCCCTGTTCCTCCTTTCCTCCAGGGTGTACATGTTCAGGTCAGCAAGCCTCTCTTCATACGTCTTGGAACGTAAATCCCATACCATCCTCGTATCTTTTCTTTGCACCGCTTCCATTTTTTTAACATCCTTCGCAAGATACGGCCTCCAAAACTGAACACAATACTCCAGGTGGGGCCTCACCAACGTCTTATACAGGGGCATTAAAACCTCCTTTCTTCTGCTGGTCACTCCTCTCTCTATACAGCCTAGCAATCTTCTAGCTACTGCCACCGCCTTGTCGCACTGTTTCGTCGCCTTCAGGTCCTCAGATACTATCACCCCAAGATCCCTCTCCCCGTCCGTGCCTATCAGATTCTCCCCGCCTAACACATACGTCTCCCTTGGATTTCTACTCCCTAAGTGCATCACTTTACATTTCTTCGCATTGAATTTTAATTGCCAAACGTTAGACCATTCTTCTAGCTTCTTCAGATCTTTTTTCATGTTTTCCACACCCTCCGGGGTGTCCACTCTGTTGGAAATCTTGGTGTCATCCACAAAAAGGCAAACTTTACCTTGTAACCCTTCGGCAATGTCACTCACAAATATATTGAACAGAATCGGCCCCAGCACCGATCCCTGAGGCACTCCACTACTCACCTTTCCTTCCTCCGAGCGAACTCCATTCACCACCACCCTCTGGCGTCTGTCCGTCAACCAGTTCCTAATCCAGTTCACCACTTCGGGTCCTATCTTCAGGCCGTCTAGTTTATTTAAGAGCCTCCTGTGGGGAACCGTGTCGAAAGCCTTGCTGAAATCCGTTCCTGGAGGGACCACAGTCCCTGGGTGTGAAGCCCATCGACATGAGCTCCTCACCCCAGGCGAGATGCATCCGTCGTCAGCACTTTCGTGGGCTGCGGAATTTGGAATGGACGTCCCAAGGTCAAATTGGTCCAAATGGTCCACCAGTGCAGTGAATTGCGGCAACTGATGGAGAGGTGGATGACATCTTCTAGATTCCCGGTGGCTTGGCACCACTGGGAAGCTAGGGTCCATTGAGCAGGTCTCATGTGAAGGCGAGCCATGGGAGTCACATGAACTGTGGAGGCCATGTGACCCAGGAGTCTCAACATGTGCCGAGCCGTGACCTGCTGAGACGCTCTGGTCTGGGAAGCGAGGGACAGGAAGTTGTGGGCCCTCGCTTCGGGAAGAAAGGCCTGAGCCGTCTGTGAATTCAGCAGAGCTCCTATGAATTCCAGAGATTGGACTGGCTGGAGATGGGACTTTGGGTAATTTATCACAAACCCCAGCAGCTCCAGGAGGTGAATACTGCACTGCATGGACCGGAGAGCCCCTGCCTCCGAGGTGTTCTTGACCAGCCAATCGTCAAGATATGGGAACACGTGCACTCCCAGCTTGCGTAGATACGCCGCGACCACCACGAGGCACTTCGTGAACACCCGTGGGGCAGAGGTGAGCTCAAAGGGCAGCACACAATACTGAAAAGTGCCGTGTCCCCAGGCGGAATCTGAGATACCGTCTGTGAGCTGGCAGTATCGGGATGTGAGTATAAGCGTCCTTTAAATCCAGGGAGCATAGCCAATCGTCTTTCTGAATCATGGGGAGAAGGGTGCCCAAGGAAAGCATCCTGAACTTCTCTTTGACCAGGTATTTGTTCAGGCCTTTCAGGTCTAGGATGGGGCGCATCCCCCCTGTTTTCTTTTCCAAAAGGAAGTACCTGGAATAGAATCCCTGCCCTTCCTGCCCAGGTGGCACGGGCTCGAGCGCATTGGCGCTGAGAAGGGCGGAGAGTTCCTCTGCAAGTACCTGCTTGTGATGGGAGCAGAAAGGATTGGGCTCCCGGAGGACAATTTGGTGGAGTGGAGGCCAAATTCAGGGCGTATCCACACCTCACTATTTGGAGAACCCACTGGTTGGAGGTTATTAGAGGCCACCTTTGGTGAAAAACTTTCAACCTCCCCCCGACTGGCAGATCGTCCGGTACGGACACTTTGATGGCGGCTATGTTCCCATGGATCCAGTCAAAAACCCGTCCCCGGTTTTTGCTGTGGAGGCGCAGGGGGCTGCTTAGGCGCACGCTGTTGACGGGAACGAGCGCGCTGGGACTGTCCCTGTGCCTGATGAGGCCTTCGGGCCGGCTGGGTGTACCTACGCTTGTTGTAGGCGTAGGGCGCAGCCTGCCGGGCCCGGGAAAAACGTCCACCTGCAGAGGTGGATGCTGAAGGTGCCCGGTGGGAGAGCTTGCCGAGGGCGGTTTCCCGCTGATGTAGTTGGTCCACTAACTGCTCGACCTTCTCACCGAAAATATTATCCCCCCGGCAAAGGACATCAGCCAGCCGCTGCTGGGTGCGGTTGTCCAGGTCAGAGGCACGCAGCCATGAGAGTCTGCGCATCACTATACCTTGGGCCGCAGCTCGAGATGCCACATCACAGGTGTCATAAATACCCCTGGACAGGAACTTTCTGCACGCCTTCAGCTGCCTGACCACCTCCTGAAAAGGCCTGGACTGCTCCGGGGGGGGGGGGGGGGGGAGCTTGTCGACCAGGTCCGCCAGTTGCTTCACATTATTCCGCATGTGTATGCTCGTGTAGAGCTGGTAGGATTGGATGCGGGTCACGAGCATTGAAGATTGGTAGGCCTTCCTCCCAAACGAGTCCAGAGTGCGAGACTCCCGCCTCGGGGGCGCTGAAGCAGTATCCCTCGAACTCCGTGCCCTCTTGAGAGCAGAGTCCACGACCGCCGAGTCATGAGGCAATTGAGGCCGCATTAACTCTGGGTCTGAGTGGATCCTGTATTGGGACTCCGCTTTCTTGGGGATGGTGGGATTAGATAAAGGTCTCAACCAGTTCCGAAGCAGTGTCTCTTTGAGGACATTGTGCAACGGTACCGTGGAGGACTCTCTAGGTGGTGATGGATAGTCGAGGACCTCGAGCATCTCGGCCCTCGGCTCATCCACAGAGACCACGGGAAAGGGAATGCAGATAGACATATCCCTGACAAAGGAGGCAAAGGAGAGGCTCTCAGGTGGCGAGAGCTTCCTCTCCGGTGAAGGGGTGGGGTCGGAGGGAAGGCCCACAGACTCCTCTGAGGAGAAATATCTGGGGTCCTCCTCCTCCCCCCACGAGGCCTCTTCCTCGGTGTCGGACATGAGCTCCTGTAGCTCAGACCTCAACCGGGCCCGGCTCGACTTCGAGGCACCGAGTCCTCGGTGGCGTCATCGAGCGGTGGACTCCCGCGCCGGCGGGGATGAAGCTCCCTCCATCGACGGGGATTCCACCTGCGTGGCGGTCGAGACCGGCGCCGCAAGCGGCGTCGGCGGCCTCGACACCGGGCTAGAACACGCCGGCGCCTCCATCAACGGCGCCGGGGGCGCAAGCACCCCCGGCGCGGGCACAGTCTGGCGCATCAGCCCTTCCAGGATCCCCGGAAGGATGGCTCAGAGGCACTCATCAAGGCCCGCTGTCGGGAAAAGCGAGGGGGCCGGTGGAGGTGCCAGTGCCAGAATCTGCTCGGGTCCAGGAGGCGGCACCGAAGTGCTCGTGCCCTGACGTAGCGATACCTCTACCACCGAGGGGGAACGCTCCTCCCGGCGCTGTCGCTTCCTCGGCATCGAGTCATCTCTGGAGCCGGAGCTGGTAGCCACATGCGCCGTGGGCGACCGATGACGGTGCTTTTTTAGCTTTCTTCTGGTGCCCGTCATCGGCGCTCGGCGGTACCGAAGAGGAGGAGGTAGATCCCCCTCGGCCTCAAGGGATCGGGTCTGACAGGGCTCGGTCCCAATGGCCCTGGGTAGAGGGAGTGACCGGGGCCGATTGTCCGTGCGGCCGCTCACCCCTGCCCTCTCCGGAAGACCGGCGGGCCACCGGAACCTGTGATCCTGGGGTCGGTGCCGATTTCGTGGACATCGGTACCGGTACCGAAGATCCGGCCGTCGACACCGATGCCGTCGAAGTCGACGTCGAGGGGCCGGCGCAAGTTCCAAAAAGACGGTCCCGTAGAACTTGCCTCGCCACCTGTGTCCATTTCCGTAAACCGAGACACAAGGTGCACGTCTTGGTATCGTGCTCCGGCCCGAGGCACTGGAGGCACCAAGCGTGAGTGTCGGTCTGCGAGATATGCCGGCCGCACCGACCACACTTCTTAAATCCACTCGGGACCTTCGAGGACATCGACGGAAAAATCGCGTCGGCGAAGTCAAAGTCATCGATGGTGGCGGTAAAAAGCACACTCGAAAAAGAAATCGACCGCGCGGCCACAAGGCCGCAACGAGGCGCCCCCCGCTAAAAGTACGAGGGGAGTAAAACAAAGTTTTTTCTTTTTTTTTTTTAAAAAGAAAAACAGAAAAGAAAAAACAAACGAAGAAAAACTCGCGGCTAATGCGCGGTCCGGTTTCCGGGGCTGAAAGAGAGAGAGACGAACACGGCTCTCTCCAGCGCGGAAAAGAAAAGACTGAGTGGGAACGGTCGCGCACGGGCGGGAAGACGGCCGCGCATGCGCGGTGGGCGTGCCCTGCATGCGGGACCGCCCGCGAAGTTTTGTTCCGGTTGGTGGGGGCTGCCGTGGACGTCAACCCAGTCGTGAGAACAAGCAGCCTGCTTGTCCTCGGAGAACACTAGCTACAGGTAAGTATCTTTGCTTTCTCTGAGGACAAGCAGGCCTTCATATTCTCACATACGGGAATGCCTAGCTACCAGGCTCATCAAAAACAAGAAAGCTAAGATAATTGAGTCTCGAAATGTCGAGACTAAAAGTTCAATCAACCTTAAACTACATACATACTAACAGTGTAGGTGCAGCCTGGAACAGGATAAAACAGGGCCTAGGAGGGAGGAGTTGGATTCTAGACACTGAACAAATTCTGCATAACTGACTGCTGAGTTGGGTGTCCTGATCCACACAGTACATATTACTAGCCATAGCTCTGAAAGTTCATTTTTCAATTCTATCAATACTGTTTAGTTGTTTTATTGCATGCCCTCTAGTCCTGCTATTTTTGGAGAGGGTAAAAAAGAAATTCATGTCTACCCATTCCACTCCACTCATTGTTTTACAGACTTCTATGATATCTCCACTCAGCCATCTCTTCCCTAGCCACAATAGCTCTAAATTATAGCTCTAACTAGGGAAACAAAAAGCTACAAAGGGGTGAGAAGAAGGGTTTCTGTGATTAGTGAACCACTGTCTTTGGAGAACACATACCAAACACAGCACATAGAACTCTCTAGCTAACATGGTTTTCAACTACAGACTGTACAGAATTAGGATTTCTTTCTACATGCTGGCAATGGGTCATCTTGACCAATCTTGATGCACCTGACAAAGTTAGTTTTTAGTCAAAATTTAGACCACTTTGTATGCTATAAAAAAATGAGTCTTTCCATCATGGTACACATGCAGTCTAGCAGGGAGGAGCAGTGCAAATTAAATCTTCTTTCAAGAGACTGGTTCAGATTGGGCAGTACTCCTTTCCTTGCAGTGCCACCCTAGCTGAATAATCCTGGAAGCAAAATATTTTGTGGCCCTCTATTTAAGTATCTTGCCTGCTCACAGCGCTTGAAGAACTGCATGTTTATGTACAAAGCTCAATAGCTGGAAAATTAAAGCATGTGGCCTGGCTCCCTCAGCCCGTTTGGGGCCTACACCTGTTCTATGTGTAGGGTTCAAGCCTGGCCAATAAGTTGTAAGGAGTTCACTAGCCATGTCTCTAAAATTCCATCAAGCATCCTTTCTAATATGGTCTCCAGGAGGTCTACTACGTGAAGGTTATTACGTCTCAAGTGATTTTCAAGGTCATTGATCTTCTCTTCCAGCTGGGTGACCTTTTTCTCCACATACCAATGCAAAAGCTCCACCTGTTGTACCGGAGTTTTTAAATTGTTCACCTGTTGCTGAGTATTGATGAAATTTTGCCGCCAGGAGACAGAACACAATTTATCAAATATATTCAGGAGTTTCTTGTCCAGTGTGGCCTCAACAGTTGCCATAACCTCAAAGGTAATTTCAGCTGCCCACGTGGAACTAATAGATAGTGTATCTGGGCTGTGATGTTCCGCCATCTTGAGCTGAGAGGCATATATTCACTCATGGTTGTGATCGTGCCCAATATGCTTTTCTTTGAAACCTGACTGCAACAATTTTTACCCCCGTTTTTAAGGAAAATAGGTAGTTTTTACCAGAAGGATCCAGAAACTGAGTTAATCAACGTCATCTACATCCATGGGGTCATGTGACTCCTCTATTATTTTTATATCATTATATTTGCATTGTTGTTTGTAATATCTTGAAATTGTCCGTATATTGTTTGCTTCTTTGTACCTCACCTTGAACTTTAGTGACAAGGCTGATGATAAATGCTTTAAAAATGTAATTAATTATAAAAGGATCACCATGCACTCGACTAAGCTGCCTGGTGGGAGACTGCAAGGGACAGACCCCACATCATTAAAAAAAAAAAAAAAAAAAATAGTACAAGATGCTCCAAAATCTACAAAGAGTATACTACTAAATGGCAGAACACTTCATGATACAGGAAATATAAATACAACTTGTTCTTAAAACACAATTAATTCTTGCTGCCAATTTTTTTACGGAGGACTCCCTAAGATCTAGGACCAATGCCTCTATTTTGAGAGCATCTCCATGTGCAAATAGTATTCTATGGCTTGATTATGTTACCCTATTGTTCTCCCCTATCCCCCCCCCCCCCCCATTTCTATCAATAATTGTACTTCTACCCCTCGTACCTCCTGTGTGCTGTATGTCAGATATGCCTCTGTGTTTAGACTGTATGCCACCCTGATGGTTTGTTCTGTAGGGTGGGTTAGCAAATCTGAATAACCTTTAACTTGAAATAGCAGCATTTACATGTGCAGATTGTATACATGTGTAAACAGAATTTAGAACGTCACTATTTATATGTGGAGAGTCACACCATGTAAATATTTCAGGGGGTGTAGTGGGAGTTTGATTTGGGCAAAAATGTACATGCTTATTTACCATTTTACAAAGGGAATACACATCTATGGGGAAAATATCCCAATAGAGTTCTGCAGCAGCTCAGAGGCATGCACAGATTTTCAAAAAAGTGCTCCTTTTGGCCAGGGCTTTACACAAAGGATTAAGGAAGTCATTCTTCTTAATTCCCTATTGTTTATTTTCACCTCCAAAAAGAAACCAAATTAAAGCTGTGGCCTCACTTTTTAATTTGCAGCACTTACATGCGTGGGTTTATAAAAATGGGGCAATGCCACTTCATGTGGAAGCTGCTGGGTTCATGCTGTTCATTTAATCCATGTGCTTATTTCTAAAATGTCTGTTCTCACTGTACATGCTGGCAAATACACATGCATTCCTGTAGTTATTTTAGAAAAAGCTCTGTGCTGGTAGAGATTTTTCGAAAACACCACTGGAAATTAACCACATTCGGATTAACAAATCTCGATTCTGACCTCTGCGTTCTATGTAAAATGGCCCTTTTTGTTTTCTGTGTGCCAAACTGGGCTTCTAAAGTGTCACAGATGTGCTATTATTAAGCAGTGATACATTTGCCTACCTGACAGTCTGCATCAGAACAGACACTGCCAACAGCTGATAACTCTGTTCCATTCCTCGAACCACAAAAGCGGCAAGCCTCAGAGCTACTGGTTGTAGGTTTAGCTGCATTTATTAAACAAAGAAAAATAATCAATCAGAACCTTTATGAAAACATACGTAGATCTACTAACACAGTATTCTCAAATACTAACAAATGAACAGTATTTTTTGCATATGAACTGTTGGAAACTATATTAAAAGTAGTATCAAATGCTAAGATGTTAAATTACTGCCTGTACATGTTTCTAAGAAATCACATGATCCACCTGACTAGATGCTCTGTAGAGGACAATTCTGTAATGAGGCATCTTCTTAGAGCTTATTCTATAAAGGAAAGTTAGTGCCTCCTTCTCATTATAGGATATCAGCACAAATACATGTGCATAAGTTAGGCATGAATACTTACAGCAGCCATATAGTTGCTGCGAATGCTCACACCTTGGGGCATTTTACTAAGGTGCGGTCAGAAACCATTCAGTGTGACATATATGCAATAAGAATACTTTTCACATCAATGTAAAGACTGAAATAACCCATCTGTCTACCCATTAAGGTAGTTAGGGTTGTAACTGACACACCTCGTAGCCGCCCCCCCCCCCACCCATCTCATAACATGCCTTCCTAGGAAGTGCAAAACATTTTACCGATGTTGGGGTTCAAGTGCTCAATGCTTGGTTTCCACTCTCTATTTAGGGATTCTGCCCCAGATTCTATAAAGGCTGGCAGAATTTGAGCACAGATCCCAGACATGTGAGCAAACTAATTAATGAGCTGCTAACAGTTAATGACATTAATTGGCACTAATTAGGACTTACATGTGGATGTGCCTATGCACTATTCTATAGCTACATGCCTAAATTGTCTCACGCAATACTTAAAAGGGGGCGTAGCCAGGGGAGAAGCATAGGCAGGTCAGGGATGTTCCCAAAATTTAGGCACAGTGTAATAAAATAGGGTCATTTATGTGCCCACCAACATTTATACCAGGTTTCAGTCCTAAGTTTCCGTGCCCAAAGTTGGGTGCAGTAATCCATGCTAAGCGCTATTCTATAAAGGTTGATTAAAGCGAAACTACCTTTATAGAACTGATGCTTGCTGCAGATCTTCCTGGCACGTAACTTTGGGCGCCATTGATAGAATTTACCCGTGTGTACATCCTGTTTTTTTTTTTTTTTTAATTTTTTTTAACTTCTATCATGATTTTGTCTTCTACTCCCTCCAGGAGGGCACTCCAGGCCTCCAACACCCTAACCATTAAAAAATATCTGAGTCCTTATAGCTTCATATCAAGTTGTCTAGTTCTAAATCTTACTTTCATTTAGGAGGTTTCATTTGTACATTAATATTTTCATATATCATACATTATCATCATCTTTCTCTACAATAGGTGTGTGCAAAACTTTAGGCACTGCTGGTCAAAATGTATATTTCAATGACTTCCTAAGTGAACATATGCTGACATTCTGCACATTTTAATGTATACTTTAACTCGTAAATGTATTACTCTAGCAACACATGTAAAATTGTGATGCCAATAAAATTGTCTGAATCTATCATACTACTTGCATTAAAAAAACAGTGAATGCAGCAAATGCAAAAGTTTTGACGCTCTGTAAAACTCCTCTGGCAAAACTAACAGCTTCCAAACGTTTCCTGTAGCAAGCTAAAGGGGATAATGTGCCTTAAGGGAACAACAGAACCCAAAGCAGGAGTAGAGGATGACACAATGACCAAATCCACCAGGGAGATGTTGTTCAAAGCAGATTTATTAAAGCACCAAAACAGGGGACCAACACGGGCTGTATTTTGGCGGACACAGCCGCCTGCCTCAGGGGACCCTATGCACAACTTAGGACACTGAAACCACTAAGAGAAATGTCTGGTGCAGAAGACAAAGCTTAATGCTGACTTGTGAATTGTCCATGGTGTGTTACCATCCACACTGTAGTGCTGTGAAGGCTGCTGCTTTTATTGGCTTTGTCTTCTGCA
The DNA here is from genome assembly GCF_901765095.1 of Microcaecilia unicolor. Taxonomy (NCBI): domain Eukaryota; kingdom Metazoa; phylum Chordata; class Amphibia; order Gymnophiona; family Siphonopidae; genus Microcaecilia; species Microcaecilia unicolor. Next base: position 120,881,629 of record NC_044034.1, on the reverse strand, counting down.
CCAGGCATTGCTCTTAGTGGTCTCAATGTCCTAACTTGTGCATAGTGACCCCTAAGGGAGGTGTCTGCATCTGCATTAATGCTGCAACATAATAATGAGATGCAAAGCATAGAAGCTTGTCATGAAAATTTCATGATACAACATGCACTGAACTGCAAGCCACACTGCTTCTCCTTGGGAGAATTGGGCTGCTAATGTGCATCCTGACACTCCTGGTGAACACGCTAAAGGGTCCAATATATATGGAAATAGCATGTGTGCAGACCCCCTCCTCCCTCAGCCAAGGTAATCTCTCTTAAAAACCTCCTTCTGAACAGATTTCTGCCCCCTACTCTAGCCCCCCCCCCCCCCGAAGACCTCTTCAAGACCTACATGCAGCCTTGTTTGACTCAAGGTTCAACCCTAGTGGCAGTCTAGCAATACAACTTCTAGGAATCAAGCTGACAAATAAGGCTTTCACATTTTAACTGATGCTGCATGTTTGTTTAACCGTTCGTCTGCTAGCGGTAGTACCAGAAGACTGTTAACTAGGGGTGAGCCAGCACCATTTTGAACCCAAAACCCAACAGGGCAGAAGCAACTTGGAATTGCTACTGCCCCAGTCACTATTCCCCAAGAATCTACTCATAGGCCATTGGGGGTGTGGTGAGTCTTTGAGGGAGGGGAGGCCTTGGGGGATCTCCACATATAATTTTCAAACACACTGGCTCCTTTAAGATGTCCCAGGAAGCATTGAGCCATGCGTTGGGGAGAATATCACAGTTTGCGAGGTTGATTGCAAGTTGTGTTATTCATTTGCTGCAGGAGTTCTTACCTTGCAGTACTAAGTTACTGCAGGTTAGTGACTCCCACAGTAAATTAAGCTATGATAAAATGCGATATTTCACTGCAGCTTAGTAATGTTTCCCATAAATGTGTCTAGGCTTGCTTTTGAATTTGTTTTGCCACAGTTCCTTTAAAAGCCAGTATGATACCCATGTAAAAATGATGACCACTGGGCTCCACATAAAGAAGAGAAAAGAGGTGGCCCTGTGTAACAATACTAGCATGGGAAGTTTTGCTCTACACGAAGGGCATTACAGTTATAGTACAAAAGTGACACCTAGCATCTAGGATCCACCTTGTGTCTATATATTGGATGAGTGGCTATAAACTGAACAAATACAATCGAGATTTGCGTCTACCATGCGCTCTCCTACTCTTAAAATTAGGGCTGCACTTTGATTAAAAATTGTAATCACATGATTAATCACATAAAACATCCCCCTCATTTCCTCCTGAACAGTGCAATATTATAGACAGCAGATGTAAATTCTCAAAATGGACATATTCAATTGCTAAACTGAAAATAAAATCACTGATCTTATCTTTGTCTGGTGATTGTATTTTTTTAATCACCTTGCTCTCTGTCTCTGGATTAGCTTCTCTCTTTCTGTGTTCTGAGCTCTGTTTCCAGGGTCTCCTGTCCATTCATCATTTATTGTCTCTCCTACTTTTTTCATCACTCTCTGCCCTATATCCACCTTTCACTTTTCTGCCTCCTTCTCAAATCTATTTAGTTTCCAGCTCTTCCCTTTCCCTCCATCCATTGGCAGCACTTCCTTCCTTCTCTCTTCCCTCCCCCTCCAAGCATGGGCAGCATCTCCTCCCATCTCTCTTCCCTTCTGTTCCCCTCCATCCATGTGCATTTTCCATCTTTCTTCCCTTCTCCTACCCCTCTGTTCATGTCTACAATCTTGTTCGTTCGTTCTTTCTTCCATTCCCCATTGCCAACATCTTTCCCCCACCATCTAGCATCACCCCATCTTTCCTGTTACATACCACCACCATCCAAGCATTACCCTGTCTCTCTGTCCTGTCCCACAACCATCCAGCATTGCTCTCTCTCCCCACTCTCCCTACCACCACCAAAAAACCAAAACCATCATGCCTCATTGCCGCCATATAACCTGTGCATTGCTCCCTCTCCCCACCCTCCATATTATTCATTGTCTCATCTCTTCATCCTTATATTCTGCATCGCTCTGCCTTTTCCCACCCCCATATCCTGCATTACCCCATCTCCCCCCCATGGTCTGCACTGCTCCATCTCTTCCCACCCTGCATTGCCTCATCTTTTCCCCTCACCATAGTATGCACTGCTTTGTCTCTCCCCACCTTCCATATCTTGCATTGCCCTACCTCTTCCTACCCCCTCCCCCACTATCTTTTGCATTGCCCTATTTATTCCTTTCCTCTCCTCTTTCTCCTGCTGGCTCTCTCATTTTATGTGGTCTTCCACTCCTGCGCATGGCCTGCTGCTTCTGTCAGTCTTCACGGCGACTATGTCATCAGCAGCAGGCAGAAGATAAGCACGTCACTTCCTGTTTCTGGGTCTGGCAGAGCAAGCAGTAGCACACACAGGGGAATGTCCTTGCACCTGCTTTCTGCTGACGACACAACTGCTGTGAAGACCAACAGAAGCAGTGAGCCTGGCGCAGCAACAGGATACCACAAAGTGAGTGAACCAGCAGGAAGGGGAAATGAAAGGGAGACAAATGGGGCAAAGCAGGATATGGTGGAGGGGGAGACAGGGTAATGCTAGATGGTTGCTGGTAGGGGAGAGAGACAGAGATGATGCCGTTATTTGCGTTTAAATTTTTAATGCACATTACAAATTTAATGTAACTGCATTATTAATGTGTTAAATGTACAGCCCCACATTAAATATGGTATAAAACACAAACTACAACTCCCTTTTAAACCAAGATAGAACAAGTGATTATGTCATGTTACCTGTGTGTTCTCTAAACTCTACCATTGCTTTCATGGTTTTGGAGTCTGCAAGTGCCATGAGCCAGAAGAGTTTCGTTCTCCCACAGCCTTCATGGAGATCAACCTTGATCGCTTCTTCCTCTTCTTTAAATACCTATCAATGTTAGTACATTTGAGACATAAAAAACCCTTCCTAAACAAAAATAGGAAATGAAAAGTGATCATATAACAGACATGAAAGAGCCAGGTGATCTAGTAAGTAAAACGAGTGAAATTTGTGTTAGGAGTTACTCTGTACTAGCCTGCATGCTACTGGATTAACTCAATTTATATGCATGTGTCTCATTTTACTTAATAATGATAAAACAGCTACATTGCTGATTTGCCTCTCCTCTCTTTTAAGATTGAAAATGGAGTACAGGTGGAAGGAATATATTGTCAGAAGAATTATATAATTTTCAAATTATGAATAAGTGCTACTGGAGACTAGAATGAATGGGCTTGCACTCTGATTTTGCAATAATCTAATGATAGGACATTTTGTGGATTCTTATAACCAGTTCCACCCTGAACATTCTAGGTTTTGTTCAGGCTTTAGTACTGAAACAATCTTGGCAATATTTCATAGTCAGGTGCGAAGTATTTTGAATATTGGTCATGTGGTTTTGACTGTGTCACTAGGTTTAGCATCAGCTTTTGACTTGGCGGACCATTAGTTTTCATTGTCCTGTTTGAGATCTGTGGGACTGGGAGGTACTATGTTGGCTTAGTTTATGATTTTTCTTACTAATAGGACTTTTGCAGTTCTTTCTGGCTCAAATTGGTCAAAGACACAAGGATTGAACTGTCGGTGTCCTGTAAGAGTTGGCCTTATCACCCATTTTGTTTAATCTTTTTCTCTGCCTTTTACTGACTGATCCAAGAGTTTGTGATAAGTGTTTATGTGTATGCTGATGAAATTTTACTTGTGACTAAAGTCTGTTTACAGACCTAATGTAGGACCGTTTGGCGCCTGTTGCTAACAGGCTTCAAGAACATTGTTTGGTTTTGAATATATCTCAAACAGTGGCCTGTGGGTTCACAGGACATTTGTGCCATCCTTCTATTGTTCCCATGCTTTTGGGCATACAGGTTGATAGTCTTAAATATCTGGCAGTTGTATTTGACACCTACCTTTCTTTTACAAATCAGATTTCTGCAATAGTGAAGGAAGGTTTCTTTATTCTGCAGCAACTTTGATCAGAATTTTTTTTTTTTTTAATGAAGTTGCTTTTTACATTTTGTTTTATTCTTCACGGTTGTCCCATATGGACTACGGAAATACGGTATGTGCAGGTATTACTGGGACTAATTTGAAAGTATTACAAACTCTACAGAACATAGCCATCACGGTGTTGGGGAGGGCTTGTAAAACTGAACATGTTACACTTTTGTTTGTTCACTTTCACTGGCTCCCTACGCATTATAGATGTAATTTAAGTTACTGGTTGTGGCACGTAGAGCCTATTGTGAGAGAATGCCTCTGTATCTAGCTGCCTTGATGTCATCTTATATAGTTGAGTTCTCCTGTATATATGTGACGCAGGATGTAACCTGCTGGGCAGAGACTTAATAGCACAATTAGGTCTAGGAATGCAAGTCATAGACGGGCACATAAATATTAAAATGAACCATCTTACTGCAGAGGATGAAAAGGGAATTGATCCTGGGGTATGGGTCAGAGAAGGGAACCGGAGGGGTGGGGGGGGGTGGGGGAGGGTTAAAAATTCTTCCAGTAAAAATTAAACTGAAGCAGGAGAGTGAAGTGATATGCCAAAAGCAATCCCTATTTCCTTTGAAGAAAGAAAGGGTCTGCAACCAGTGATAAAACAATTAATAAAGGATAAGTTAATTGAACCATGCATGTCACCATTTAACACTCCGGTTCTCAAACCGGATGGAACATATAGGTTTAGTGCAGGATCTAAGAGAATTGAACAAAATAGTACAAGTCAGACACCCTGTAGTCCCTAATCCTTATACCCTACTAAGCAAAATACCACACGATCACAAATGGTTTAACGTAATAGATTTGAAAGATGCGTTTTGGTCCTGCCCCCTAGCGGAAGATTCTAGAGATTTATTCACCTTCGAATGGGAAAAGCTCCATACTAGACGGAAGCAACAGTTCTGGTGGACTGTTCTGCCGCAAGGGTTCACAGAATCCCCAAATTTATTCGGGCAGGTTTTAGAGCAGGTTCTGGAAAAGTTCCAGGTGCAACCTGAATCCGCCCTTCTCCAGTTTGTAGATGACCTATTGATTATGGGGAAAAAAGAAACATATGGTGAAAGAAGTCACTAATAATTTGCTAAATTTTCTGGGACAGCAGGGTCTGCGAGTGACTAAAACAAAATTACAGTACGTGGAAAAAGAGGTGAAATATTTGGGACATTTAATCAGTGAAGGACGGAGGCGAATAAATCCAAAAAGAATACAAGGAATTGTAGAAACACAGCTCCCAAAGACCAAGAAAGAGTTAAAAAAATTCCTAGGTCTGATAGGATACTGTAGGCCCAGAAGACAAAGGGACTGTATGCAAAACTAGTGGATAGTCCCACTGATAGATTAAGATGGGAAAAGGAGGAGGAAGAATGGATAAGATGCTTAAAGGATTTAATCCATGCCCCTGTGTTAGCCCTGCCATCCTTGGAAAAACCTTTTCATTTGTTTGTGTCTATAGATGATGGGGTGGTTTGGGGGTTCTTACACAGACAAGGGGAAGGAAGAAACACCTAGTAGCATATCTCTTAAAAATGCTGGACCCTGTTTCCAGCGGGTGGCCCAGCTGTGTCCAAGCAGTGGCGGCCACCACAATTTTGGTAGAAGAAAGCCAGAAGCTCACCTTTGGGGGAGCCCTGATAGTGGGTACACCTCACTCTGTAAGAACCATACTTACTCAGAGAGCCCACAGATGGCTAACTGATTCTAGATTGTTAAAGTATGAAGCCATATTAATGGAAAAGGATGATTTAGTCCTGACTACAGAAAACTGTGTTAATCCGGCTTCCTTCCTATCAAAAGGGGAGAGTGGGGATCAATACATACCACATGACTGTTTAGACATCATTGAATATCAGACAAATATCAGGCCAGATTTAAGGGATAGGCCCTTGCACACAGTGAGACGATTATTTGTGGATGGATCCTCTCGGGTCTTGGAGGGAAAAAGCCATAGTGGATATGCGGTAATAGATGGAAACACCCAGGAAGTATTGGAAGCAGAAAGACTGCCCAATACATGGTCAGCTCAGACCTGCGAGCTGTATGCTTTGAGTCAGGCATTATTGATCCTGAAAGAACAGGATGGAACCATCTATACTGATTCCCAATATGCCTTTGGGGTGGTACATACTTTGGGGAAAATATGGAAAGAAAGGGGATTAATCACAAGTAGAGGGAAAGAACTGGTACATGAGAAATTAGTGACACGGGTGCTAAAGAATCTGCTGCTGCCAAGGGAGATTGCAGTGGTGCATGTCCTGGGGCATCAGAAATTATCTACCCCAGAAGCTAGGGGAAAACAGGTTGGCCGATGAAGCAGCCCTACAAGAACAGCCCACAAAAATATGTGTCCTGATCCTTACGATCCCAGAAATAAAACAGTTACCCTGTTTCACTAGGGAAGAGAAAGATAAACCCATCCAGCTAGGAGCTGTACAGACGGAAGAAGGAAAATTGCTTTTGCCTGATGGCAGGCAAATGTTAAACAAAGCTGTACTGAGAGAGGTGATTGCCATACTGCATCAGGGGAGTCATTGGGGGACTCAGGCCCTGTTTGATGCAGTACTAAGAAGATATGAAGGCTTGGGGATATATACTGTAGCTAAACAAATTTGTGAAAGATGTGTAATATGTCAGAAAAGAAATAAAAAATGCTTAGAAAAGCTATCCCTGGGGGAAGGGAACCAGGGCTTAGACCTTTTCAAAGTATACAAGTGGATTTTACAGAACTACCCCCGGTGCAGAGATTAAAATATTTACTGGTAATTGTGGATCATCTGACAGGCTGGGTAGAGGCAATTCCAATGGCCTCAGCCACGGCACGAGGGGTGTCAAAGATAATCTTGGAACAAATAATTTCCAGATGTGGGTTGGTGGAAAATATAGATTCAATCCAAGAGAGCCATTTTACCTCCAAAGTTTTGCAGGGAGTGATGGAGGGTCTGGGAATTACCTGGCACTTCCACACTCCGTGGCACCCACCCTCATTTGGGAAGGTGGAAAGAATGAATCAAACATTGAAAAGCAGATTTCCAAAATAATGCTAGAAACCAAATTACCCTGGACAAAGTGCTTATCAATTGCACTACTAAGAGTCAGGACTGCATCCCGAAGGGACTTGGGAATTTCCCCCTATGAAATGTTGTTTGGGTTACCTTATATGGGGGGAAAAGGGGGGGGGGGTACCCACATTTGAAACCAAAGGTATGTATTTAAAGAATTATATACTGGCACTGTCTTCCACTTTACCTCATTTAAGGGAGAAAGGGTTACTGGCCCAGACTCCACCACTTGAATTTGCTGTTCACAAGATCCAGCTGGGAGATTGGGTACTGGTCAAGTCCTGGAAAGAGTCCAAGCTACAGCCCTCCTGGGAAGGTCCTTACCAAGCCTTGCTGACCGCTGAAACTGCAGTCAGGACAGTTGAGAAGGGTTAGATGCACTACACCGGGATCAAGGGACCAGTGGAGGCACCTGCAAATTCCCCCGGGTGGACAGTAATAAATACAGAGAATCCTCTCAAGATAAAGATTAAAAGAAAGAAAGACTGAAAATGATGCATGAACAATTCCTAGGAGAGACCTGCTTTGAGCTGGGATGCAGGCCCTGATGATAATCCTGCCTGGGATCCTGTGACCAGGTTTTGTAGACTGTGTGAACCATTAATAGACACTTGGACTACAGGGCCAGGGACATCTATTATAGTGGAAGGGGACATATTATATGGGTGTGCTAAAATAAGGGTGGATGTGGTTGTTCCAGATTTTTATACTTGCTAATGCTATGATGATTTTATACTTGATAAAAAACAATAAACATAACCTTGTTTTTTTGTGTGTGTTTTTTTTGTTTAAACTTTAGGATTAATGAATATTTATAGTTTCTTTAATAAATAAAATAAAAAGTCACGACATAGATTTTAAACCCAAACATTAACATGCAGCCTTGCATGCTGCACTCTTTCAGTCAACATGCAAAAAAAATACATATTAAAAACTGAGGAGTCGGAGTCAGAGTCGGAGGTACCATAAACTGAGGAGTCAGAGTCGGATTCGAAGGATTTTTGTACCGACTCCACAGCCCTGTACAGCCATCACTGATTGAGACTGTGGTGTCCAAAAAATTGACTTTTTCTGGGGAGTAGTCAATTTTGAATCTGATTGTAGGATGGTATGTATTGAAGGAATAATAAAATTGTTTCAGAGTTTCTTCCCCCTCCGTCCAAATCATAAAAATGTCATCGATGTACCGGTAGTATTTTAGAGGTTTGGTCTGGTGTGTATTCAGAAATGTCTCTTCCAGCTCAGCCATAAAAAGGTTGGCATATTGGGGTGCTGTCCTGGTGCCCATTGCAGTGCCCATTATTTGTAGAGAGATATCATTGTTAAAGTGGAAGTAGTTGTGAGTTAAAATGAATTTGATTAATTTTGTAATAGTTTCTGGTGAGTATTGATGGTCCAGTGTGGATTTTTTTTTAGGAGTCTTCCACATGCAGCTATGCCATCCGCATGTGGAATGTTGCTGTATAGTGATTCTACATCCATCGTGACCAGAAGGGTGTTTGGTGGTAATTGTTTGACATTTTTCAATTTATTCAGAAAGTCTGTGGTGTCTTGTATGAAGCTGTTAGTTTTGTGCACGAGAGGTTTCAGAATTCCCTCTATGAGTCCAGATATTTCCTCCGTGAGCGTGCCAATACCTGATATGATTGGTCTGCCCGGGTTTCCAGGTTTGTGGATTTTGGGTAACATGTAGAATGTTACCACAGTCATTCACAAAGGAAAAATATTCAACATAAAGGACTATTTTACATGTTCATCTTCCAATGTGGTATATATCATTCAGTGTAAAAAATGTAACGAAGGATGCTATGTTGGAGAAACAGGCCAGATGCTTAAGACAAGATTCAATCTGCACAGACATCACATGAAAATAGCCGGTGCCAGTCAGGCCCCCACCCCTGTGGGCCAACACTTCACAAGACCAGAACACTGCACCAGTGATTTCACAGTAAGAATACTGAAAGGTAATTTTAAAACAATACAGGAACGCAAGACCTTTGAAATAAGAATGATTGAATATTTTGACACCCAACAAACAGGACTTAATAAGGATCTGGGTTTTCTAACTCATTATAAAACATAAAGCTGTATTTCTCTGTTTATTACCCTCCTCTCACCTACCAACATCCATTCTGTTAGAATATCAATGAAATGTTTTGATGTCCCCATGCATACCCCCACCCTCCCACTCTGACAGACTGTCAAAGTAATGCTTTGATGTTTCTCTCATATATACTATCTGCTACCACATTTGCTTATTTCCGATCTGAGGAAGAAGGGCAACCTTCGAAAGCTAATCAAGAAATGTATTAAGTTACGTCCAAAAAAAAAGGTATCATCTTATTTTCTTTTCCATGTTTTATTTTGTTTGATTTCTATTGATAACCTTTAAGAGTGGACTAACACGGCTACCATACCTCTCACCCTGGTCAGAAATAAGTCTTTTCTCAAGTGTAAGTATGGTAGACCAAAGGATACTTTATTTTACTTTCTTCTCTTCTTCTTTTCTCTTCCCTCTTGATGTTGGTTCTTCGCTGGCCAGCACGTACTTGATATCAGGCTGGAACAACTTGGACTTTATTGAAGGTCAGCTCGTCTGCTCCACACACCTACTATTCTACCTCAACAAACTCAAAGGAGGAAAACCTATTCCCTATGCATAAGCTCAATCGGCTTATAATTATTATTTTTACTAACTACCCAAGTAAACAAAAATATAATTATGAGTCCCTATACTTTAACCCACCCTCAATTAATTCTCCCAAAATGAATTATGGAAACCTCAAGTTGGTATTATAATAATTAAATATGTACCTGAAACCAACTTTTAATTCAGTATTGGTTATATTTATGTGTATATATATTTATTGTACACCAGTACCACACTTAAAAGTAACCAGGCGCTAAACATACACATTATCCATACATGCGCTGCAGTGGAATTACTTTTGAAATAAGTAATTTTCCAGAGAGAAGTTCAGCAGACTTTCACATTAATAAACAGAGCCAGCTGCCCATCCAGAACATCTCTGTGCTCTAGTCATTCTCAGAATGGGTGCTATAACCTTTAAAGTCACACCAGCTTCGAATAAATATTTTCCTTATCTGAGCTTCTCAATACTGCGTTATAATAATACAGGGCCAGCAGTTTACCCGAAGCTCAGACTTTCAATTACACATCTCAGAGCCAAACTCAGCCGCGGGGCTCTTTTAAATTAACTAAACCAGTCTTTACACATATATACCAAGTCAATCCACAGTTTACAATCTTTTACAACTTTTAAGCAATTTTTACACAGTTCTGAACGGACTCTCTCACACACATCCGTCCAGTACCTTAATACCCACCCAACTGACAACTGAAGGCAGTTTAGAATCTTTCTCACCTTCCCCACGGAGCTCAAGCTAGCGTTTTTACATAATATTAAATGCTTCTTAAAACATATACATAGGCAGCATGTTTAATTAATGTAAACTTTGGTACCTTAAGGGCTCCTGTAGCCTGAAAATCTTCCCTTTTTGTCCTGACACGCGCCTCCCGCCTCGCTCTGTCATGAGCCGGCCTCCGCGCGTGCCTTCCTCTGCACCCGGCTCCTCTCCTCCTCATCCTAGCGCGTGCAGTGCTAACATCATCGCTGGCCGCTTACTTAAAAATTAAAAAAATGCTGGGAAAGTACACCGGAGCACTTTCCCAGCCTCTCCGGTCCCATGCCGGTCCGTTATTTTCTTCAGAACCGGCTGTGCACTTTTAAAAGAGCCGGCTTCCTTTAAAAAAAAAAAAAAAAAAATCCTCAGGCCCTGCGTCTAAAACGAGCGTCTGACGTCACTATGTCGACGTCAGACACCGACGCAGGGCCAACCAGAGCCCAAAACACTCCCCAAGCTTTTCCTGGGCTTCCTTTCCTGGGCTTCCCCTCTTCGCCTTCGCTCCTTGATACGGTCGCGCTGTAGCGCCAAAATGCACTGACCACCAGATCCTCTGCCGGACCAGTCCCCGACCCCGCCAACGCTCCGCCAACCCGAAAAACTCCTGCAGCCTAAATCACCGCTGCAGGAGTTGCGACCAAAGCGCCCCCTCTTCACCCTCAGAGCCACCGAGGAACTCACCGCCAACCTCCGCTCCCAACATGGGGCCCCCGGTAAGTTTTAACCCATTATGGGTTATACTACTAAAGCACTCCTCCCCCAACATATAAACTAGATCAGGAGAAAAAACCCAAAGGCACCCCAAATTAGACAAATACAGCAGAAATACTGATTAAGAAAAAAAAAAAAAAATCCAAAAAGGCCCCTCAAAGGTAAATGAAGCTCAGAAGATCTAAGATGGAGGCTCACTGACAAAATTGAACAAGGGTGGGAGGGAGGTAACCCAGAATGGTTCTTAAATTATAAAGAGCAAAAGTGGATTTTTGATTGAGGTACAATGTTCCCTCAAGGGTTGAACTTAGAAGTGATTGGTATTCTCTAGCATAAATTCTGATAGTTCATTGGTTGGGGCTAGCCATCTGATCTGTTAAAAGGTTAGAGTCTGAGTAAATGCCATCTTTGAAATGCAGCAGTAAAAAGATATGCTATGGCAATGAAATAAGTTACGTGGGGCATGCATATATAAATTACTTAGGTACATATTTTAGATATAAGTACTACTACTACTTATCATTCCTATAGCGCTACAAGGCATACGCAGCGCTGTACACCATACACAAAAAGACAAGTGAGAGATTTTGATACTATATATTAAGATTAATTTTAATTTGTTTTAGGACCAGCCTTGACACAGCAGTGCAAAATATGGCCCATGTCGGTTTGGGTCTTAAGCAGATAAGTTCTTAATAAATTTTTATATTATGAAAATTGGGAATGAAAGAGTAAAAAAAGGAAAAAAGGAAAAAAAAATGAATGAATGAATCAATGTATTTGAGTCCTCACAATATTCTTAATTTAGAGCTCTGGGATTGAGATAGAGGTGATTAATAACCCCCACTCAGTATGTAAGTGTGACCTATTCAAGACCTTTGGCAGTATCTAAAGAAACATTCTATTTCATGTATAAAGAGATGTATGTTCCACAACAGCTCAAAAATGTCAAATGAAAACCCCACCTCCCCCAGAGTAAAAACAAGCGTGCAAAATGAATGCTCTGAAGATTAGCTAAGTAACACACCTACTGCACTGCCATAATGGAAGTGTATCTTTTTATGCTTTTCAAGAGAGATTTTATTTTTTCAAATGCACGTGTACTGGCCAGTGGGAACTTACCTGTCTCTGATGCGTTTTGGTTCGCCGATGGAGATGAAGGAACCTATCACAGTCTGTACATAAATTCCCACATACATTACACAAGATAATTGCTGGAGTTTCACCATCATCATGGTTATCACACATTGGCTGAAAAAGATGCAGAAAAATGACCTGTTCAGAAATGTCCAAAACTGACAGTCACAAAGCCCTGAACTAACAGATTGTAAAACACAGGGTGAAGTCCAGCAATAATTATATTTGTTTTAAGCAAAATACAGTTTTAGTATCTGGTTTCTATGTTCCCACTTAGATCAGAAGGAATGTGCTTTCTCTAGCAGCGTTTCCTAACCTCGTTCAAGAGGCACACTTAGACAGGTCTGTTTTTCAGAATAGCTGTAATAAATATGAATGAGATATACATCGAGACTCAGTATATGCAATATTTCTCTTCCGTGTTCAACATGGCGACTGAAAAAAACCCAACTGGATAGGCGTCACTGTAAATGCATTCTCATGATAAAGCATTCATTTTATTATTATTATTTTTTTAATTTTATTTAAACAGTAAGATGGTTAACGTCTGGTACACAAAAAGAAAATAATTCTATGTGCAAGGATCACCAATAAATACAACTGAAGCAACCAATGCAAGATAAGCAAATTCTGCCCTCCCTGGTTGCCTCTTATCCATGGGAGAGCTCTAACACAAGAAAATATTCTTCATACACACCACATTCACAACCTACCCAACTCCTCCCTCCCCCATCTCAAATAATAGGCTCCAATCATCAGTTACAGCAGACATTTGCACAAACCACCACCCAATAAGCAATCCATAATATCCAACAGTATTTCACTTGAAGGAGAGCTAGCAAAGTCAATGTCGTTTGATGAAGGGAGTTTCAGCAGTTTAGTCCAAATCCACTTCCGAGAAAGAGCAGCTTTGCTGCCATGCCAGGTCAGATGCCAAAGCTCAAATTAAGCCAAGTGATGCATTTGACAAACCCAACAGTCAAATGGTGGAGAGTCGTATGCAGTGGTGTGATGGTAAATTTTTAACAACAGGTTCTCTCTCTGGACACAGCCAACCCTGCAATATGGAAGGGGTTGGTGTGGACGAGGGTGTACTGGGGGGGGGGGGGGGGGCAATGCATTCCTCTCACCCCTCCCGTGGGTGCACTAGGCATACTTTTGCTGGCAGGGATGTCGAACCCCGCTAGCCAAATAAATGGACTGCTGCCTCTCCCCACCGCTGGTTTCTGTCTCTGAGCAGCACGCTGAGACTTCTCACAGATGCTCAGAGTATGTGTGAAAAGTCCGAACATGCTGCTCAGAACCAGAAACAAGCAGTGGGGAGCGGAAGCAGTCTATTTATTTGGCTGTAGGGGTTGGCCTCCCTGCCAGCAAAATAAAAGGGAGTTCAAGAGGGGGGGTGCCTGAGCCCAAATTTTGGGAGTGGCTGTTAAAGTAGCCATGGGAGGCCTACTTTAACAAATGGCTCCCAAAATTCTTAAAAACTTAACAAATGGCTCTCATAAGCCGGTGCAAGTTGGCTCTAACACACCATTGGTTGGGGGACTTGCCCAAAGTAACAAGGAGCTGTAGTGAAAATATACTAACCATTAGGCTATTACATATCGCCCCCTCAACTGTCTCTTCTTCAAGCAGAAGAGCCCTAATCTCTGTTATGATTCTGTTGATATTTCTGCTAGTCAGACAGGGGAATGCTTGGGACCGCTCCTGATTGGTCCGTCAGGGGCTGGGCTGATGTCAGTCTGATCTACTTAAGCTCACCCCTCCCGTCAACCCTTACTTTGGCGTTTTCTCCGATTCTGCTGAAGCCTTACCTGTGCTCTGTCTGAGCTATTTGCTCTGTGCTTGTGTGGAGTTGTTCTCCTATGCTGGCTTGCAGTTTTCTATTGCTCTGTTTCTGCCTGCGTGTCTAATTACCTTTCTCACTACACCTGGGTTTCTCTCTTTGGCTCTGGTGCCGTGTGGTGAGTCCCTCCGCGTTCTGTTCCAGTCTGTTTGTTTGCTTCCTTTCAGAGTTTCCTTCCTGCCCTGTTTGTTTCTGCTTGGCAGGTCCTGCCCTTTCTCTCCGTGGGGGTTGTTTGTTTGTTTTTTCATTGTACTCCCAATTACCCGTTGTCTGCAGTGTTCCCTGCTTCTAGTTACTGTCTGTATGCTGGCCATGGTTTAACCCTTTGTCTGCAAAGCTTCTCTGCTTCTGGCAGTTCTGTTTACTGCAGTTCCCGGTGTGACTGGTGCAGTCCTTTCTTCGTTGTATTACCTCCTGTATTACAGAGCCGTGGGCTAGATGCACTAATCAATCGTTACAGCCCTTCCCTTACCAATTCCCTTAGCGAATCGGTAAGGAATGGGCATGCATCAAGGAATAGGAATGCAAATGAGCTGCTCGTTGTAGCTCACTTGCATTCTCTATTCCATCGTTAAACAGTCGTCCGGTCGAGCATGCGCAGAGCAGCCAAGCGTTATGCTGGCTGCTCTGCGCATGCCAACGGACGTCCTTTATGGACGTCCTTCACTATAAAAAAAACTCCCTCTAAAAAGACGTTCTTTTTACAGGCTACAAGCTAATGTACAGTTCAGAGGCGAGAGAATAAAAACTAACCTGACGATACGGAGGAGCCTTCCAGCCCAGAAAATCGGGACGTGAGAGGACACAAATCAAAACTTTTTGGACGTCCCTCTCTCCAGGTCTCTCTCAGCCAATCACAGCGCGTTTAGCTGATACTGGTTAACAGCTAAACGCGCTGGGATTGGCTGAGAGAGACCTGGAGCTGATCAGTTATGCTATTACTTACTTTTTCTGGAGTGCTGTATTTTGTTATGCTGTTTTGATAAATGTTCAATAAAGACGTCATACAACTTAAAAAAGTGGAAAAAAAAATTCAAGTTCTCGTCCTTTTTTTTTTTTAACAAAACTATTAGTGGGATTTGAACTTGCCACCTCTGGATTACAAGACCGGTGCTCTAACCACTCAGCCACAACTGTACTTGCTTGGATGTCCCTCCCTTACTTCCAAGGTCTCTCATTTGAGTGAAGCACGGCCAAAAAGCATGTTTTTATTATTGCGGGGGGGGGGGGGGGGGGGGGGGGAGAGGAGGTCGCCTAAAATGCACATTTTTTTTTTGAAGCGAAGCTTTATTAAAAAAAAAAAAAAAAAATCAAACAGGCTCCGATGCTGCAAGCTCTTTTTTGGACTTCAACCCCGGAATAATAAAAATGTCCTTTTTGGCCGTGCTTCACTCAGCTGAGAGACCTGGAAGTAATGGAGGGACATCCAAGCAAGTACAGTTGTGGCCAAGTGGTTAGAGTACCGGTCTTGTAATCCAGAGGTGGTGAGTTCAAATCCCACTAATAGTTTTGTTCAAAAAACAAAAAGGACGAGCACTTGGATTTTTCCCCCACTTTTTTAAGCTGTATGAAGTCTTTATTGAACATTTATCAAAACAGCATCGGAGCCTGTTTGATTTTAATTTTTTTTTATAGTGAAGAACGTCCATAAAGGACGCTCCTGACGAGCACTTGGCCGTTTTTGCCCCCCGATTTTTTTTTTTTTACATTTTAATAATTTTTCCAATCCCGCGCAGCCCCAACGAGAGGTACAGACCTTTCGTTAGATTTTCCAGCGTTTTGGCAATCGGAAAAGGTTAATGCATCTCATTACAATAGGGTTTCTACACGATTTGCTCATCTGCATTCCATTTTCGTTAGCTGCTACCGTTGTCGGAAAAAAGTCTTTAGTGCATGCCAGGGTTTATTACTTGCTCGTTAATGACTCGTTAAGTTTAGTGCATCTGGCCCCCTGTCCCTTTCTGTGCTGGTGTGTGTGTTAGGCTCTGCACTCCGTCTTGCAGACTTTTCTCTTCCCTGTTTGCTGAGGGTCTCTGCCTACCGTATCTTCTGACAGTCCCTCACTTTCTTTGTGTGTGGTGGGCTAAGGCTTGACGGGTTTCTGTGTATGCTTCCCTTCCTCCTTGATTACCAGCACCGAAGGGGTTGCTGGTGCTCCGGTCCCTGTGGGGGACTCCTCGTTTAATCTCTTTCTCCCCTCCCTAAGTATGACTCGGTTCCAGTTAGGCCGTGAGGCCCACATGCTTGAATTCTGAGTGAATTGGTTCCAGTTAGGCCGTGAGGCCCGCCTGATTGCCCTATCTTCCCTTTTCTGTGGTGAAAGTTAGTTGCTGCGTGTGTGTGTACAGGGCTTGGTAGCTGGGGTAAGTTTAGTGACTGCTTGGCCCGCCCTCGGCCTTGGCCTAACCCCTACTCTAGGCCTCGGCTGGGGCCCAAGAGCTCACAACCAGACTAACAACCTCTTTAGCCTTTCTTTATATGAGAGGAGTTCTATCTTTTTTATCATTTTGGTCATTCTTCTCTGTACCTTTTCTAATTCCACTGTATCATATTTGAGATGTGGTGACCAGAAATGCATACATACTCATGGAGCAATGCAGAGGTATTATGATAATTATTGTTTTATTCTCTGTTCCTTTGCTAATAATTTTTTTTAGTCTTCATTTATTTTATTAATTTTGCAAAATACAAAACATTCAATAAAACCAAACAAAACAAGTACAATGCAAAACTAAACATATGCCAGCATGAGTACATACAAAACCCCTACAGAATATCAAATGGATTACATTATATTACATGTAATATATATATTCCCCCATCCCTCAAGAAAACCCTGCCACAGTGACGCTCCTACACTGATATAGACTATAAAAAGTCAGTTAAGAGGTTCCATAATAATGCATACTTCTCAAATCTAGCTATATACAACACCTCACTAACTATATACTAAACCAACATTGTTCCACCACACATTATAGCTTGCTGAACCAAGGTCTTTCCAATTTTCCAAAATAATCTTAGTAGTCAATGTTAAAAGAAAATCAAAAAGTGGACCCACTTGCTTAGGAGTAATATGGGGAATGTCTACAGATTTGAAGATGACAATTTGAAAAGAAAGTGGAGTAAAAATGTGAAATAAAACCTGGATAGCCTGGACATACAGGTAGCAGGGTTCATCACTTACTTTGTGCTGGACACCCTGCCTGTGCTGCGGATCTCGAAATGGCCCTCCTTGGCCTCCAGGTCATAGCAGAAGGAGGCATCGACGTTCAGCAAGGGTTGACCACTACCCAGTGGCTGCGGAAGCTCCACAGTGGACCCTTGCCCGACAGCTTGTGCAGGTAAATGCAAGTCTGGATGCCCGCTCTCAGCTTCCCCCTGCCACAAGCTCCGATCCAGCCTCAGGTGAAGATCTGGCACCCTGATGGCTGAGCTCTCATCACCTTTCTCCACCTCTGGCATAATGTACCCCTACAGCTCTTAGTCACAACAATGGCAGCAACAGACTCCAAGTCCTCACACAGTACACTTGGGAGCCACATGACTCCAACCCCTCCCCAGGGAGAGTGCGCACTCTGGTAGCTGTAGTTGCGAGCCGGTTGTTGAGCCTGATCAGCTGGGGCAGGAGCGATCCTCCTACACTCCTGCCCACGCAGTCTCCATTCTCTCATACACACTGAAAATGGCTGCCGTTAGCTCCAGGAGCAATCTCATGAAACTGCCACTGAAACTTGTGGCAGTCCTTTCAATATGGAGAAATGAGTGAAGACTGCATAGGAAGAAGCGTAGGGGGATCACTCCTGCCCTAGCTGACGAGCTCAACAACTGGCTCGCAAAATTAAAAAAAAAAACCCAAAAACTAACTACCACTTCTCATGAGCTGGCTCCAGCACACCACTGATCGTATGATAAAGCATTAATTTAACTGTGCAAAAAAAGTGCATAAGTACTTCCAACCTAATTAACTGAATACGCTAGAAACAGCTGTTTATTTTAGTGTGCACAAGTCCTTTTCGAAGTAAAGTCAGTTTAAAAATGAACATAGCACCTCTAAAGAAACCAAACTGTAATCGGTAAGTGATAATACCTTCCATGAACAAAACATTTCTATCCAACCTGAAAGGCCAATACTTATCAAGCATTTTTCCCACTGCAAGATAAAAGAACACTCCTCACAAATCCATACCATACCGAACTGGAATTTTATCTTTGTCTCTAATAGTCAATCATGGACCATCACATACTTTGTAAATTTATTAAGTATAAATACATTCTGGTTGATATTCAAAATGATTTAACTGGCCGGAAATGGCTGCTGACTGGTTAAATTGCTTGTTTGGGGCTATCTGCTAATTTTTAGTGGCACTTAATTGGTTATTGCTGCTGAAAATTAGTGCCTAAGTAAAACTTGGCTATTTAGGGGGCATCCCATGGACGGAGTCAGCAGTTGGCCAGTTAAGTGCCAATACTCAGTACTTAATCAACTAGGGTAACCACATAAATGGGACCACAAAAAAGCCAGAGTCCTATAATTGGGGTCCTTTTACTAAGCTGCGGTAAAATGTGGCCTGTGCTAGTTTGGCTGTGTGAAATTGGCACATACTGGGCCATTTTTTACCGTAGCTGGAAAAAAGGCCTTTTTTTTAAAAAATGGGGAAGTAAATGGCCGTGCGCTATTATGAAAAATAGCACGTGGCTATTTACTGCATGAGCCCTTACCATCACCTGTTTACTTGGCGGAAAGGGCTCACGTGCTACTTGTGCAGTAATCAGGCAGTACGCGCCAATGTGGCCACACTGCCAATTACTGCCAGAAACGTTCCCTGCGGTAGAAAACAGAAAATTATTTTCTAAAGCGGGAAACAGCGAGTGCCAACTTCAAAAATACCGCTGGGCGCACAAGCTACCCTGGCGGTAGTGTCAATTGGCACGCGCTACCCACAAGTTAACTCTACTAAGGCTTAGTAAAAGGGCCCCTTTATGCGGTAACCCATAGTCACTTAAGTTTCTAACTGGCTGTGCGTTAGCCAGTTTGCATAAACCAGACATTCAATGCCAAAGCATGGACATGGCCCAGCATTGAATATCCAGGAAAACAAGCCTGTGATGGTCAGCAAAACGCTCACCGTTGTTGGCTAAATATTTACCCCATTATTTTTACCCTGCATTGTGGGTTAACTTTAATTATTTAAGCTTACAAATGATTTTTCATTGGCTACAATGTCCTTTACTTTACAGATTTTATAATTTCTTACCATTTGTTTCTGCTGTCCATCCTTGCCCATCCATCTACCAGAGGACAAACGATCTACATGGTCCTGATCAAGTACGCAAAGGGAAGCCAGGGCCAACCACAACTGGTTAAAAAATTAATTAATTAAAATAAAGTCATGACACATAACATTCCACAATAAAGATAAATGACTACTAGGACTAAGCAGATGCAGGCTTATGATAGGTCAACTGGTCTCCTGAGTCCAAGGCCAGCCAAACTGGGGTAGGGACCCGACCTCAGGAGTAGGAACCCTTCCAGTGATGCGACTGTCACCAGAATTGTCCTCTAACGATGCAGCTATGTAAAGGCTTAGCAGAACTCCTACAGCTACGGTGAAGGCATAGAACACTCACATCCTGTCTCTTTATGAGTTGAACTGGTGACCCCATACCTATAAAATGCATTGCTAGCTGCTTCATCTGAAATTAAAACTGTTGAATTATTCAGAATTACACAGTAGAGCATTATTAAAAGAGGGATCTACCTCATTAGAAAGGTGCCTCTCCCATTTGAAGGAACCTCTCACATCTGAAGGCACTTGTATTTTGGCCTGTACTACAGGTGTGTAACCAAAAAAACATTAGCATAATACATTATAGGTACTTCACCACAAGAGAGAGCCATTGGTATTTTCTTGTGTTACAAAAAGGCAAGATGCACGTGTAGAGTGGGGGTTCAGACAGAGACGGCTCCATGGTCTGACCTTTTCAATGCTTCTGTAGAGTTGGGAGCAGTTCTAGAGATAGGAGACGGGTGGAAGTAAGGTGGTAGCTGGTAACTACAGGCTAGTTAGTTTGACTTCAGTGTCATGTAAATTAAAGAAGTCAATGCCTAAATAGAGGATATTACTTTAAAATACTTGCTCTCAAGCGTTTAAAAACACTTATCTGTCAGAATTGTAATGTTCAACCCTTAAATAGCTTTCACAGCAGTAGGGTGAATTCATAATCTTCAATGATCCAAGAGGTTTAAACTTTTAAGCCACTGATTCTTTTTAACATTTTTGTAAGCAATATTGCAAAAGGGCTGTCTGGCAAGGTTTGCCTCTTTGTGGACACCACCAAAATCTGCAGTAGGGTAAACACCCTTGATGGTATGGATAACATGAGGAGGGATTTAGTCAAGAATTTGGCAGCTAAGATTTAATGCTAAAAATGCAGGATCATGCATTTGGGTTGCAAAAACCCAAGGGAAAGGTACAGTTAATATGGGAAGTAATACTTCTGTGCACATAAGAAGGGCAGGACCGGGGGGGGGGGGGGGGGGGGGGGGTGATCATATCTGATGACTTTAAGGTGGCCAAACGAATAGAAAAGGCAAAGGCAAAAGCCAGAAGGATGCTTAGGTGCATAGCGACAGGAATGGAGGTTGGGGGGGGGGGGGGAAGGAGATGATAGTTCCTTTGTACAAATCTCTAGTGATACCCCATTTAGAGTACTGTACACAATTCTGGAGATCACACCTTCAAAAAAATATATAAACAGGATGGAGTTGGTCCAGAGGATGGCTACTAAAAAGTCAGTGGTCTTCATCCTAAGGCTTATCAGGACAAAGATTTCTAAAGACATTCTTTGTTACAAAGGTGGGAGTGGGGAAATACGATAGAGATAGTTAAATAGCTCTATGGCATAAATGCAAGGGAGGCAAGTCTTTCGACTAAAAGGAAGCTCAGGAATGAAGGGGCATAGGATCGACTCAGGAGAAATTGGAAATACTTCTTTATGGAAAGGGTGGTGGACATGAGGAATGGCCTTGTGGTTGAGGTGGTGGACAAGACTACTGCTTCTGAATTCAAAAAAGCATGGGACAAAAACATAGGATCTCTACGGGACAGGATACCAGATAGGCCATACGGTCTTTATCTGCAAACAATTTTTATGTTTCCTTTAATGCAATGCTAAGCACAGAGATCAAAAAGTTTGATTTTAATCTCATTGAGACCACAAGAGCCTTTTCTGTGCACAATATCCCTTAAGTGTGTTTTTTTTTTTTTTGTAAATACTATGTGGCACATCGTAATGGCTTTTCTTCATTAGCCATTCTTCCTTTCCAGGCTATATTTCTGGCGTCATCGTCAACATTTTCCCCAGTTTTAGCCAGAAACTTCTAGTTCTTAAAAGTCATCTTAGGCCTCACAATGACCTTCCTCAGCAGTTTCTTTTACCTATTACTACGGACTCTGGAGGGACTGCCTGATTGAGACAATGTCTTGGTGGTTCCAAACCGCATCCACTCTACAATGGTAGACCCGACTGTACCCCAAGGGATATTCAAACACACTCACATTTCCTTACAGCCTCTTCCCAATCTGTACCTGTGAATAACTTTATCCTGGACTGTTTTTGGCAGCTGTTTTAGACCACTGATTCTTGATTCTTTATCCAGGCATATACAGATCAGCTGTACTTCCTCTCCAAGATACTTGAACGCGCCGTTCACAGCCGCTGCCTTGATTTTCTCTCCTCTCATGCCATCCTCAATCCGCTTCAATCCGGCTTTCACCCCCTACACTCGACAGAAACGGCACTATCTAAAGTCTGCAATGACCTGTTCCTCACCAAATCCAAAGATCACTACTCCATCCTCATCCTCCTCGACCTATCCGCCGCTTTTGACACTGTCAATCACAACTTACTTCTTGACACACTGTCCTCTTTTGGGTTCCAGGGCTCTGTCCTCTCCTGGTTCTCCTCTTATCTCTCCCATCGTACCTTCAGAGTACACTCTCAAGGTTCATCCTCCACCCCTATCCCGCTCTCTGTTGGAGTTCCTCAGGGATCTGTCCTTGGACCCCTTCTTTTTTCAATCTACACCTCTTCCCTGGGCTCCCTGATCTCATCTCATGGTCTCCACTATCATCTTTATGGTGACGACACCCAGCTTTATCTCTCCACACCAGACATCACTGCGGAAACCCAAGCCAAAGTACCGGCCTGCTTATCCAACAATGCTGCCTGGATGTCCAACCACCACCTGAAACTGAACATGGCCAAGACCGAACTTATTGTCTTCCAACCCAAGCCCACTTCTCCTCTCCCTTCACTATCTCAGTTGATAACACCCTCATCACCCCCCGTCTCATCTGCCCGCAACCTCGGTGTCATCTTCGACTCCTCCCTCCCCTTCTCCGCGCATATCCAGCAGATAGCCAAGACCTGTCGCTTCTTCCTCTATAACATTAGCAAAATTCGCCCCTTCCTCTCTGAGCACACCACCCGAACTCTCATCCACTCTCTCATTACCTCTCGCCTTGACTACTGCAATCTACTCCTCACTGGCCTCCCACTTAGCCATCTATCCCCCCTTCAGTCCGATCGGAACTCTGCTGCACGTCTTATCTTCCGCCTTGACCGATATACTCATATCACCCCTCTCCTCAAGTCACTACACTGGCTTCTGATCAGATACCGCATACAGTTCAAGCTTCTCCTACTAACCTACAAATGCACTCGATCTGCAGCCCCTCCTTACCTCTCTACCCTCATCTCCCCTTACGTTCCTACCCGTAACCTCCGCTCTCAAGACAAATCCCTCCTTTCAGTACCCTTCTCCACCACCGCCAACTCCAGGCTCCGCCCTTTCTGCCTCGCCTCACCCCATGCTTGGAACAAACTCCCTGAGCCCATACGCCAGGCCCCCTCCCTGCCCATCTTCAAATCATTGCTCAAAGCCCACCTCTTCAATGTCGCTTTCGGCACCTAACCACTACACCTCTACTCAGGAAATCTAGACTGCCCCAACTTGACATTTCAACCTTTAGATTGTAAGCTCCTTTGAGCAGGGACCGTCCTTCTTTGTTAATTTGTACAGCGCTGCGTAACCCTAGTAGCGCTCTAGAAATGTTAAGTAGTAGTAGTAGTACTGTACTACAGTGGATGAACACATGTGGGCTTTATTTGACTTAATATGGGTCTCAAAACAATTTTTGGAAATTAATTTGGATGCACTATAGCAAAGGGAATGAAGACATACATAATTAAAGAGTCTTGACAGTATCTGCAACTAGTTTTAAAAATATTTCTATAACTGTTTTCCCCACGTTGAAAGTGCAGAGCAAGTTGTACTGTTTGGGATCTTGTAAACTGGATTGGCCACTGCTGGAAACAGGATGCTGGGCTTGGTGGATCTTTGGTCTGTCCCAGTATGGCAATTCTTACGTATTTATGAAACTATTTTAATTGATTCTGAATTGTATTTTTTTTTAGAATGCAAAATTTTAAAAATGTACAAGGCTTTTTACAAAGCACCATATATACATGTATATATATATATATAAGTAGCGCTACAAAACAGTGCCCTCAATAGTATTTCAAATTATCAGTAATATAATCGTGAAGAATACACAGCTCAATTGATATTACTGAATGTTATCTCTTCAGATTTTCAGAAGTAGACCCAAAGATTCATTAATCACCATTATAAAAATTGATACAAGCTGTTATACTATTTTACCTCTCAGCTGACAAGAAAAATTAAGAATATGAAGTATATATTTCTTTATTACGGATATAGAGGCTTTTTGCTCAACTGCTGATTCAAATAGATGAAAAGAAATATATTCTAAAAACCTAAGAAAAAAAGGATAAATACCCAGAAACCACACATAAAACAGTGTGATGGTGATTAATGAATCTTTGGGTCTACTTCTGAAAATCTGAAGAGATAATATTCAGTAATATCAATTGAGCTGTATATGTATATATATATATAGATAGATATACATGTATATATATGTATAGTTTCTCTCCTTCAGTTTCACACTTGTACAAATGGCATGAACAGGAAAACTTGACAATTTTCTAAAGTTATGCAGAATATAGCATCTGTTGCTGCTATGCAGATTATTAAAAATTACTTCCCGTAAGTTTTTCCAGACCCACTTCAAAACCTCAACTCTAATTTAAAATTTTTGATACAGCTATACTAGCAAATGCATTTTTCCAGTACAGTTAACCTATAGTATTGTTATTGCTTAAACAAATTTGATTATTTCTAGTACTGTTAGCTGGTGGGGAAAAGGGAGGGGCTGCAATTTCCCATACTTCTAAGTGCAGTCATGTCGCCTGGAAATTCATTTTCTATTCAAAGTTTGAAAATATTTGGAATTGGGCTTTAAATTGGTTGGCTACGATTTAAAAAGTTTAGTTATTTTTATAATGAATTTTCATGACAACATAAAATGTTTGGACATTTAGGGCCCTGTTTACTAAAACGTGCTAGCGTTTTTAGCTTGCAATAACCCTAAATACACATATATTCCTATGGGAGTCTCTAGCATTAGCCCGCTCTAAAAATGCAGCTTAGTAAACAGAGACCTTAGAAAATTAAGCAATTGTATGCATCTTTCAGATGGAATCCATAAGTTATACAGTACACTGCAGTTTTACATTGGGTGGGGCATATTCCCTAAATAAATCTAGCTTGTTTTAGATAGAGCCGTAAAGTTCTTGTGGTACATGGCATAAACGTTTATCATCTTCATTTGTGCACAGAAAGCAAGTGAGGTACTTACTCTGGTTGTGGCAATACATCGTTCAGGCGATCGATATTCTTCTTCCATTTTGGTCAGTGCAATGATCGTTTCTGCAATGGCATTTTTTGTCACACGAGACCAGGTTTCAGACAGATGCCCCTAAAGGAACAGGATGCAGAGTGTTACAGAACTCTACCTATCCAACCAATAAACTCAAGTAGTTAAGGTACTTAGAAGAATATCTGAGACTTAGTAAATTACTAAAGGCTTTTCTATTAAGTATATACCTTATCAAAAGACAATAAATTAATGTTGCTGTCTCTTTTATTTGTTTCAACATAATACTCTAGCCTAGCTTCATGACAAACACACAATTATTCCCAATATGCTAAAATGATTGGGGGGGGGGGGGGGGGGTTGTTTTAATGTAAGCCACATTGAACCTGAGCTAATAATATCTAGGCAACTATTCACAAAGAAATACGATATGATACTTATAGACTGTCAACTCCCAGTAAATTGGTGCAAAGCAACAAAAAACAAAATATACTAGTTAAATATATGATTTCTGAAAAGGTGAAATTAGATCTTACCTGCTAATTTTCTTTCCTCAGCGACCCTCCAGACCGGTCAAGATGCATGGGTTATGCACTCCTACCAGCAGAGGGAGACTGAGAAAACACTGAGCTTTGGATACTGAATATATAACCTGTGCAGTACACCCACTAGCCAGTATTTTCTCAGTCTCAGCAGAGGTAGAAGGACAGCCTGTGCAGTCTTCACTGGTCTGGTGAGGTAGTTTTGCTCATAGGAAATAATAATTGGGTTGTTTGTTCCAAATTGGTTCATTCTGTGTCTCCCTGTACGTGGATAATAAAAAAACAAAAAAAACGAAGTGTGCTTCTGGACCCTGGGTCCGGTGGGGCCCAGTGTTTCCCCTGGGGTGTTACACCTGTGTTGCGGGTCCCTCCCCCTATGCTGCTCTCCATTTCTGAATCAGTGGCAGCTCTGTGCCTCGGCTGCTTTCTCTGTACTGGAGCCTTGAGTGCCTCACAATTTTCAGATGCCAGCAGTGTTCTGAGCCTTTAAGAGCCTTTTATTATTTATTTGGTGCGGAACGGGAGTTCAGTTCCTTGCACTAGACGGGACAGCAGTGTGAATTTGCTATAACAGGGTATTTGGCGCGAAGGCGGACTGTGTGTTTATTTTATTATGACCGGCAAGCTGCTTCGATGTCGCGCCTGTTCGTGGCGGGGGTTAAAGACGGCGGGCGGTCAGTGTCGCCTTTGTGGAGAGCCTAAACAGTCGATTTTGGCTCCCCCCGTGTTGGCCGCGGAAGTTCCGACGGGATCGCCGGTTTCAGTGTCAGCGGGAACGCAGGCAGGCGCGATGTCAGCGGTTACAGTTTCGGCGGGAACGGCCGCCATTTTGAGTCAAGCGCGATCCGCAGATGCGCCGAGTGTGGGGCCAGCTTCCTCCGTTTTAGGGCAGAAAGTTCCCTTGGAGGGCTCAGGAAGTGTCGGTTTTCCTCCAGAATTTGTGTGGACCCTGTTCCAAGCCTGGAAGTCCGGGCCTCCTCAAGTGGAGGAGGGTCATGGTTCTATGCTGACTAAAAGACCAAGGTTAGAATGGTCAGAAGATGGGGACTGTTTGTCTCAGCTGGGTTCGGAAGACCCACTACGTATTGAGGAGGTAGAGGGGTTTGAAGGCTCTCGTGACCTTATTGACTTATTGATGCCTTACCTGGTGAGGACCCCTCTGTTGTCAGAATCTTCCATAGGGATGAGCTTGCGGAGCTCATAGACCAGGTCACGGTGACACTTAAGTTTGAGCCTGAGGTGCCCGTGGGTGAATCTGGACAGGACCCTTTGGTAAAGGGTATTCACAGTAAGGCGCGGTCCTTTCCTATGAACAAGGACCTCCGGGAGATGATTTCTCAGGAGTGGAAGTCACCGGATGCTCCATGCAAGGTCTCTAAGGCAATGGCGCGGCTCTATCCTCTTCCTCAGCAGGACAAAGATTCCTTTAAGGCCCCTACGGTAGATGCAGTGGTTACAGCAGTGACTAGAGCGACGGCTATCCCGGTAGACGGCGGAGCCGCTCTCCGCGACCCCCAGGATAGGAGGGTTGACGCCTTTCTTAAGCGTAGTTTTGATTTGTCGGCGCTCGCGCTCCAGGCCTCTGTATGTGGGGGCCTGGTAGCCGGAGCATGTTTTCGCTGGGCCAAGAAACTCCTTGATGAGTCAGTGGAGGTTGGGGCCTCCGGAGTTCATGAGTTAGCCAAGCTCGCTGTTATGATTGGGGTCTGAACCCCTCTCAAACTTACCTCTTTCCTGGGAGTCAGCTTCTTAGCTGGCTTCTGTTTCTTTCTCTGTCCTTTCTGAGCTGGCTCTGTCTCTCTGTGCCGGCTGCTGCCAGCATGGGGCTAATTGTCTCTTCACTGCAGCTGTGGGTGTAGTCTGAGTTGCTCTAACACTCTTTGGATGTACTGGCTTCAAGTGTTTCACGGTGTTGCATTGATGTGGGTTGGGCCTCTCGGGGTTTGAATGTGTTCTGCCTGGCTCTAGGGAGAGTGACATCATCTGGGAGGGCCTTGATAAGGAAGTGGGTTCTTTCCTTCAGGGCCTTCGCAACGTTTGCTTCTGGCTACTTGCTTTAGGTCCAGGTTAGTTTAGTGCAGTGTGCACTTGTGACTTGTGTGTTTGACTTACCTGTTTTTCCCTTTTGTTACGGTGAGTAGTACTGCTGTTGGTGCAGTGCTGGAGTTTGGGGCTGGGAGCACCCTTGTTAGTAAGTGTTTAGGAAGCACCTTTTGTTGTTTGGGTATCTGGCTTTCCTGCTTGTTTTCTTGTGCTTTCCCCGCTTTTCCTCGTGACCTGTGTTTAGCTGCTGTAGCTTGGTGCTTAGGAAGTACCAGTGTTAGGTCTGGCATCTGTCTTCCCTTCCTTTTCCCTTGTGGTTTCCCTGCACTTCTGTTAGTGTAGGGCGTAGGGGCACCCCTGTTAGTTTCTGTTAGGAGCACTGCTGTTAGTGGAGGGCTTAGGAGCTTTTCTGTTGGTGCTGGCCTTAGGAACACTTTTTGGTCACTTTAGGAGTTAGGTGCACTTCAGTTACAGCTTGTTCTAGTCCTGGCCCCTGTGTCGTCCAGTAAGTCCTGCCGGCTACTCGAACCCATGAGCTCAACTCCTGGGGGGCTTAGTAGCTAAGTGCAGGTGAAGCTGTGTGGACCAGTCCAGTGTGCTCCAGTCCAGTGTTCCAGTCCTGTGTCCTCCAGTCTGGGGGACCAGTCCAGTGTGCTCCAGTCCGGTGTGTGTTCCAGTCTGGTGCACTCCAGTCCAGTGTGTTCCGGTCCGGGGGATTGCAGTCCAGTGTTCCAGTCTGGGGGATTCCAGTCCATGTGTTCCAGTTCGCTGGGCAGTGCCTGCAGTCCCTGCCGGTGTGCTTACCCAGTGTTGGTTGGTGGGTTTTGCCTGCTGCTGTCGCTCCTCGTCAGCAGCCCAAGGGCTCACGTTTGCTCCAGAGCCCAGCCCCGCGGGCTCTGAACCTGAGAACCTGACACTCGAGATGGGTTCGTCTTTCTTGTCGGATGCCCTTTATGATTTGTTGAGGGCGTCCGCCAAGAATATGGCTATGATAGTTGGAGCGCTTAGTGCCCTATGGCTGAGAGGTTGGGTCGCAGATGCGGCTTCTAAAGCGAAGTTGTGTTCTCTTCCCTTTAAGGGAACCATGCTCTTTGGTGAGGATTTGGACAATTTAGTGAAAGGCCTTAGTGATGCTAAGGTTCCTCGCCTCCCGGATTTACATCCCAAGTCGGGAACCAGGGGGTGTCTGCTCGTAGTCGTTTTGCTGAGGCCCAGCGGTATAGGCCGGGACGGACTAGTGGGTCTTTTAGAGGCCGTTTTTTTCAGCGCACCCAGTCCTTTCGAGGGAATCGTCGCGGAGGGCGTGACTTTGCCTCGAGAGGGCAGTCTTCCGGACGTAATGTGCAATGAAGGTGTGCGGACCCAGGCTCTGGTACGGGTAGGGGCTCGGCTGAGTTGGTTTTACCAGAACTGGGTCCAAATCACGTCCGATCAGTGGGTTCTCGAGGTGATTCGAGATGGTTATGCGCTGGAATTCGAAGAGTCGCCTCCCGAGAGGTTTCTGGAGTCCCCGTGTCATTCAAGAATCAAGAGAGCAGCAGTTCAAGACACGTTGCGTCGTCTTCTCGCCTTGGGAGCAGTGGTTCCTGTTCCTCTCGCGCAGCGATGCTCAGGGTGCTATTCGATCTATTTTGTAGTACCAAAGAAGGAGGATGCCTGGCGTCCTGTGTTGGATCTCAAGGGAGTCAATTCAGTGCTCAAGGTTCCCTCTTTTCGCATGGAGACGTTGCGGTCCGTTATTGTCGCGGTTCGGCAGGGAGAGTTTCTGACATCGCTGGATTTGACGGAAGCTTATCTTCACATTCCCATTCGGACGGCGCATCAGCGTTTTCTGCGCTTTGCGGTCTTAGGAAAGCATTTTCAGTTTTGTGCTCTTTCCTTCGGGCTAGCAACAGCTCCCTGCACCTTTTCCAAGGTCATGGTAGTAGTGGCGGCGGCATTGCGGAGACACGGCGTTTTGGTGCACCCGTATCTGGACGATTGGTTGATTCCAGCCAAGTCTCAGTCGGAGAGCAAAGTGGCTACAGCGCGAGTGGTAGCCTTGCTGGAATTGCTTGGTTGGGTAGTGAAAGACAGATTTTCAAACCTTTACGAAAAGGTTGGCATTGTTCTAAGTTTAATAGGTAATGAACACCAAAATTGAATAGCCTGATATACAAAAGTTGACTGCAAAGAGCTTTTATATTTAGTTCTGTAAAATGATGGAAAATAAAGAAGCCGAGAATCCCATGCCCTAGGGATGGTAGATGACAACAGAAAAGAAAATAGACTTGCTAGATAATCAGGGCAAGAGCATTAAAAAAATCTTGTAAACCCAACAAGCCAACTTAAAAGATACTCAGGCTTTTATAGGAAGCCAATGCAGTAGACAATGACACGGGGACTTGTGGTAATTCACGGTAAAAGTTTTTGCTTACCAAGGTTTACTGTGGGTGCGGGAGAAAAATTTTATTGCACCGCAGGAGCAATAAAAAGCATTGCTCCCGAGAAAAAAATAAAATCCACGATTAAGGCGAGTCTGGCATCTCCTCCCTCCTTCCTTTGTTCTTCCCTCCCTTACCTTCCTCCTTGTCGCAATGCAAGGAGATTCCCCATAGGCCTGCTCGGGGACCTTCCCTCCTCTGCTGACTCCCGTCTTCTGATGCAACTTCCTGTTTTGCGAAACAGGAAGTTACAGCAGAAGAGCTGGGTTTGAGGAGCTTCATGGTTGGGCCACTATGCTCCGGGGCTCTGCTGCTCTTCCTCAGCGCCGCTCCATCCTCTGCTGGCTGTGGTCACGGCTGCAGGAAGTGGTGGCGGATGGCGCTTGAACTGACTGGACGGGAACAGCGACCTGCCACCACTGCCGCACAAGGAGTTAACTGGGAACAGGAGACGGAGTGAGAGGGGGCCTGCCGCACAAGGAGGTAATTGGGAACAGGAGATGGAGTGAGAGGGGGGCCGCCGCATAGGGAGGTGATTGGGAACAGGAGACGGAGT
The DNA here is from genome assembly GCF_901765095.1 of Microcaecilia unicolor. Lineage (NCBI taxonomy): Eukaryota > Metazoa > Chordata > Amphibia > Gymnophiona > Siphonopidae > Microcaecilia > Microcaecilia unicolor. The sequence goes on along the minus strand of NC_044034.1, from coordinate 120,851,060 downwards.
GAGAGGGGGGGGCTGCCGCATAAGGAGGTAATTGGGAACAGGAGACGGCGTGAGGTGGGGGGGGGGGGGGGGGGCTACTGCACAAGAAGGTTAAATTGAATACAGGAGATGGGCCTGTATTTCTAACAGTAAGCAGCCAGTCAACTTTAGGGTAGTGAAGTGGAGGGGGGAGAAGAAGAGGCTGTGATAGCAGTTCAGGCCAGAGGCAAATGCAGAGTACTCAGTTTGAGGAGGGTCCTCCAAAAATATCTCCAAACATAAACAGAAGCAACATCCATCATTCTTACACAAAACCTTTCTTTGAAAAATCTTCCCTCCCTCTGGACACTGAGAATGTAGTCTTGTAAGGGGGGAGGGGAGACGCACGCAAGTTTTTTTGAACCGTGTTCTGTATTGGTTGTGATTTATAAAATGACAGTTGTACAGAATATTGTTTCTTTTTATACTTTAATAAAATGATTTAAATATAAAGTCTTGTTTGAGGCTTCCCCAGATGGGATCAGACAGAGTTCGCGGGGGACAAACCTTGTCCCTGCATCATTCTCTACAATGCAGTCCTATCAGACATGGCATGGCATTGTCAAATATCAGCTTTGCTGCAGTGTTTTGCAAGATCTGTAATCTAGCAATAGAAGAAGCAGATAAGTAGAATAAAATTATAGATTGAACCAGCATACAAAATGTTTTTCAGTAAACAATGAACGACCATTCCTAAGTTCAATTAAAAAAACCCCCAAAACAATAAAAATGCTTTAACTACCGCTTTTACCTGAGGTACCAATGGTAAAGAGGTGTCTAGATAAACACCAAGAATCTCTGAAACCTTCTCAATCTTCAAAGTTAAATCATTGGTAATAAAACTCTTTAGGAATTAGGGACCCGTTACGATGCAACCACAAAGCTTGGTTTTATCTGAGTTCAATTTGAAATCATATGCAGTGCTTTGTTTTTCAATACTTTGTATACAATAAGAAAAACAAGATATGTCATCCTCTATCGAAATAAGTAAAAACATATCATCAGCATATGAGAAGAAAAAACAAACAAAATAATACAAGTTATACATAGCTCTGGGGGACACCACAAGGTGGACTCCAATTGGCTGAAAGCTTATTGGTCATTTTAACTCTATAATGCCTATCCTATATAATAAAACGCACCTCCAACATTCTGAAGCTGACTGCATGGCTGAGGCATTCTTGCTCTCTATATCCATCTCCTGAATTGACATCACGTACTTCCGGGTTCATCACAAGCAGAAGTGACCAACCACACGAGGTTTCTCGGCTTCAGAATGTTGGAGGTGCATTCTATTAAATAGGATTGGTCAGTTCCTTGAAGCACAGCCAGAGCTCAGCGTCCTGCACAGTAATGCTCAAACTCCAGAGAGAGAGAGGGGGGGAGGTCTCTCTCTCACACACACTCTCTCTCTCTCACAGTCAATGTCTTGCTCTCTCTCACTCTCACACACTGTCTCTCACACACTCTATGTCTCACACTGTATCACATTCACTCTCTATGTGTCACACAGTCACTCACACACTCTCTTGGTCTCATACACTCAGTCTCACAGAGAGTCTGTGTCTCACACTGTCTCTCACATACGCACTTGCACACACACTCATTCTCACACACACACTCTCCTTCACAGACACACTCACATCCAGACTCACTGTCTCTCTCTCTCTCTCACACACACACTCGCACATTCGCTCTCTCTCACACACAGTCACTCTCACATACACTCTCTCAAACATACACACTCCGAGGAAAACCTTACTCGCGCCCGTTTCATTTGTGTCAGAAACAGGCCTTTTTTAACTAGTGAATTAAGAATTCGTCCAACTGACAATTAACTGATTATGAAGAGCAGATTTTTTTTTTTAATCATTTAGTCACTCACCTATCCAAATCTGAGCAGTGTGTTATAATTCAGGCATTGTAAGCATTCCCCTAACACTCAGCACAGGGCACTAGATTCTTTGCAGGCTGCAACATCTATATCAGTCCAATGAAAGGAATCACAACCTGAACATAATCTAGCTTTTCCATGACTAACAGGCTATTTGCTCTGCATTAGCACAGACACTTAAAATTACAGTGTGTTATTTTAAAAATCAGTCCTTTTTGATACTTTCACTTGGCACCAGGGGTGTAGCCAGACTTCGGTGGGAGGGGATCCAGAGCCCGAGGTGAGGGGGACACATTTTGACCCCCCCCGGCGCCGCCGACCCTCCACGCCATTGCCGACCCCCCCGCCATTGCTGACCCCTCCCCCCACCGCCGCCATCAACTTTGATGACCCCTGCCACCGACCCTCTCTCCCGCCGCTGACCCTCTCGACCCCCCTCCCACCGCCGAAGCCTTGCAAGATTGGGGTCTCCTGCCAGCAAAGGTAGCCCACGGCGACGGCCGGGGAGGGTCGGCGGCGAGAGGGTCGGCAGTGGGAGGAGGGGTCGAGATGGTCGTCGGCAGGGGGGTCCAGGCCCCCGTGGCCCCACGTAGCTACACCACTGCTTGGCACTTTGGGAATCTGGTTTCTGATGTCATCAAAAGAATGCAAACATTGCAATAGAAAAGCATAAGAACAAAAGGAAACAACTTTTCTTTTTTTTGGTGTGTGCTGTGAACAATTACATTAAAATTCTAATTAAAAAAAAAAGTCTTAGACATCTCTGGAGCTATATGTTAATCAAGTAGCACATCCAGAACAGAAACTTACTGCTGCCATGTCTTTGATTAATTTAATTATGATCTCGGAAATCTGTGTAGGGGTTGAACCTTTCATCCACCAGTGACTTTCACCTCGACGAATGGAACTGCAAAAATAAGAAGGTAAATAAAAACTTAAATCTGTCGGAATGATTATGTTACAAATAACAGGACAGAAAAATCAAAAATGTGTCCAAACATTTAATATGACCACAAAAAATACTATACCAAAAACATTCAAAGTTTGTGGACAAAAATGATTAAATCACAAACTTTCCTCAAAAAGAACCATCGTAAACTCATAAATAAATTTATATAGTGTCCCAAACATCATATAGTCATAAACATGTTGTATTATAATTTTATCTTTCTTTTTCTAGTACAGTGCAACTTAACACATACTATAAGGCTCAACACACATTGGTTTGCTGCTAAAATGTATATTACAATGCAGCAATCAATAATGCGGCAAATATTTTCCTTAACCTCCCTCCCAAATTATAAGAAAAATGTTGTGTGTGGTTTTTCTTGCTCTCAAAAACAACGTAGACTCCAAATGTTTTGAAATGTCTCAAAAACAACTTATCCTAAAGTGTAGTTCATAACAGTAACGTACCTAAATAGCGGATATATCTTCCAAATGGTGACACAAAAAAAATCACTGCATGCTATCAGCTTCATATCTGACCTGACAGTTTCACCATAAAAACAGCTTTAAGAAGCAACTTTAAAGCCCATAATACATCTCACATTTCAATACAGTTTGTGTAAGCCGTGTTGAAGGGTGACCTGCATCGTGGGATCTAAAGGCGCTCCTTAATAAAGTAATTTTTACAGTGAAATCACTGGCCAAGTCAGAGCTGAAGCTGGTAGCATGCAATGAATTCCTGTGTCAGCAATATATCTACTATTTAGATAAGTTACTATTTTGAAGCACACCTCGGGATAAGCTGATGGAGACATTTCTAAGTATTTGGAGCCTACACTGGTTTTATAAGCAAGAAAAACCACACAAAAATTTTCTTATTATGGAGTGATGATGAAATATTTGCTGAGTTATTGATTTCTGTGTAGAAACATACATTTGAGCAGCAGACCAATACTTTGAACCTCATTATATATGTTAAATTGCATTGTATTAGAAAGATGATGATAAAACTATAATACAACATAAATGTATGAATATGTTTTTAGAACACTATGGTGCTCATTTTCAAAGCATATCGACTTACAAACTTACAAAGTAACCTATGTAACTTTGTAAGTCTATGTGCTTTGAAAATAAGCCTCAACAGAGCTACTTATGAGTTTTCTAATGGTTCTTTCTGAGAAAAGTTTATGACTCTGGCTTAAAAATGGAGAACCAAATTAATACTATTGTACAAAAATACTTTTTTAAGCTCAAAATGCTCTGACAAATCAAGCCACTGTTGGAGGTTGAGTATTTTCAATTAGTTGTTCAATCCATGGTATTGTCTGCCATGGATTACAAAATGCTGCTGTTACACTAATTTTAGGGGGCAAATGGTTTGAGCATGCATCTCAGTTTTTTGAGATGTTTCCATTGGCTCCCTATTAAGGCAAGAACAGAATTTAAAATACTTTATGTTTTCAAAATATTGTATGGTTTGGGCCCTGACTACTTGAAAGACTATCATTCTGAACTGTCCTATTAGGAATCTGAGATCAACTCAAGGATTTAGATTAGCGGTACCAAATAAACAAAATTGTTGTTTACAGAAAACCAGAAACAGGGCAATCTTTAGGAAAGGCCCAGAAAGTTATGCAGTTCTCTGCTCCTGGACATTAACTCCCCCTGTTTACTAAAGCTTAGCTCGCGTTATCTGCAGCAGGGCCCATAGGAATAAAATGGGCACTGCTGCAGATAACTCAAGCTAAGCTTTAGTAAACAACCCCTTAAGAATGTTGCCGATTATCTGATGTTTAAAAATTTGGTAACAACTTGGCTATTTAGAAAATTCTATTGCTAAGATTGTATTTGGTAAATATTTTTTAGCAGTAATTTATTCTTTGGTCTGACTGTATGTTATTTTGAATGAGTTTTGTTCTTCAATTTTTATATGTTGAATACTTTAAAGTTTTTATTTTATTAGATTAATAAAGCGAATGATACATATCTGTAGCAGGTGTTCTCCGAGGACAGCAGGCTGATTGTTCTCACAACTGGGTTGACGTCCACGGCAGCCCCTCAAACCGGACGAAAAATCTCGCGGGAGGTCCCGCATGCAGGGCACGCCCACCGTGCATGCGCGGCCATCTTCCCGCCCGTGCGTGACAGTTCCCGCTCAGTTTAATGACAAGCAAAGAAATGAGGAAAAAACGCAACTCCAAAGGGGAGGAGGGAGGGTAGGTGAGAACAATCAGCCTGTTGTCCTCGGAGAACACCTGCTACAGGTATGTATCATTCGCTTTCTCCGAGGACAAACAGGCTGCTTGTTCTCACGACTGGGGTATCCCTAGCTCTCAGGCTCACTCAAAACAAAAAAACAAGGTCAACTGAACCTCGCAACGGCGAGGGCAAAACAGAAATTGACCTACGAAGAACAACTAACTGAGAGTGCAGCCTGAACAGAATAAAACCGGGTCCTGGAGGGTAGAGTTGGATTCAAACCCCAAACAGATTCTGCAGCACCGACTGGCCGAACCGACTGCTGCGTCAGGTATCCTGCTGTAGGCAGTAATGAGATGTGAATGTGTGGACAGATGACCACGTCGCAGCCTTGCGAATCTCTTCAATAGTGGCTGACTTCAAGTGGGCCACTGACGCAGCCATGGCTCTAACATTGTGAGCCGTGACATGACCCTCAAGAGTCAGCCCAGCCTGGGCGTAAGTGAAGGAAATGCAATCTGCTAGCCAACTGGAGATGGTGCGTTGCCCGACAGCGACCACCTTCCTGTTGGGGTTGAAAGAAACAAACAATTGGGCGGACTGTCTGTGGGGCTGTGTCCACTCCAGGTAGAAGGCCAATGCTCTTTTGCAGTCCAATGTGTGCAACTGACGTTCAGCAGGGCAGGTATGCGGTCTGGGAAACAATGTTGGCAAGATGATTGACTGGTTAAGATGGAACTCCGACATCACCTTCGGCAGGAACCTAGGGTTCATCATACTCTGTTATGATGAAAATTTGTATAAGGAGCATGAGCTACCAGGGCCTGCAGCTCACTGACTCTACGAGCTGAAGTAACTGCCACCAAGAAAATGACCTTCCAGGTCAAGTACTTCAGATGGCATTAATTCAGTGGCTCAAAAGTAGATTTCATCAGCTGGGTGAGGACGACGCTGAGATCCCATGACACTGTAGGAGGCTTGACAGGGGGCTTTGACGAAAGCAAGCCTCTCATGAATCGAACGACTAAAGGTTCTCCAGAGATAGCTGTACCGTCTACACTACGATGGTAAGCGCTAATTGCACTAAGGTGATTCCTTACTGAGTTGGTCTTGAGACCCGACTCTGATAAGTGTAGAAGGTATTCAAGCAGGGTCTGTGCAGGACAAGTACGAGGTTCTAGGGCCCTGCTCTCACACCAAATGGCAAACCTCCTCCACTTACAAAAGTAACTCTTTTTAGTGGAATCCTTCCTGGAGGCAAGCAAGACGCGGGAGACTCCCTCAGAGAGACCCAACTAAGCAAAGTCTACGCCCTCAACATCCAGGCCGTGAGAGCCAGAGACTGAAGGTTGGGGTGCAGAAGCGCTCTGTCATTCTGCGAAATGAGAGTCGGAAAACACTCCAATCTCCACTGTTCTTCGGAGGACAATTCCAGAAGTAGAGGGAACCAGATCTGACGGGGCCAAAAGGGCGCTATCAGAATCATGGTGCCGTGGTCTTGCTTGAGCTTCAGTAAGGTCTTCCCCACCAAAGGTATGGGAGGATAAGCATACAGGAGGCCGGTCCCCCAATGAAGGAGAAAGGCATCCGACGCTAGTCTGCCATGTGCCTGTAGTCTGGAACAGAACAGAGGCAGCTTGTGGTTGGTCTGAGAGGCGAAAAGGTCCACCGAGGGAGTGCCCCACTCTCGGAAGATCTTGCGTACCACTCTGGAATGGAGCGACCACTCGTGCGGTTGCATGACTCTGCTCAGTCTGTCGGCCAGACTGTTGTTTACGCCTGCCAGGTATGTGGCTTGAAGAAGCATGCCGAACTGGCAGGCCCAACGCCATAGCCCGACGGCTTCCCGACACAGAGGGCGGGATCCGGTGCCCCCCTGCTTGTTGATATAATACATTGCAACCTGATTGTCTGTCCGAATTTGGATAATTTGGGAGGACAGCCGATACTTGAAGGCCTTCAGCGCGTTCCAGACCGCTCGGAGCTCCAGGAGGTTGATCTGAAGATCTTGTTCCTGGGGGGACCACACCCCCTGAGTGTGGAACCCATCAACATGAGCTCCCCACCCCAGGCAAGATGCATCCGTCATCAGCACTTTTATGGGCTGAGGAATTTGGAATGGGCGTCCCAGGGTCAAATTGGTCCGAATTGTCCACCAGTGCAACGAATTGCGACAACTGATGGACAGGCGGATGACATCTTCTAGATTCCCGGTGGCTTGGCACCACTGGGAAGCTAGGGTCCATTGAGCTGATCTCATGTGAAGACGAGCCATGGGAGTCACATAGACTGTAGAGGCCATATGGCCCAGGAGTCTCAACATCTGCCGAGCTGTGATCTGTTGGGACGCTCTGGTCTGGGAAGCAAGGGACAGAAGATTCTGAGCTCTCGCCTCGGGAAGATAGGCCTGAGCCGTCTGTGAATTCAGCAGAGCTCCTATGAATTCCAGAGATTGGACTGGCTGGAGATGGAACTTTGGGTAATTTATCATAAACTCCAGCAGCTCCAGAAGTTGAATAGTGCACTGCATGGACCGAAGAGCTCCTGCCTCTGAGGTGCTCTTCACCAGCCAATCGTCGAGATACAGGAACAAGTACACCCCCAGCTTGCGTAGGTACGCCGCAACCACTACAAGACACTACACTTCGTGAACACCCGTGGTGCAGAGGCGAGCCCAAAGGGCAGCACACAATACTGAAAGTGACGTGTCCCCAGACGGAATCGGAGATACTGTCTGTGAGCTGGCAGTTTCGGGATGTGAGTATAAGCATCCTTTAAATCCAGGGAACATAGCCAATCGTCTTTCTGAATCATGGGTAGAAGGGTGCCTAAGGAAAGCATCCTGAACTTTTCTCGCACCAGATACTTGTTCAGGCCTCTCAGGTCTAGGATGGGGCGCATCCCCCCTGTTTTCTTTTCCACAAGGAAGTACCTGGAATAGAATCCCTGCCCTTCCTGCCCGGGTGGCATGGGCTCGACCGCATTGGCGCTGAGAAGGGCGGAGAGTTCCTCTGCAAGTACCTGCTTGTGAAGGGAGCTGAAGGATTGAGCTCCCGGTGGACAATTTGGTGGGGTGGAGACCAAATTCAGGGTGTATCCGCACCGCACTATTTGGAGAACCCACTGGTCGGAGGTGGATGCTGAAGGCGCCCGATGGGAGAGCTTGTCAAGAGCAGTTTCCCGCTGGTGTAGTTGGTCCACCAACTGCTCGACCTTCTCGACAAAAATGTTATCCCCCCCCCCCGGCAAGGGACATCCGCCAGCCGCTGCTGGGTGCGGTTGTCCAGGTCAGAGGCTCGCAGCCAGAAGAGTCTGCGCATCACTATACCTTGGGCCGCAGCTCTGGATGCCACATCACAGGTGTTATAGATACTCCTGGACAGGAATTTTCTGCACGCCTTCAGCTGCCTGACCACCTTCTGAAATGGCCTGGACTGCTCCAGGGGGAGCTTGTCAACCAGGTCCGCCAGTTGCCGCACATTTTTCCACATGTGGATGCTCGTGTAGAGCTAGTATGATTGTATTCTGGTCACGAGCATGGAAGAATGGTAGGCCTTCCTCCCAAACGAGTCCAGAGTGCGAGACTCCCGCCCAGGGGGCGCCGAGGCGGTATCCCTCGAACTCCGTGCTCTCTTGAGAGCAGAGTCCACGACCGCTGAGTCATGAGGCAGTTGAGGCCGCATCAACTCCGGGTCTGAGTGGATTCTGTATTGGGACTCCGCTTTCTTGGGAATGGTGGGATTAGATAATGGCTTCAACCAGTTCCGAAGCAGTGTCTCTTTAAGGACATTGTGCAACGGTACCGTGGAAGACTCTCTAGGTGGTGATGGATAGTCGAGGACTTCGAGCATCTCCGCCTTCGGCTCATCCACAGTTACCACTGGGAAGGGAATGCTGATAGACATGTCCCGAACAAAAGTGGCGAAGGAGAGGCTCTCAGGGGGCGAGAGCTTCCTCTCCGGTGAAGGTGTGGGGTCGGAGGGAAGACCCACAGACTCCTCCTCGGTGTCGGACACGAGCTCTCTCAGCTCAGACCGCAACCGGGCACGTCTCGACTGCAAGGAACCACGTCCTCGACAAGTGTGTCGAGAGGTGGACTCCCGCGCCGGCGGTGACAAAGCTCCCTCCATCAACGTCGATGGGGATTCCACCTGAGTGGCGATCGACACCGGTGCCGCAAGCGGCGCCGGCGTCGAAGACCGCATCACTGGACCAGAGTCCACCGGCGCCTCCATCAACTGCACCGAGGGCGCAAGCACCCCCGGTGCCGGCAAGGCCTGGCGCATCAGCCCTTCCAGGATCCCCGGAAGGATGGCTCGGAGGCACTAATCTAGGCCCGCTGTTGGGAGAGGCAGGGGGGCCGGTGCGGGCGTCGGTGCTGGAAGCTGTCCAGGTCCAGGAGACGGTACCGGGGTACCCGACGACCGGCGCATCGACCCCTCTTCGATAGAACGGGAGCGCTCCTCCCGACGCTGTCGCTTCCTGGGGGTCGAGTCTTCTCTCAACGTCCTGGAGCTGCCAGTCCCATGCGCCGTGAGCGACCGATGACGGTGCTTCTTCGCAGCTTTCTTCTGATGTCTGTCATCAGCGCTCCGCGGCATAGACGAGGAGGAGGTGGAGTCTCCACGGCCTCTAGGGATCGGATCCGACAGGGTTCGTTCCCGATGGCCCTGAGCAGCGGGAGTGGCCGGGGTGGACTGCCCACGCGGCCGCTCACCGCCGCCATCGCGTCGGGCCAAGGGAACCTGTGCTGCTGGGGTCGGTGCCATAGTCGGCGCCGAAGACATTGACATCGGTACCGAAGACCCGGCCGTCGACACCGATGCCGTCGAGGTCGACGTTGAAGGGCCGGCGCAAGTTCCAAAAAGACGGTCCCGAAGAACTTGCCTCACCACCTGCGTCCGCTTCCGCAAGCCGAGACACAAGGTGCACGCTTTGGAATTATGCTCCGGGCAGAGACACTGGAGGCACCAAGCGCGAGGATCGGTCTGCGAGATCTGCCGGCCGCACTGACCACACTTCTTGAATCCGCTTGGGACCTTCGAGGACATCGACGGAAAAATCGCGTCGGCGAGATCAAAATCGTCGATGGTGGCGGTGAAAAGCACACCACAAAAAGGAAGAAACGGCCGCGACGAGGCGACCCCACGAAGGAACTCGACGAGGGGAAGGGAAAGGAAAAGAAATTTTTTTTTTTAATAAAGGGGCACGCGAAAATAAGAAAGAAATAAAGTAAAAGCGCGGACTAGGCCGCAAATCGGTTTTCCGGGGCTGACACGGAGAGGGATGAAGACACGTCTCTCTCCAGCGCGGAAAGCGAAAAACTGAGCGGGAACGGTCATGCACGGGCAGGAAGACGGCCGCGCATGTGCGGTGGGCGTGCCCTGCGTGCGGGACCTCCCGCGAGATTTTTCATCTGGTTTGAGGGGCTGCCGTGGACGTCAACCCAGTCGTGAGAACAAACAGCCTGCTTGACCTCGGAGAACAATTTTTACATAAGTAATACCATACTGGGAAAAGACCAAAGGCCCATCAAGCACAGCATCCTGTCCCCGACAGCGGCCAATCCAGGTCAAGGGCACCTGGCAGCTTCCCAAACGTACAAACATTCTATACATGTTATTCCCAAAATTGTGGATTTTTCCGCAAGTCCATTTAGTAGCTGTCTATGAACTTGTCCTTTAGGAAACAGTCCAAACCCTTTTTAAACTCTGCCAAGCTAACCACCTTCACCACGTTCTCCGGCAACGAATTCCAGAGTTTAATTACGCGTTGGGTGAAGAAAAGTGTTCTCCTATTTGTTTTAAATGTACTACACTGTAGTTTCATTGCATGCCCCCTAGTCCTAGTATTTTTGGAAAGCGTGAACAGACGCTTCACATCCACCTGTTCCACTCCACTCACTATTTTATATACCTCTATCATGTCTCCCCTCAGCCGTCTCTTCTCCAAGCTGAAAAGCCCTAGCCTCCTTAGTCTTTCTTCATAGGGAAGTCGTCCCACCCCCGTTATCATTTCACTGCACCTTTTCCAATTCCACTATATCTTTCTTGAGATGCGGCGACCAGAATTGTTTGTTCACAAATTTTCTGGATTTCGTTAACACAAGAGTGCAGATTTTCACTGCTTTCAAGCCACATCTAATCAAGCCACTTTTAATATTCAGTAAGCAAAATAAAAAAAAAAATGAATTTTTGAAACAGCAACAACTTTTATTATTTTAGACCTAACTAGAAGATATGCAAACACGGCACATCTGTTTGGTCTGAAGGTCTTAGTTTATACTTTTGATATTAGAAGTCCTGTTTTACCTGGAATTAATTGGCAGTGATACGGTTTTCACACCTTTTCCTGCAGTGGTGCCAGCTGTTCCTGTGACAGTAGTTCCTTTGGCCTTTAGCTGTACAGTGAGTGCTTTGGCAATGCATCCCAGGAACATGTCCAATATGCCCAGTTTATTCCAGTCTCCTTTCTCCGTTGAGTGAATAATGTCACTAATGTCTGCTGGGGGTAGGGACTTCACTCCTATTATACTAGCCAGGCGGCTTGGGGTCACCTCAGGCAAAACTCGTCGCAGCAAGGAAGTTACCTGCCAACAGAAACCAGGGCAGATTTATGCATCCTTCTCTTAGTTTCTAAGCCATCAATATCCTCAGGTCATGCTAAGCCAATCAGACTTTCAGGATATCCACAGTCAATATGTATGAGATGTATTTGCATACAATAGTGGCAGTATATGCACATTTATCTCATGCATATTGATTGTGATTAGCCTAAAACCTCACTGGATGTGTGCATTCCAAGGACTGGGTAGAATCATTGTTGCATGATTACATTTGCCTTCAAAATGATAGTACTATCCTTATTTTTGAAGTAAGGAACTCTGTTAACAGAACTAACATACATATGGGGCAAATACAGTGTACAGGATTCTTATTTAGTACTCTGAATAATGTTACATCACATAAATCACAAAATAAAAGCAAAGAGCAGTGGTTCTCAATCCAGTCTTCAGGACACACCTAGCAGGTCAGGTTTTCAGGACTATGCATGAGCAATTTGCATAAACTGGACGCAGTGTATGCAGAATTCTCTCATGCATATTCATTGTAGATATCTTGAAAACCTGGCTGGCTGTGTCCTAGGGACTGGGTTGAGAACCTCTGTCAAAGAGGGGACTCTTAGAATGTTGAAAACTAAGAACCATCTCCCATCTTCTCGACATGATGAGGTGCAAATTTAAAAGAGCAAGAAAGAAAAAAAATGTGAGCTTACCTGCTACTTTTCTTTCCTTGAGTCTTACCAGACTTGTCCTGATGCATGGGTTTTGCATGGAGAGAGTACAGAAGCCTATAAGGACTATCCAAAATAAGGCATTGTCTAGCCAGAGGCCTCTTAGTATTTCAGTAACAAAACTAAACACTACTTGCTCTAATTTTCCCTTGAGAGGAGGGACTCTGAAACCCCCTGAGCTACTCCCTTCCATCACTGAGGAATTAAAAGAATGCAAAAAAACCCAACTGAAACATATCATCCAAATGACCAACAAGGTAAGCAACAGGGAGGGAACCTGGACTGGTCTGGATACACTCAAGAAAAGAAAATTAGCTGGTAAGAAAAGTACTTTCTTCCCTTTCATCCCCCACCAGACCAGTCCAGAGTCATGGGATGTAACAAAGCACCTCTTAAGATTGGTGGGAATATGCAATACCTGACCAAACCACCCCATCCCAAAAGAGGCAGCAACCAACCATTCAGAATATATGCCCAAAGCTATTGACTCCTTGATCCACCTAGCTATGGCAGGCTTTACTTTTTGGGGGTCACAAAGCAGGACAAAATGGTATGACTTCTGGAAATTACTCCTCATCTCCAAGTAAGGTAATAGCACTCTGTCAACATAATCCAGGATTCAGGCTTTCAATCCTCCTCCTTAAAAGAAGGTAGAGAGAGACCACTTGACTGACATGAAATGCAGAGATAACCTTAGGTACAAACGGAAGAGACCACATGAAATGATAGTCCTGTTTCCATGAAATGAAGAAATGGCTCTCTACAGGAAAGGCAATCCAATGTACACACAGAAGAAACAAGTTCTAGCAGCCTAGACAACACACAGTAAAACAGCGAAGATTACTCAAAAATGAACAACCGATGCGCCAAAGAGTCTATAAATTTGTTGTATAACAACCAAGACTCGACCCAGCTGTTTTTCAGCCAATAAGGCCTGCCTCAGGAGTCTCTTGGATGATTGGCACTAAAGCTCTGAAGGAGATTGGAGTATATCATCCGATTAGAGTAATGTATGCTTTCAAAAGAAAGACAACTATAATAGCGCACTGTGCACCAAACAATTTCTTCCTTATGTCGCAGTAACTATACAGAAATCCGAACAGCAATAGCTGCTAGAATGAGCTATTGCTGTTCGGATTTCTGTTTGCTCCCTACAGGAAAGAGCCTGAAACTCTGAAATTCTCCTTGCCGAACAAACTGCCACTAAGAATGTCATTTTCACTAGGAAATCCTGAGGCAAGTCTCAAAAGGAACACTTACCAGTGCTTACAGAACCAAACTGAAGCCCCACATCAGTAGAACTGCCTTTACTGGTGGGCCAGAGATGTCATGCTCCCCTCAAAAAAACATATCACATCAGGGTGTGTAAATAATAGCACTCCCTGCATCTTATTCTGTAGCATTACAATGCTGCCACCTCAGCTTTCAGAGAGCTGACCACTAAACGCTTAGATACATAGGAAGGGGAATTAGCTCAAATGGTAGAGCGCTCGCTTAACATGCGAGAGGTAGTGGGATTGACGCTTGCATTCGCCAAACAAATTTGGAGTGGAGTAGTAGCCTAATGGTTAGTGCATTGGGCTTTGATCCTGGCGACCTAGGTTCAATTCCCAGTGAAACTCCTTGTGACCTTGGGTAAGTCTCTTAACCCTCCACTGCCCCAGGGACAGAGGAAGTACCCGCGTATGTGTATAGCGCTGTGTATGTCTAGTAGCGCTACAGAAATGATTAGTAGTAGTCGTAGATAAACCCTCCAGCAGGAAGGCGAGAATAAGCAAAAACAATGCCTGAAATAGATTCCCTGTTGACCACACCAGGAATAAAATACCCACCAGACTATCATAGGCTACTGAGGTATCCCTCCTTTCACACTTGCAAGAGGGCCAAATTTAGGCTCTTAGGTAGAAAGCTCAAATCCAGAAACTCTAGGGTAGCATTTTCAGAAGTGCACCCCATTCCACGTGCAGGGCATGAGGTGCAGGGCATGAGAGGCAGAGCTCCGAAGTCTCAATGCATAGATAAGATGATGGTGCAGGGAGGAGGGTTTTAGATTTGTTAGGAACCGGATAACCTTCTGAGGAAGGGAGAGCCTATTCCGGAATGATGGGCTCCATCTTAATCAGGATGGGACCAGGATGCCAGCATCGGCATAAAAAGGAGATAGAGCACCCTTTAAACTAGAAACTGGGGAAGGCCGACAGTCATTCAAAAGTGCATGCTTCGGAACAAGGTATCTTTCAAAGATATCACCAAAACAGGGACGATAGGGCACCCCGATAGTGAGGTTGCAATAGAGACCATAGTAGATCAGGTGTCTTTAAATAAAAAGCAGACGGATTTTCAAGACTGCAAATCATCACTGTCAACTGATGAGCAAGATGTAAATAGGAACAACAAACAGTTTGAAATGTCTATATGCAAATGGCAGAAGCCTAAGCAGTAAGATGGGAGAGTTAGAATATACTGAACTAAATGAATAATTAGATATAATAGGTATCTCTGAGACCTGGTGGAAGGAGGATAACCAGTGGGACAATGTCATACCAGGGTACTAACTACATCGTAGTGATAAGGTGGATTGAACTGGTGGAGGGGTAGCATTGTATGTTAAGGAGGGGTTTCAATGAAATAGACATACTTCTGCGGGACACAAAACACATCTTGGAATCCCTATGGCTTGAAATTCCATGCGTAAAGGGAAAAAAATAGTGATAGGAGTGTACTACCATTCACCCGGCCAGGATGAACAGACAGATGCAGAAATGTTATCCGAAATTAGGGAGGCTAACAAACTTGGGAACACAATAATAATGAGTGATTTCAATTACGCCGATACTGCCTAGGTAAATGTAACATCAGGGCATGCTAGGGAGGTAAAATATCTTGATTAAATCAAGGACTGCTTTATGGAGCAGCTGAATCAGGAGCCAACAAGAGGGGGAACAATTCTAGACCTAGACCTTAGTGGAGCACGTGATCTGGTGCAGGAGGTAATTGGTACTGGGGGCCGCTTGATAACAGTGATCATAACATGATCAGATCTGATATAAGCTCTGGAGTGAGTACACACAGAAAATCCAATACGTTAGTATTTAACTTTTAAAAAGTAGACTATGATAAAATGAGAATATGGAAGAAGGGTCCAACTGAGAATAATAGGAAACAGCACAAGGAATGGCAAGTCAAATGCAAAGTGCTGATAAGGAAGGCAAAGAAAGAATTTGGAGGCAAACACATATAGTAAAAACTTTTTTAGGTATATTAAAAGCAAGACGCCGGCAAAAGAATCAGTTGGACCACTAGATGACCAAGAGGTAAACGAGGCACTCAGGGAAGACAAAGCCACAGTGGAAAGATTAAATGAATTCTCTGCTTTGGTCTTCACCGAGGAAAATGTGAGAGAGATACCGGTGCCAGAAATGGTATTCAAAGCTGAAGAGTCAGAGAAACTGAATCAAATCTCTGGAATGGAAATTGCAAGACTGAAAGATAATGAGAATGGTTATGTGGAGAGTGGTGAAGATAAAGCGATCATGCTAAACAATTACTTCTCTTCGGTGTTCATGGAGGAAAACCCTGGAGAAGGGCCGCAGTTGGCTGCCAAGGGAACATCTAGGAATGGAGTGGATACTGCGCTGTTTACAGAAGAAAGAGTTTATAAACAGCTTGAGAATCTGAAGGTGGACAAAGCTATGGGGCCGGATGGGATACATCCCAGGATACTGAAGGAGCTCAGAGAGGTCCTGGCGGGACCTCTTAAAGATTTAAGAGATCTTTAGAGACGGGAGAAGCTCTGCGGGATTGGAGACGAGTGGATGTGGTCCCTCTTCACAAAAGTGGAGACAGGGAAGAAGTGGGAAACTACAGACAGGTAAGTCATGTCGGTGGTAAATTTTATTTATTTATTGCATTTGTATCCCACATTTTCCCACCTCTTTGCAGGCTCAATGTGGCTTACAGTACATTATGAATGGTGGAAATATATTAGAAAATAGACATTTAGTGTTACAGAAGGATCTTGGGCAGCATGATAATGATGAAACATAATAGTAGAATAACAAGCAGATATTGTAAGACAGAAGGATCTTGGGCAGCATGATAGTGATGAAACAAAAGCAGTATAACAAGCAGATATTGTAAGACAGCTCTGAATATATGTGGAGGAGTTGTGTATGTTCACATTGGTTGCTCTTTTTGGTATGCCTTGTTAAACAGATGGGTCTTCAGTAGTTTGCGGAAGTTCGTTAATCGTTTTTAATTTGCGCGGCAATGCGTTCCCTGTGTGCTCAAGTAGGTAAAGTTTGACGCGTGCATTAGTTTGTTTTTTTATTTATTTTTGTTACATTTGTACCCCGGCTTTCCCACTCATGGCAGGTTCAATGCGGTTTACATGGGGCAATGGAGGGTTAAGTGACTTGCCCAGAGTCACAAGGAGCTGCCTGTGCCTGAAGTGGGAATCAAACTCAGTTCCCCAGGACCAAAGTCCACCACCCTAACCACTAGGCCACTCCTCCACACCTTTGCAATTAGGGAAGTACAGATTAAGGAATGCGCGGGATGATCTTCTGGCATTCCTGGGTGGTAAGTCTATCAGGTCTGACATGTAGGCTGGTGCATCTCCGTGAATGATTTTGTGAACTAGGGAGCATATTTTGAACGTGATGCGTTCTTTCAATGGGAGCCAGTGTAGTTTTTCTCGTAGGGGTTTAGCACTTTCATATTTTGTTTTACCGAATATGAGTCTTGCTGCAGTGTTCTGGGCTGTCTGAAGTTTCTTGATTATTTGCTCTTTGCAGCCGGTGTAGAGTGCATTACAATAGTCTAGATGGCTGAGCACCATTGATTGTACAAGGTTACGGAAAATGGTTCTTGGGAAGAAAGGTCTTACTCTTTAATTTCCACATTGAATGGAACATCTTCTTGGTTGCAATACAGCTTTTCAAACAATTGTCAAAGGTTGCTGCTGTACTGTCTCTTAAAAAGCAATACAAAATTGTTCAAAATGGAACATTTTTGCAACTTTTTGTTAAATTTTATCTAAGGCAATGAATGATGAAGTGGATTGGCCAGGGTCACAAGAAGTATTAAGTGGGAGAAATGAAATTTGGAACCTGACTTCTTTGATTCTCCGCCTATTACTCTAACCATTACTTGTTCACTCCACTCCTTTGTTCTATCCCATGGTCATTTCCAATTTTTTTTTTCTTCTGACAGAAACAATGACTGGTGTTAAGAGCACTCACCTGTCTCTGAACCCTGGGTGAGGCTGTGTGCAGCAGTGAAAAGAGATCTTGGAGAAGAGTAAGCTGTTGTGCCAGATACTGCCTGCCCACATTAGAGCCACTAAGTGCCAGCACCATGGAAAGCAACTCAAAGCAGTAAGCATCTGAACAGGCATCTTCATCATTGGGCTGCGAGTTGGCATTCTCCTTGCTAGAGATGGCATGTTCCCATTCCTCACGAACCCGAGTGGCTTCCATTCGGATAGCCTGGACAATATGAGCACACACCTAAACACATAAAAAAGCCAACAGCAGGAAAGGTTTGTTACAAAACAAAAATCACGATGAAAACAGTGAATGCCATCTTCTATGTACTCTCTTTAGCTATTAAACACATCAGACTGCAAATTGGAGGGAACAAACCTGTTTCTGTAGGTTTGTGAGTTTACTTCTGCTGAATATGATTCCCACCATGTGCTCTTTCAGGTCAGCATCTGATGGTGCCTTCAAAAAATAAACATTTAAATGTTTTAATGAGACTAAGAAATTTCTTCCCATCAATACTTAAATACAAAGCCGAGGCTTATAGTTAACCACTGTAATTCAAAATTTATTACATTCGTACAATCTATACATTCCCATTTTTAGCAAAATGATCAAAGTTCAGCAACTAATTTTTGCAGCCTTAAGTACAAAGGTCTTTGAATCATATAAGATGTACCACACTGTCACTCAAAAAGTCCCCCAAGCCCAGCATCCTGTCTGACAGAGGATAATTCAGGTCACAATTAATCAGCAGGATTCCAAGAGAGAGAGATCCCATTTTATTGCTGTTATGACTAATAATGGTTTATGGATTGTTCCCCTAAGAACCTGTCTCTATTGTTTTTACATTTAACTCTTGACACAGATACTCTTTCAAAATAGTTCTACCTAACGTACACATTTATTTTCATACAGAAAGTTCATAGTTTCTAAATCCACATCTATGTAAAGCAAAAGCAGTTTGAGAAAATGTCATGTCCATTTATCAACATTTTACTCAACCAAGAGACTTTTCCCCACCAGAAAGAAATATTACAGGGTATTACTCTACCAGCCCCCAATTCTATATGGATTTCTAATTATTTAAAAATAAACACTTTTCCAAATCAAACTTTTCCTGTTAAGTGTTTGTTAATACAGGAACACCACCGCTACCAGAGTGACATACACAGCCAAGCAGAGCTAATTAAAATGAACCTAGCTGAACTACAAGTTTGTAAAGGGATAAAATTTTTATAACAAATACATGGTGTACTTTTTCCTCTCCTTCAGGTGAAGATAGCAGGGTCTTTTCCTCTTGTTCAGGGGTTGGTTCAGCATCACCGGAGATAAGCTTTCCGAACACCTATATGGAATGACCACAAATTGTGACATATTATTACCATTCCAACAGTATACCTACCAGATTCTTTATAAGCTATACCACCTTTTAATGGACCACATAAGAATTATCTAGAGGTAATACCACACATTATTAATTTTTCACTTTTTATTTTTTAATTTTAGACTACATTGAGGTGTATTTTCAAAGCACTTAGACTTACAAAGTTCCATAGGTTTCTATGGAACTATATAAGTCTAAGTGCTTTGAAAATGAGCCCCATAGGGATCTTTTTAAGATGTGACAAGAGACTCATGATGTTATGAAAGCTCACACATAGCACCATCTCTGGATAATTCTTACAGCTCTAATTAGAGGAAGCACAAAGTGAAGAGAATAGAGTTTAATCCAGAACCAATATGGCTATTAGAACTTTGCAATACAATAGCCTGAATTTATATCTGAACTCTCTTTTTTATGCTATTGACATTTAGACTTCAATGGCCATACTAACTTCATAATAAGTGTCACAGATTTTCCAGTGCTATATGCTTGAACAGTTACAAAAGGTATTTGCTTTAATGAGTATCAAATGTACACGTTACACCTGTAAATACATAAGCAGTTTCCTGCAGAAACATTGCTAACACATCTCAGTTCTGCCTGAATGAACTCAGAGGTAATTCTCTCACTATGCCTAGGCTACGACAAAAGTTTTGATGGTGAGACATACAGCAAAGTCTCACCTGGGATGTAATAAGTCGGAAGACTCGTAGCGTCTCAGATTCACAATTCCTCTGCTGAGCAACACTTGCAGAAATTTGGCCTCCAATTTTAATAATCTCCCCATCCTTCCACCCTAGTACTTTCACTTGTCGGACTCTCAGTGTGTTTTCCGGGCCCTTCAGTTCAATTTTGATAACATAATTATCTCCACCAGGAAGTTCACTTGTGACCCATCCTATGTGTCTGGAATCCAGGTCAATCTAGTAGACATTCAGATGAATATGCATTAACTAGTTAATATCAACCTAGGCCACTAATTGTGCAATTTACTTACTGCATGGCACTTTTTCTATAAAGTATCCAGATGACACCAACATTTGCAAAGCAAATAGCACACATATCAGCCTTAGAAAGCTTTATAGTAAAACAGTCATTTCTAAATGAAAACATGAAAAGATGAAATCACGACATCATTAAATTTTAGGTTTGTAAGAGGTTTTTTTGGGCTTTTAATTTAACCAATATTTCTAATGTGGAGGGTTTAGGTTTTGTCGTAGCTAAAACAGAATGGTAGACATTGTTACGTCTTTATCACAAATACATTGTTTAGGCTAGGTTGTAACATAAAAAAAGTTTGTCAACCCCAGTTAACAATCATAATTCCATCACTGGATCATCCCCTTCTTTAGCAGTAACTCAATCTGACAGTAACCAAAATCAGACTTAAGAAAAGATGATATACTGATTTGGTATCCCATTGAACCCGCATTTGAAAAGTGAGCATTTGCATAAAAATTGGTTACTGGAGAAAGGCATATTGGCCTTCAGTTAAATAACTCTTTTGATAGACTGGTCATTTCTGATCCTTATCTGGCATATATTCTGTTTCAATCCTTTACTTCTTTTCGGTAGGATTTGCATGACTTACATATTGGGAAACTCCCTTTTACTATCAGAATAGCAGTATGCCACTTTTACTAATTTGTGTATAGCTCATGCCTAATAAGGAATCAGAAAATGCAATGACCATGTTAGTGGGACAGTTATGGAGAACCTAATTTATGTATAATTTAATTTACTCCGTGTTATAATACTTATATAAATCCATTATTGATGCTATTTACCTGTTTTAGTCTGCAAAGGTCTTCCACTGCCTTGCCACTTAGGAAAGTCATTGATGTTACCTTATTCTAGAATAGATAAGCAAATACAATTTTGGCACATAATCATAGATGGACTCCATAAATTTGAGAATCTCAGTACAACAAATATGGAACAATGGTGTAGAGAGACTACCAATTTTGAAAAACATATTTCAGTCTATAGTGAGCATCAATTTAGGACTGGTATGCTGTTGATAAAACAGGGTAATCCTAAAGTGGCAAATCAATGAATCTAGCTCTAAGATGGGTGCGCATCGCTGATCTGCAGTGACATGCACCAGAAACTGCCGAGCACAGAAGGTAATCTGGGTCACTCTTCACAACCAAAAGGTTCCTGGAGAAATTTATATTTCTGACAGCTTTGGGAGGAACTTTACATATAATGTTGAGATCACATTCAGACATCCAGGTCAGGATGTGCTCAATTTTGGCACTATTTTATAAAGGGCTCCATTGAACACAGAGCCTTATGTAAAATACTTATAAGGACATACAGGATTGGGTCCTGTGACAGGAAAAAGAAACAGATACCCTTCTAGGTTCCCTTTCACTGTAGTGCAGCAAAGGAGAATGAGACAGAGGGTTTGTACAGCTCACAGCAAAACCTGAGCTAAAAATAAACAGATCCCTTGCACTCAGTTGAAGGGGGAAGGGAGGATTTTTCTTCCAACACAAGCATTGCAGCAGCATCCCAGCTGACAAAGAAGTACATGTGTTACCTTTTTTTTTCTGGAGGAATAATCTTGTGGAACATTAATGACTAATTTGTTTGGCTGACGTCTGCCCACAAAGAATAACAAAGTGGACCTTTTGCCTTGAAGATGATCAGTATGGCAAAAACCATTTTTACAGAGACCTACATGAAACCCTCAGCAGATACTAAGCCAACTCTCACTGCAGCAAGAACCTTGGACCATCATCAGTGCTGTTTATAATATTGATAATTATTACCATTGTGTTAAATATCCCAGTGATACTGCATAAAAACTGATGAATTAATGTGGATACTCAGTAACAATATATATAGGATTTTACAGGCAAGGATATTGTAATCCGTTGGGTTGGTCGTGAGCCCTTGGGCCCTGGCCGAGGCCAGCAGAGCGCCGACCCAAGCCAAGGGGAGACCGACCCACCACCACACACCCCAGCTACACAATACCCCTAAGCTACCCCTCCCCACAGTCCCTCAGGAAGAAGGGAAATAGGCATACAGGCGGGCCTCGCGGCCAAACCGGAACCCACGCACACAGAGCCACTCGTGCGGGCCTCACGGCCAAACGGGAACCCAGACACACACAGGGAGGGGTGAAAGAACCCAGAGGGCCCCCCGGGACCCCAAGATGCCAGACATGCGCTGAACACCAGCAATAGGGCAGAGGGAGAAACAAAGGACCAGAGCGGGCCATGCCCACCCAGGGGACTAGCGCAGGACAGGGGAACTAACACAGCAACCCCCCCCCCCCCAGGGTAGGAAGCCCCAGGCAGAAGCCAGTGGAACCAGACACAAAAGGAAGGCAGAAAGCCTTAGCCTCAAACCCACTGTAGACAGAGGCACATAGAACACAAAGGGTTAAGATTGTAGAGCCAGCAGAGAGTTCCATAAATCAACAATCAGAGAGAAGGCTTCCCTTCCCGAGAGGGAGCAGGGCCGATAGAACAAACACACTGGCAGAGGCAGGAACACAATACACACAGTACACAAAAGGTTAAACTCACTGAGCCAGCAGGCCGGGACACTGGGAAGAGAAATCCTTAAAACTAACAAACAAAGGAGATAACGCTCTCACTCAGCCCCCAGCCCGGGCGGCTGAGCAATGCCCAGGCCCCACTAAACAAACGAGCAGCTGACCCTGATTACAGAGCTACGCACACACACACAGCAGCAGCTAACCCAGAGGGAAGGAAAAGAAAACTGTAACACAAACACAGATCCCTGTCAGAACCCAGAGCACGTTCTGAGAGAAAACTATCAGGCTTTCCACTTACCACCAAGTGTAAGTAACGCAAAAGCAGAGGAACTCTTCAGCTGCAGGCTAAAGTACTATCCCCTGACGTCAGCACAAACCCTGGCAGCCAATCAGAAGAGACGCCCCCCTCCCCCTCAGCCAAACCGGCAGAATCATAACAGATATCTGCATAGTTGTCCCAGTGGAACAGACCCGCTCTACATTGATACCCCATTGCCAGGGCACGAGACTATGTGTAAAGCTGACAGTCCCCATTCACTGCCTCCCCTATAGGTGCTTCCACCATTCATATCCATGTTCCCTTCTTCCAGGAAAGTCTTTCAATTTCTGGCACTCAAAAAAGTATGATGCAGAAGTAGAAGATCAGAACCCATGCAGTCAAACAGATACACACACAGCAAGAGTGGCGTAAGGATAATGGAAAGATTATGGTGAACATAAGTACATAAGTAATGCCACACTGGGAAAAGACCAAAGGTCCATCGAGCCCAGCATCTGTCCACAACAGCGGCCAATCCAGGCCAAGGGCACCTGGCGAGCTTCCCAAACGTACAAAATTCTATACATGTTATTCCTGGAATTGTGGATTTTTCCCAAGTCCATTTAGTAGTGGTTTATGGACTTGTCCTTTAGGAAACCGCCTAACCCCCTTTTAAACTCTGCTAAGCTAACCGCCTTCACCACGTTCTCCGGCAACAAATTCCAGAGTTTAATTAAGCGTTGGGTGACGAAACATTTTCTCCGATTTGTTTTAAATTTACTACACTGTAGTTTCATCGCATGCCCCCTAGTCCTAGTATTTTTGGAAAGCGTGAACAGACGCTTCACATCCACCTGTTCCACTCCACTCAATATTTTATATACCTCTATCATGTCTCCCTTCAGCCATCTCTTCTCCAAGCTGAAAAGCCCTAGCCTCCTTAGTCTTTCTTCATAGGGAAGTCGTCCCATCCCCGCTATCATTTTAGTCGCCCTTTGCAGAACCTTTTCCAATTCTACTATATCTTTCATGAGCTGCAGCAACCAGAATTGAACACAGTACTCAAGGTGCGGTCACACCATGGAGCGATACAACGGCATTATAACATCCTCACACATGTTTTCCATACCTTTCCTAATAATACCCAACATTCTATTCGCTTTCCTAGCCGCAGCAGCACACTGGGCAGAAGGTTTCAGTGTATTATCGACGACGACACCCAGATCCCTTTCTTGGTCCGTAACCCCTAACGTGGAACCTTGCATGACGTAGCTATAATTCGGGTTCTTATTTCCCCACATGCATCACCTTGCACTTGCTCACATTAAACGTCATCTGCCATTTAGCCGCCCAGTCTCCCAGTATCCAAGACTTGACAAGGGCCATGTTTCAGCCTAATAGGCCTGCATCAGGAGTCTTCAAAGGATAAATCTGAAACTGATCATTCCTTCACTGAAGTGTAAATAAAACAGGAGTGCCTTTATAGCTCAATACGGTCCCGGCTGTCTGCCAGAATTCGCCTCACATCTGGCAATGTCAGTCCAGTATTTGCAATAAAACATCAAAAAAGATCCTAAGAACAAGTAACCTTGTCTATCTTCATCTGCACAAATGCTAGCCACAACTATAATAGCTTGTTTTCCCCAGGTGGCCATTCCTCTTCCCAGGCCGAGGCCTTCTTGCAAGGCAGGGACCAACCTGGTTCATTTAAGGCTCCTTGGACTTGCAGAGTGAGTCCCTGAAGCTCCCCACCCCACAAACTGTATATCCATTTGCCATCCTGGAGGATGCCCAGGAACCTGTAAGAAGACAAGGGCCTTTTGCAGACCCACTGCTCATTTCCCTCAGCAGCTTACTCAAAATCATTGGACCACCCAGATCATTGATGTGCCCTGCATCTGTAGGCATGCCCAGCTCTCCTGGAGGCATCTCCTCATCTGGAACCAAACCCGACAGTGCAGTGTGCACCTGTAGGAGGCATACAGCTGGTCACCAAAATGACTGTGGCTCCCTCCAGCAGGAAAGTCACAGGGACTGCTGGAGACATGGTCTTTGATGTCCTCCAAATGCTCAGAGCAATGGCAAAATTATTATCAGACTGACCAACTGTGTTTCCATTGCAGGTGGAGCAGAAAGAGTCAACAGCGCTAGAGACGTGGTGGTTAATGCAAGTCTCATACCTCTGCCAGGTGTACTTTTTGTGAGAACCCTGAACTAGCACTAGCACTGCTGTAAGAGATTCTCTGTTGTCTCCCCCATAGCCACTTCTGAAAAGCCTTAGCATTCTCCCCCTTAGGCCTCTCCCTTTCTTTACCTTTAATTAGTTTTCTACCTTTTTAAAAACATTATAAGGCAGAGAAAAGTGTTCTTACTGAAGGCAGAGATACAGCAGAGAATCAAAATGAAATCGGGAGTGGGGGAAGACATTGGGAATCATACATACAGGTTCCTATTTACCCTCCCTCCCACCTAGCAGTGTCCCTGCAGGAGAAAGACCTGTAGGTTGGACCCAACACCAGGGCTCCTACAAGCTCAATTAAGGTAGTTTTTAGACCGATCCCTAACAGCTCAGTTCAAGGCACTGTTCAACTTCCGGGCTACAGGTCTTAACCTGTACCCCAGAGAGCCAGGCCACGCAGAAATCTTGCTGAACCAAACCAAGCTGCAACCATCTGCTGGAGATAGAGAATACTGGAAGATCTAGGGCTGCATCAATTCATATACTAGGGGTGCATCACTGAAGTCAGCATTTTTTGTCTCCATCTGCTATCTGGGGAGCACAACCCACATGTCTGGATTGGTTTATCAAGGAAAATACATTAATACCTCTACAACAAGGCTTAATGGAAACTGAGTTAATTATCAAAACTTAATGTTCTACTCTTTCATTTAGGAAACACAGTTAACTGATAAAGCATTGTATGGTGAAATTTGAAGTCTGATGTTAACAAGCTTTCCCAGTTTTCCTTACTTACCCCTAAATCTCGGGAGTTGTCCACATGAATAGAGACATAGCGAGCATTAATTCCTTTAACACAATTAATTGTGATGCTCTTGGTTTTGTTTTTGTCCTCGTCTCCAGACTCCCAGAATGTTTCTGTAGATCCATCAGTCAGACTACCTATCATTGCAGGTCGACTGGATGTTTTAATGTCAACTATGGTGGTCAGGTCCTTTAGAGAGGTTACCATGCAAAGTTCCTGTAGAAAAAAAAAATGAATACTATGGTTCTGATAATGGAGACCTTTTCAGTATCTCCATATATGCATATTATTAATTTCTTTAGCGATAAAACAGGCTACATGTTTGCAGAAAATATTATGCTATAGAGCTAGCTACAGCAAAGGCTTGATTCATCAATAGCTTTTCCCCAAAGATAAAGAGAATGGAAAAGGTGTTAGTGAATCAGGTCCTAAATGTATTTTGATTTAAATTATGTCTGAGCTACTTCTATTTCATACAATTCACAAACATTTATATTTATAACCATTTCCATTCTTAAGTGTGGCTAAGGTTCCACCTGTTACTCTGGTAATACAGTTGTAAATAATGACTCTGGAAAAATTAGTTAATTACATGACAAATTTCTTTCCTTTAGTCCCAAAGGATCAGTCTAGACAAATGGGTTGTGACCATCCACCAGCAGGTGGAGATAGAGAACTCTTGAGTTGTGCCTCATAAGCTCCTGAACTTAGCAACCAAGCCAGTATTCGATAACAAAACAATGAAAGAGAGTGATTTCCAGAGAGAAAAAAATTCCAGCCTCTTGATAAAAAAATAACTATGAATAAAGGTAAAACTTGCGCCTTAAGAATAATGGAACCAGAACAATACAAACACCCACAATTACACAGAACCCAGAAAAACCGAAAACATCACAGAAGGGGTGGGCTATGGACTAATCCTTTGGGACTAAAGGAAAGAAAATTATTAGGTAATTAAATAATTTTTCCTTCCACAAGGGGATAGCATGAAAAGATCTGCTAGTGGCTTTGAAAATTCTAGCTTGTAGCCACGGAAAATGGTAACAAAGGCCCACTGGTCTGCAGTAATGGTGGTCCACTCCTTGTGAAAGTGGGAAAGACACCCACCAGTGTATATGTATAAGGAGTGATCCTCGATCCCATCATTGCAAGGGCAGCAAAGAGGGAGAGGTTCTTGAGGAAGCGGAAAAGGGAAGGTGTAGCCTAACAGAATTGATTTTTAAACCTGACTCAGATATAGAAGGTGCTCAAGCAGTTTTTGTGTGGGACAGAAAAAAGGGTCTAAGGTCTTTCCATCACACCAGATGGCAAACCTCCTCCACTTAAAACTGTAAGACCTTCTAGTGGAATCTTTCCTGGAAGCTAGTAAGACTGTGAAACACAGTCAGGCAAATACAAAGAAGCAAGGGTTATCCTTTCAACATCCAAACTGTAAATGCAAGAGTCTTGATGCCAGAATACAACAAAGTTCCCTAAGCTCACATGATCAGTTGGCAAGACAATTGACTGGTTCAGATGGAACTCCGACACCACCTTGGGCAAGAACTTAGGGTGAGTGCGGAGAACTACTCTGTTATGATGAAATTT
The DNA here is from genome assembly GCF_901765095.1 of Microcaecilia unicolor. Classification (NCBI taxonomy): domain Eukaryota; kingdom Metazoa; phylum Chordata; class Amphibia; order Gymnophiona; family Siphonopidae; genus Microcaecilia; species Microcaecilia unicolor. The sequence goes on along the minus strand of NC_044034.1, from coordinate 120,823,710 downwards.
AGTATATGGAGCATGGGCTACCAAGACTTGGAGCTCACTGACTCTACGAGCTGAAGTAACAGCCACCAAGAAAATGACCTTCCAGGTCAAGTACTTCAGATGGCAGAAATTCAGTGGCTCAAAAGGAGGTTTCATCAGCTGGGTGAGAACGACATTGAGATCCCATGACACTGGTGGAGGTTTGACAGGGGGCTTTGACAAAAGCAAACCTCTCATGAAGCGAACAACTAAAGGCTGTCCAGAGAGAGGCTTCTACACGGTGATGAGAAGCACTAATCGCACTAAGCTGAACTTTTACGGAGTTGGTCTTAAGACCAGACTCAGACAAGTGCAGAACATATTCAAGCAGGGTCTGTATAGGACAAAAGCGAGGGTCTAGGGCCTTGCTGTCACACCATACGGCAATCCTCCCCCATTTAAAAGAGTAACTCTTTTTAGTGAAATCTTTCCTGGAAGCAAGCAAGATTCGGGAGACACCCTCCGACAGACCCAAGGAGGCAAAGTCTACGCTCGCAACATCCAGGCTGAGAGAGCCAGGGATCGGAGGTTGGGATGCAGAAGCGCCCCCTCGTTCTGAGTAATGAGGGTGGGAAAACACTCCAATCTCCACGGTTCTTCGGAGGACAACTCCAGAAGAAGCGGGAACCAAATCTGACGTGGCCAGAAGGGAGCGATCAAAATCATGGTTCCATGATTCTGCTTGAGTTTCAGCAAAGTCTTCCCCACCAAAGGTATGGGAAGATATGCATACAGGAGGCCCTTTCCCCAATGTAGGAGAAAGGCATCCGACGCTAGCCTGCCGTGGGCCTGAAGTCTGGAACAGAACTGAGGGACTTTGTGATTGGTCTGAGTGGCAAAAAGATCCACCGAGGGGGTGCCCCACGCTCGGACGATCTTGCGTACCACGCCCGAGCTGAGCGACCACTTGTGAGGTTGCACGATCCTGCTCAATCTGTCGGCCAGACTGTTGTTTACGCCCGCCAGATAGGTGGCTTGGAGAAACATGCCATGCCGGTGAGCCCAATGCCACATCTGAACGGCTTCCTGACACAGGGGGAGAGATCCGGTGCCCCCTTGATTGTTGATGTAGTACATGGCAACCTGATTGTCTGTCTGAATTTGAATGATTTGATAGGACAGCCGATCTCTGAAAGCCTTTAGCGTGTTCCAGACCGCTCTCAACTCCAGGAGGTTGATCTGAAGACTGGTTTCCTGGAGGGACCAAGCTCCTTGAGTGTGGAGCCCACCGACATGAGCTCCCCACCCCAGGAAGAGACACATCCGTTGTCAGCACCTTTTGAGGCTGAGGAATTTGAAAGGGACGTCCCACGATCAAATTGGATCGAACTGTCCACAAATAGAGGGAACTGAGAAACTCTGTGGACAGCTGGATTGCATCCTCCAGATCCCCCGCGGCCTAATACAACTGGGAAGCTAGGGTCCATTGAGCTGATCTCATGTGCAGGCGGGCCATGGCAGTCACATAAACTGTGGAAGCCATATGGCCCAACAATCTCAACATCTGCCGAGCTGTGATCTGCCCTTGCTTCGGGGAGGTAGGCGTGAGTCATCTTGGAATCCAGCAGAGCTCCTATGAATTCTAGTTGTTGGACTGGAAGAAGATGGGACTTTGGGTAATTGATAACAAACCTGAGTAGCTCCAGGAGTTTGAGAGTCATCTGCATGGACTGCTGAGCTCCTGTCTCGGAAGTGCTCTTTACCAGCCAATCGTCGAGATAAGGGAAGACGTGCACTCCCAGCTTGCATAGAGACGCTGCCACTACCGCCAGGCATTTGGTGAACACCTGGGGCACGGAGGCGAGACCAAAGGGCAGTGCACAATACTGAAAGTGCTGTGTTCCGAGATGGAATCGAAGATACTGCCTGTGAGCTGGCAGTATCGGAATATGTGTATAAGCATCCTTCAAGTCCAGAGAGCATAGCCAATCGTTTTCCTGAATCATGGAAAGAAGGGTGCCCAGGGAAAGCATCCTGAACTTTTCTCGAATCAGATATTTGTTCAGGGCCCGTAGGTCTAGGATGGGACGCATCCCCCCTGTTTTCTTTTGCACAAGGAAGTATATGGAATAGAATCCCAGCCCTTCTTGCCCCGGTGGAACGGGCTTGACTGCACTGGTGCTGAGAAGGGCAAAGAGTTCCTCTGCAAGTACCTGCCTGTGCTGGAAGCTGAAGGACTGAGCTCCTGGTGGACAATTTGTAGGTTTGGACATCAAATTGAGGGAGTATCCTAGCCGGACTATTTGGAGAACCCACTGATCGGAGGTTACAAGAGGCCACCGTTTGGTGAAAAAAGTTTAACCTCCCTCCGACTGGTAGATCGTCCGGCACAGACACTTTTATGTCGGCTATGCTTGCCTGGAGCCAGTCAAAAGCCCGTCCCTTGCTTTTGCTGGGGAGCTGCAGGGGCCTGTTGAGGCGCACGCTGTTGACGTGAATGAGCGCGCTGGGGCTTAGCCTGAGCAGGCTGGTGGGAAGGAGGATTATACCTGCGCTTATTGTAAGCGTAGGGAGCATTCCTCCGACCCCCATAAAAACATCTACCTGAAGAGGTAGATGCTGAAGGCGTCCGGTGGGAGAGTTTGTCGAATGCGGTGTCCCGCTGATGGAGCTGTTCTACCACCTGTTCGACCTTCTCACCAAAAATGTCATCCCCCTGGCAAGGAGTGTCTGCAATCCGCTGCTGGACATGATTCTCCAGGTCAGAGGCACGCAGCCATGAGAGTCTGTGCATCTCTATACCTTGAGCGGCGGCCCTAGACGCAACATCAAAAGTGTCATAAGCACCCCTGGACAGGAATTTACGACACGCCTTCAGCTGCCTGACCACCTCCTGAAAAGGCTTGGCCTGCTCCGAAGGGAGCTAATCGACCAAGTCCGTCAGTTGCTTCACATTATTCTGCATATGGATGCTCGTGTAGAGCTGGTAGGATTGGATCTTGGCCACGAGCATAGAGGAATGATAGGGCTTCCTCCCAAAAGAGTCCAGAGTTCTAGACTCTCGCCCCGGGGGCGCCGAGGCATAATCCCTAGAACTCTTGGCGCTCTTGAGAGCGGAATCCACAACTCCAGAGTCATGAGGCAACTGGGTCTTCATCAAAACCGGGTCCCCGTGAATCCGGTACTGGGACTCAACTTTCTTAGGGATGGTGGGATTAGTAAATGGTTTCATCCAGTCCGCCATCAATGTCTGCTTTAAGGACATTATATAGGGGAACAGTGAATGACTCTTTAGGTGGTGAAGGATAGTCCAGGATCTCGAACATCTCAGCCCTGGGCTCATCCTCAGTGACCACTGGGAAGGGAATGGCCATAGACATTTCCCAGACAAAAGATGAGTAAGACAAACTCTCGGGGGGAGAAAGCTTTCTCTCTGGTGAAGGAGTAGGATCAGAAGGAAGACCACAAGACTCCTCATCCGAGAAATATCTTGGGTCCTCATCTGCCTCCCACGAGGCCTCTCCCTCGGTATCAGACACGATCTCTCTGACCGCAGTCTGAAGCCGGGCCCGTCTCGACGCCGAGGAACGATGACCTCGATGACGGGGAAGCCACTTGGGTGGCGGCCGACATCGGCACAGAAGGCCTCACCATGGACGGGGAGCCAGCCGCCGCATCTATTGACGGTACCGCAGGCGCAAGCACTACCAGTACCGGAACAGACGATCGCAGCAGCCTTTCCAGGATCCCTGGAAGAATGGCTTTGAGGCGCTCTTCAAGAGTGGCTGTGGAGAAAGGCTGGGGAGTCGGTACAGGAGTCAAAGCCCGAATCTGCTGAGGAGGCAGAGGCGGTACCGGGCTGTCTGGAGAAGTGCGCATCGACACCTCCTGAATGAAGGGTGAGTGGTCCTCCCGGCGTCGACGATTTACGGGTGCCAAATCCTTTGGCGTCCCGAAGTTCTTGGTACCGTGGCGGGAGGGCAACCGATGCCGATGCTTCTTCGCCTTGGCTCGAAGCATGTCTCGGTACCCCCCGGTACCGACGAGGAAGACGTTGAATCCAAAAGTCTCCTCGGGGTCGGGTCCGAAGAAGATCGGTCCCGATGGGCCCGCACCGCAGGGGACCTAGAGGCAGGTGGAGACCCACTCGATGGCCCACTGCTACCAATGTGAGATGGTCTCTGGACAGCCATTACCTGCGCTCTGGACGTCGATGAACTCTCTGGTGCCGACATCGACACCGCCGATCTCAGTACTGTTGCCGACGTCGATGCCGAAGGACCGGGCGAAGCGTGGAACAGGCGCTCCCACTGAGCTAATCTCAACGCTTGTGTCCGCTTTTTAAGGCCGCGACACAAAGTACAAGCAACGGGGCGGTGACTCACCCCAAGACACTGAATACACGAAGCGTGTGAATCAGTGACTGAGATGGCCCAGCTGCACCGAGTGCACTTCTTGAAGCTGCTGGCGATCTTCGATGACATTGACGGAAAAATCGCGGCGGTGAAATCAAAAGACGCGATGGCGCCAAAAAGAAGGGGGAAAAAAGCAAAACCCCGTACGGGCGGCCAACAGGGCCGCACATGAAACAAAAACAAAAAAACTACCGCAAACTAAAGAGAAGGGCAGCTAAGATGAACTTTACTTTACTTTAAAAAAAAAAAAAAAAAAAAGAAACAAGCGAGCAAACCCGCAAAACTAAGAAAGAAAGACGGCAAAAAACCGTAAGGGCTCTCTCTTGAGGAGCAGAGTAACCGAAAAACAGCCACCCTGACCGCGGGAAAAAAAGAGACTGAGGGGCACGTTCACGCGACAGGCGGGAAGATGGCCGCGCATGCGCGGTGCGCTCACTCATGCGCACAAGGGCTCTAGCAAACTTTGTTGCTAGGTAGAATTCCGGTCCTGGGGCTGCCATCGGACGTCAACCCATCAGTGAGAATAAGCAGCCTACTTGTCCTCAGAGAAAAAAAGTTATGCAAAAGAGGGAGGGGTAGGGTTAGTGCTGCCTCTGGGGAAGGAGGGCTAGGAAAAAAGTGCTGCCTGTAAGGTGTGGGGGGAAGGGATGGAAAAGTGCTGCCTGTTTTTTTTTTTTTTTTGGGGGGGGGGGGGGGTATTTTTTTCTATGTGGCATGGTATGGAGAGTTGCTGATAAGGAAGGAGAAAGAGCTGGGATTTGGAGAAAGTAAACAGAGATGGTGCTGTGTCAGGCTTAAGGATAGTGCACTCTCCCCTTGCTAATTTGTGTGAATGTGGGGGACATGAGAGAAATTTCCCCATTAGTCTGGGGGGTGGGGGTTGAAGAACCATAATGAATATGTATGAAACGATGAAACTACACCCATAGCTCCAGGCTTAAGGAGGACTTGGTGCTGGTGTTCCATCTGCCATGGGTGGGCTCTGGTGGGATCACATGGCTCAAACAGGTACGCAACTGCAAGTATGTAACAGCAAAGAGAAAGACCCTCCAGTCAATATAGGAGGAAGGTGTCCAAGGCTAGCTTGCCGCTTGTTTCTATACTGGAATAGAAGTGAGGTACCTTCCTGTTTTGAGGAGTGGCAAAAAGAACTATTGAGAAAGTGGCCCATTCTCAAAATCCTCAGAGGCCCTTCGTCATCTTATCCAAGGCCCACTTCATGTGCTTGTACTATATGACTCAGCTTGTCTGCCAGGCAGTTGTAATTTCCTGCCAATTAAGTGGACCTGAAGGCCATTTTATGAGACATGGCCCAATTCCTCATTCTGAGAGACTCCTGACACAGGAAGTATGACCCTGTTCCTCCATCATTACTTGATTTTCTGTTTGTATCAACACAAGTTTGTTGCCAACTGGTCTCTGAAATACAGCTTTCCAGATGGTTCTCAATACCAGGAAATTTATCTGATTGCTTCTTCTGGGTGGACCGCAACTCTTGAGTGTGAAAGCCATCTACAAGGGCTCCACTGCTCAGCTTGGAAGCATCTGTCATTAGCACTTTTTGAATCTGAAATGATACGTCTTTTGTCAAAATCCGACGGAACCATTAAACAGGACAGAGTGCTAAAGGAGCTCTGGGATAGATATGGTGTCCTACAATCTGTGAGTGGCCTGTGTCCACTGTGTATGAAAGGTTCATTGAGATCATCTCATCTTGAGATGTGACAGGGGTGTTACATGTATCGCTGAGGCCATGTGGCCCAATATCCTCAACTTGTTCCAAGCTTATTTCTGCTGACATCTTTAGATTTCAACCGCACCAGATGCTAGACTGGTGATCCTTTGAGGTGGTATAAAGGCTTTCACCTGAATCATGTCTAGCAGATCTCCTATGGATTCTAATTTTGGTGACAGGCGTAGTTGGGACTTAGGATAGTGTATGACAATCCCCAGTAATTCTAGAACTCAGATGATTGTGAGCACTGATCCTTTTGCCTCTTCTCAAGATATATTCTTGACCAGCCAATCATCCAAATAGGAGGATATGTACGCTGCCATTCTCGGTAGATATGCACAAGGCATTTCATGAATATCCAAGGAGCAGATGTGAAAAGTCAAAAAGGCAATATGCAACAGTGATAGCAGTGTTTAACTACGTGAGACACCTCCTGAGACTGGGACATAACTCTATGTGAGTGTAAGCATCTTTTAAGTCCAGAATACAGTCTCACAAAAAGGAATTAGGTGCTTTTTGAAACTATCCTGAATTTTTTTCTCTTAAGAAAAACTTGCTCAGGGTCCTTAGATCCAGGGTGGGACAGAATTCTTTAACTTCTGTTTTTTATGATTAGAAAATACTTGAGAGTAAAATCCCTGCTCTTTTGTCCCTGGTAGAATGGGTTCAACTGCCTGAGCGCTCTGATCACTATGGTCTCAGTGGGAAATCTGATGCGTTTCAAATAGATGTAGATGGTATTCTTAGCTGCATGATTTCTAGACACCACTAATTGAAGGTCATATGTGGCCAGTAATTTACAAACAACCTTAGCCTCCTACTACAAGACTGCCCAGCATGGATACTGAAACACTGGTTACAGTCTCACGGAGGCAGTCAAAACGCTGGTGGCTATATCAGGGGAATTCAACATTTGTGGCAAAACCCAGCATCAGCCCTTGCTCCTGAGAGCCAGTCTCCTCTTCACATGCCTTGCCCAACTTACAAGGCACGCAGCGGTTGGAAGGTCCTCAGCAGGCTTTGCAGTGGGAGCCCCTCTTAACCGCTTCAGTGAGGGCTGCCATTGCCCAGTCATGCCCCTTATATGGGTTTTTATAGCAGCTTGGCAAGAGCCCCTCCCTCCAAAAGGAAACTCATAGATGCGCCCTGTTCGCCACTCTGGGATAAAAATCAGGAGAGAGACTTACAGCTCCTGTGCTCCACTGGCCCAGCTCCAATCATTGCATCAACACAAAGCCACTCCCACTGAAAGACAGAAATGGCTCACTAGCATCAGCTGTTTCCCTTAAATCAGCCTCTCATTTATTTATTTTTCTTGCTGCCAGTTTAAACTAGCTGCTGAGCCTTGCTGAACATCAACTGGGGGGCAGGGGTGTAGCAGGGGCTTCAGGAGGCAGTGCCCTGGAATCACCTGGGATGACCTCCTATGAAGGCAGAAGCCTGACTAGCTCAACTGGGAGCCAGTTGACCAACTGGACCAGGAACGGCCTAACAAGAGCTCAGGGTTGAAGCTACGTCCTTCCACCTGTTGAAGCTTCCTGGCTAGGGTTATATGCTTCAGCTCACTTCTGAGTTCTCAATGGACATGACTAACCCGCAAGTTCTGGAACAGTGTAAGGACGATATGGAAAGATATGTTTTGCTGGAGGTGTGTGCGAGTGGGTGGATGCATGTGTGCGGTAGGACAGAGGTGGCCATGAAGTACAAACTACATAACCTTTAGCAAATTAAGACTTACCTGATTTATAGCTTCAAATCCGGACTGGATACTGATGTTAAAACTCTCCTCACTATCTCCATCATCAGACTTGGAAAGAATATTATTAATGTGGTGGAAGACATTGCTTTGATGCAGGAACTGGTGGTCGGACTGCTTAAACTTGAGACTCCAGCACCTAGTTGGAAAGAGAAATTCAGAAAAAAAAGATACCCGCTGAATGTTGTTTACCAATTTCAAGGAATCATATTAAGTTGAAGTGAAGTTGGACATCTGCATAGACTTCCTGTGGATATTTACAGGATCCAAAATGGTGTCAGAATTCAAACAAGTAAAAGGACAGATATAAAGGAGGACCTTATTGGCAGGAGAGAGGATATCATAGATTGAATAAGTCATGTGGCAACACCGTAGGTAGGTGGGTGAAGAAGTCCTTTTTGCCCACTTCTATGTTTCTACATACAAAAGTTACATTACCCATGTGCCAGTGGCTATTGATATTATCTTGCCATCAAAGATCGTATAGAATCTTAACAGTAACTTTGGTCCTGCAGAAAAACAGATTGTCTGCAATGTGTGATACCTTTTAAAGGACCAAAAATATACGTTACTAGTAAAAAAAGGCCCGTTTCTGGCTCAAGGGGATTGCAGAGAAACGTTTCCAGTCTCCGCACCCCCTTTCCACCCCCACGCAGGTCGTCAATACTGCCGTTCCCCCCTCTTCTTCTAGCCACCCACCTAACATACCTGCCCAAACACAATCAGCTGTTTTTTAGAAGCAAGTCGGCACCGCAGGCAGCCAGCAGACATTGGCTGTTCACTCTGAAGCTGCTCCTCCTCTGGCCTCTGATGTCGCTGCGGTCCTCTGGGTTCGACCATCAGGGGCACTGACGTCAGGTTAGAGGAGGAGCGGCTTGAGAGTGAACAGCCAATGTGTGCTGGCTGCCTGCTGTACCATCTTGCTTCTAAAAAACAGGTGATCGTGTTTGGGCAGGTATGTTGGGTGGGTGGACGGACGGAGAGAGGAGCGGCATTATGGACGACCTGGGTGGGAGTGAAAGGGGGGTGGCAGTGGGTGCGGATACAGGGTGGGGGGATGTGGTGGAACTTTACGGCGCCTTTTTGCTGCACTGGATCGGCGTGTGAAGTGCGGGAATTGTGTGTCCCTTCCTTGTTCCAGAGAGTGTGCGGCAGGGCCCCCCCTTGGTCTGCCGGCGTCCTTCGTTCGCGTCGTGGTGTACGCCACTTTTTGGTGGGCAATGTGATTTGTTGAGTGTATCTGCTCCGTCCTCAATGTCATCACATTTGACGCGAGGGCAGGGCAGACACACTGCGATCTAGGATCTTCAACTTTGGGAAATTTCTGAGGCTTCATTAGAACGTTGGGGTAGCGAATTATGTCCAGAAGGGGCGTGGCTGAGGGCGGGTCTATGAGTGAGAGTGAGTGGTGCATGAGTGACACTGAGTGGTGCTGACAGCCTAGCCTACCAACAGTGCAGGGCTTCAGTGTTTCCCTGGCACAGAGTGAGCTTCAGAATGTTGGAGGTGAGAATTATTTAGATAGATTGTACATGAACTTTCAAGACCAAAGGGGCCATTTGTCAGATGCAATTTTCCTAAGAAGGTCAGTGCTGTTTATGGTAGTCAGCAGAAGTTTTAAAATGGATTCAATGACTCCAGAAATATTTATTAAGTTTGGCAATACCAGAACCTTTCAGCTGACCTGGATTACAGATTTCAGGTAGAAGTAAAATTTTGCTTATGATGGGAAGTCCGAGTGATTACTCCTGGCGATGAATTAGAAGAGACTGCATAAGTTCTAGCACTTTTCTGTACTCTGTAGTGGCATCTTTGGTACATTCATGGTTGAATGTCCATCATGTAGCTGTCTGTATATATCTATGATGTAGTTTTGCATTCAGTATCACTGCCACTATCATATTTTATCAGTTGGTTACACAGAGATCTGTTGGCTCTTCTGAAGCTTCTATAGATCTTCATTCAACAGGTAAATTAGTTGGAGCATCTTCTATTACTAAAGATTTAGGATTTGACGCTTTTGTGGAAGCCTTCAATATATAAATCCAAACTGGGCTTAAGTACGCTGGGGACAGTTTCATATTTTCTTAGTTCTGGCAAGTTATAGCAGACTGCATGTTGTTGTGCTCACTACTGAAGAATTCTCAAAGATATATGTTTATTAATGATTTAGAATACCACCTTATCTACACTGCAATCAAGGCAGCTTATAGATTAAAACATACAATTATATAAAATTAACTTAATATAAAACCAGACAGAACAGAAAACACAAGATACTAGCACATAAGGAGCTACATAAAAAGGTAGACAAAACACACCAGTCCGTTCAATCCACGGCCAACGCTCACGCCTAGAGGTCCCTATCCCCCTACAGCATCAGGGAAGGCCAAAGTAAAAAGGTTTGTTTTTAAGCTTTCTCTGAATCTAAGGTAAGATTCTTCTGCTTGTAAGATAGACGGCAGAGAGTTCAAAAGAAAGGGTACAATATAGAAGACGGTAAAATGCCTGGTAGATTCCAGACGAGAACAGTGAACCTGAGGTGGTGGGCAGTAAAAGAGCAAAATGAGCAAGTGGGTGTGTAAGGGGTAAGGAGCGAAGATAAATAGGAGAGAGAGCTAGTTTGAAGAACCTTAAAGGAGAGGGTTAGGATCTTATGTCAGGTCAAATTATCTGACATAGTCTTCTGTTTCTTCATAGAATATGACAGCTTTGTAATTCTTGGGTGGATAGATTGTTAATAATTGAATAATACAGATGTCTTAGCTGGAGACAGTTTAAATATAGAGGTTGATTATCAAAAGATGAGAAATGTTTTGCTATTCTAAACTTCTGCCATTGTGTTGAGACACAGATGTTTAGGTGGTTGCTCTCTTCACAACTTTGTAATAGCTGGTGCTTTTTCTTCTTAAGTCATGGTCCTTTTGAGGACTTTCAGATAGTGATACTTCCTTTCTTTGCAGCAGACTGACTTGCTAAGTCATGTAATAGACTCTCTCTTGAATTCCAGTATACTGCTCTAGTAGTCGTACAGGTCCTGAAGAAAACACGGATTCTCTTTAGGTTGCAGTACCTTCTAAAGGACCAACAAAAAAAGATACATGCCCTTTGGGAAATCATCAAGCTCCTTCTTCATATATCCTATGTGGTCTGAAAAGCTTATGCACTATACTTTTAGATGGAGAAATGTAGTCACACTTGTTAATTTCCTTTCTTGAAACCAGACAGACTAGTGCAGATGTGTGGGTTTATGCAACTCTGCCACAGATGAAAACAGAGAACGTTTTTTTCAGTGACATTATTACTAGTAAAAGGGGTGGGCACACTCTGGAACTTTCTGGTATATGCATGACAAAGTCACCGCAGACAACAACTTTGAACAAAACTGAAGAAAATATTGCAATAGAACAGATATCCCAATACCAATTCTTCTGCACGGATAAATTATGCCCAAACTGAAGAAACCTCCACAGATAGCTAAGGAATCTCCTGGGAAGGCCCTGGACTGGTATAACAGGATTCCAAGAAAGGAAATTCACAGGCAATACCAATTATCTCCTCTCTTATCAACTTATTAGACCTGTCTAGATGTGCGGGAAGTACTTGCTGTAGCGGTCAAAGATCTCCAGACTGTGGATGTTCTGAAAACAGTCCTTCCTGCGCTGTAACTGCTTCCCCCCTTTTCAAAATAACTTTACTAGGCTAACATCCTGCAAAGAAAGACAACACAATGGGAACTAAAGCAACAACTGGAAGAAGAAATAAGAGGCAGGAGCCTGGCCCTTAAGCCAAAGGGACCCTCTTACTGACACCCTGATTCAGCAGGAGCCCCCAAAGAGTAGCAGGACTCTCCCTCAAAAAGCTGGTAGCTCAAGGAAAGTCAGCACTCATCAGGTTATGAGGCAGCCTGGACAGAGAAATCATATTAATTTGTTAATTCTGTTTAATTTTGGTTCAATCTTGCAAGTGGTAGAATGCCATCTGGGTTTAATTACTCAAATGTCTAGCTTTTGCTAGACTAGAGGTTAGAAAGGTCAGCGAGAAATGAAACATTCTTTGTCCCTTTTTGAGTGATGGATTGTTAATGCTAGTTCAAAGGCATAATAAACCACATCTGGATGCCACTCTAAGTAAGGCATACTGGACAGTCTCGAGGGGATTAGCAAGTAAGCAGTTTTAAAAGATTAGGCTGAATGCTGTTTAGAAGGAGATAGTTTAGATTTAAATAATTCTAGATGATTTAGATTTCGTCTTATAAGGAATTCTGATTTTTGCTTATTTTAAAATATGTTTTATTCTGTTTAATTAATAAGTTCTATTTCTCTATGTAAAATATCTTTTCAATTCAGTGTTACATCTTTGTCTGACTTTTCAAGTGAGATTTGTCTGCAGTTTAAGAGGTCATCATCTGGTTTGAATTATCCACAGTCCTAGCTAGGTGAAAGAGGTCAGGAAAAGTCAACTCTTCTCCTTGATGGATTATAGCTAAGTGTAGGACCGGTCTCCTGAAAGTCTGTGTGCCATTAAGTAAGATTGGCCCCTTAATGAACCCAGCTAGTTATGAAGTTAACCGGGAATCTGAGAATTCAATAATAATAAAATGCAGGAGATAGGTGCCACATTGTCTAGTTTGAGAGGCCCCAGGTCATAGGTCAGTTTAGGAAATATCAAACCTATGTAACTGATATTTTGAGTAATGTGTAGAGATAATTAGTTCAAGACAGGGTAATCAATCTATTCTTTACCATCTGGTGAGAAAGGGGGGCTAGAGGGACAATATATAAATGAGAACAGAAGCAGCTTACAGAACAGACAGGAGAGCCAAAACACAGAGAGACGGGAGAAGACAGGACACCGAGAGCTAAGACACAGAGACACAAGACACAGAGAGCTGAAGGAGAGAGCTAGCGCTGATGTCCTACTTTGTTTGCTGGCAAATAAAGAAGATTTCTCTCTTATTCTGGTGTGTGGTGTTTGACTCCTGAAGTACCACAGATTCTGCTAACAATAGTGGTAATTCCTGCATCAGTTAGGGTTTGTAGACAAATGCCTGAGAGCTCCTAACCTCGACTAGGCCCAGTGAACTCAAGACAGGGCCCAAAGGGTAGAGCATTAGGGAGTCTTGCCATGTTCTGCTGCACCAGTTTAAGATGTGTTGAAGACAGAAAATACTAGACAGTTCCAGTGATGTCGCTAATGACATTATCATTGGAAAAGCCCTATTCTGTGTCTCCATCTCCTAGCAGGGTGACATAAATCTATGCATCTGGATTAGTCAAACAGGATGATAAGGGAAGTCCTTTAATGGATATCAATGTAGAGAGATTCCAGTTGTCCAAGATAAAAGAAAGAGACACAAATATCCAATTTAAAGTTTCCATATTATCATAATAAAGGTTACACTTGAGATGGCTGAGAAAAAAATAAAAACTTAGCCTAGGAAGCTGGTATGTTCTAAAGATTATTCCACATTAGGAAGATTGATTTTAATAGCTTTATGACTGATCAAAGCACCTGGGATAATTTGCAGAAAATACCACATGTGACTTAAGTACATAAGTATTGCCATACTGGAACAGACTGAAGGTCCATCAAGCCCAGCATTCTGTTTCTAACTGTGGCCAATCCAGGTCACAAGTACCTGGCAAGATCCCAAAACAATACAATACATTTTATTCTGCTTATCCTAGAAATAAGCAGTGGATTTTCCCCAAGTCCATTTTAATAATGGCTTATGGACTTTTCTTTTAGGAAGCTATCCAAACCTTTTTTAAACCCTGCTAAGCTAACTGCTTTTACTACATTCTCTGGCAACGAATTGCAGAGGTTAATTATACTTGAGCATACAGAAGAGCATTTATACGCTCAGGTAGATACTAATAAAATCCCGGTGTATACATACATAAAAGCAGGATGTCACAAAACACCTAGAACCCACTTGGGGGGGGGGGGGGGGGGGGAGAGGGGTTAACCCTGTGGCCAACTAAAGGGTCTGTCCCAGCACTATTCAGGCCTGCTACCACCTGCACATGTGCTCTATATTGGCATATCCTTCCACCTGCCTGCTGGGTCCCACTTGCTCTGGATGAGTCTCCCATCAGCAAGTTATTTCCCTGGTGGTTTTGAAGGATACTGGGGCCACAATCTCAGGGGTCCCAAAGGTCCTAGAAAGCACCCGCAGACCAAGCACACAAACACCAGGATTCTTAGTCAGTCTAGAACAAACAGAGCTAATAAATGAATTGATTTATTATCATTGAAAAATTGAACAGTGGTCAGTGAACAAAAAAAGGTGTAACAGCAACAATAACAGGTAAATTAAACAGGAATCAATATTAAACTAACTAAACACTTATTCACTATCTGAGTAGTACCTGGGGAGTTCAGGAAAATTAACTGCTCACAGGTTTTGAACAGAGTATAGAGGTCTGCAGCTTCCAAACTCCCACTCTGAGACTAAAGATTTCCAGCAGATTCAACAGTACAGGTTACTTTTATCCTCAGAGCTTAGGTGGGAAGAAAATGGTCACTTCTGCAACAGCTTTACCAACAAAAAACAGACATCATCTGCTGGCCAAACAGGGGAAATGCACTGGGAACAAATATGTCATACAAACATTAGTCCCCTGTTTCACCACACAGGCACTAAAAAAGGAGCCTATTTTCATACAATATATGTGTAGACGCTCTCGGGAAAACGGGCAGAGTGGGGATGAGATTGGCACTTATGCATATATCTTACACAATTAGATCCTATAAGAAGCCACCTAGTTTTAGGCAGCAAGAACACACATAAGTGACTATTTTCTTGGTTGAGCAGTATTCGGTAAGTATGCGCTAAAATGTAATGACATTTATTTTGCAAACGAGTGTTCACTTGGGCAGGGCACACAATAAGGCACATAGATTATAAAATCTTATAATATACACAAGATCTTTTGCAATCTAGGTGTGCACATTTACAGCAGCTTTATGGCTGGTTAAGTGACCATGTCTAAAATATGTGCACATACATACGTAAATGAGAATATTATGGCTATCTGCTATGCTATTAAATGGTGCACAGATGCGATGTAATTTCAAAGTGGGCGTACACATGGATAGAGCACATGGTTATGGGTATAAATGATAGACTATTATAAATTCGCACTATTTTTTAAAAAGTAATCTAGGTGTGAGCATTTATACCAGCTCTATAGCTGGTGTAAAGTGGTTGTGCCTAAATTATATGCATGTATTTATGCTGCTACACTAGTATTCTATAAAGGAAAGCAAGCACCTACTTTTTTTTTTATAACGGCCACCAAACAAATTGCTCTCCACACTCATAACCATCAATTCCTACCAGAACATACATGTACAAAACTGTTCCTACCTCTGAGCAGGTGTAACTGTGTGACAGCTTTCATGCGGGCTATTTTACAAAGGAAATATAACAGTACGGAGAGGGTACACAGTACAAGAAAAAATAACAAAATGAAAAAAAAGTACCAGGAGCCTTCAATTGCTCCACTATTCAAGAAACGAGTGGAGTTTCTTGTTCCTATCATGTTTTGGTTTTGCAGGGCTCATCGATCCCTGACGCAGGTGCTGAGTGCCGAAACACAGCCCGTGTCGGGTCTATATAATGGTATATTGACTTTGACCAATAAAGGAACTGTGCCTCATTTTTGAAGGCTCCTGGTGCTTTTGTTTCATTTTGCTATTTTACAAAGGCACATAGATCTCTATGTTGCCTTTTTAAGATATGCACAATTTATGGTTCTCTAGAAGACAGCAATATATAAGAATAGAATATAATATGTACTTATTGCCTTTCTTGCCAATGCACATTATTATAAAACTAGTAAAAAAGGCCCGTTTCTGGAGCAAATGAAATGGGTGCTAGCAAGGTTTTCCTCCCCAACACCCCCTCCCCTCCCTACCCCTTCGTCGTTGTGAAGCCACTGACGCCATTGCTCTGCACCTCTTCAATGCACCTTCATCTCTTTCTTCGTTCTGAAGCCACTGACGCCATTGCTCCGCCCTCGACGTCATCACGTTTGACGCGAGGGCGGGGCCCAGAGACTTGGTGAATTCGCTGGCTTCACCACCACGAACCCTTCATGAAGGAAGTGACGTCAGTGGCTTGGCTTCAGTGACGTCAGTGTCTTCAGAACGTTGAGGGTGAGTTTTATTATACAGATGAACCTCAAAGGGTCTGTTTGGGTTTTTTTTTTGTTTTTTTTACATGCACTATAGTCTGATAATGCAATGATGAACATTTTTTGACTATCCTGACAAGTGATCTAAAAGTCCTTCTTTCTACCTACCTTAGTGCCATCTGTTGTAATGAACTTCCACTAGGAAGAGACATCATGAGGTCAGAGATGGTTTGAAGAAGTCGGTGGAAAGTATGAGGTAAAGGATGAGCTGCTTCTCCAGCAATAACAATGTCTGAAAGCGGATGTTCACATACACT
Organism: Microcaecilia unicolor; assembly: GCF_901765095.1. NCBI lineage: Eukaryota > Metazoa > Chordata > Amphibia > Gymnophiona > Siphonopidae > Microcaecilia > Microcaecilia unicolor. The sequence continues at coordinate 120,807,385 of NC_044034.1, read as the reverse complement.
TGTATCCTTCTCCTGGGATTTGAAAGGATATACATTAGCAGCGTTCCCTTTCATAAAAATACTTCTATGATCCTTGCTACCTAAGTCTGTACTTGTTTGTTTACTGACAGTGGGCTTCCTTTTGTCTGAGCCTGTCAAAAGAAAATTCTGCTTCCTAGAGATTACATAAATGTGACAAATCAGGCTAAGGAAGATGTATTTGCTCATACACTCTGCTACTGTTGAAAAAGTTTGGCTAGCATGGTTTTGTTTACCCTAGATCAGTGATGGCGATCCTTTCAGAGATCGAGTGCCCAAACAGCAACCCAAAATCTAATTATTTATCGCAAAGTGCCAACAGGGCAATTTAACCTGAATAACAGGTGCTGGTACTCATTATGGGCGGGGTCACCACCCCTATGATAGCCACACCCCTTACACCAGCCATGGCGCATATAAACAGACATCATTGAAAATATTATACATGATTTTTTTTCCATTATAAATCATTTCTGTAAGCTGTTACAGCTCCAGTATACCCAGTGCAAAATAAGACAGCAGATGTAAATTCTCAAATTGGACATATTCCAAACACTAAAATGAAAATAAAATGATTTTTTCTACCTTTGTTGTCTGGTGATTTTGTTTTTCTAGCCATATTGGTCCTAGTCTCTGATTCTGCTGCTCTCTATCTGTTCTCTTAACTACGTTTCCAGGGCTTCCTTTCCATTTATTTCTTTACTTTCCTCCTTTCTTCTTCATTTCTTGCCCTCCATCCATGTTCAGCCACTCTCCTCTCCCCCCTGCCCTCCCAGCACCAGGCAGGCCTCCCTCCCACCAAGCATCAGGCCTGCCTCCCTCCCTCTCACCCACCCAGCACCCAGCATTAGGTCTCCCTCCCTCCCACCCAGCACCAAGCATCAGGCCTCCCACCCAGCACCAGGCCTCCCTCTCTCACACCCAGCACCAGGCCTCCCCCTCCTCCAAAATTTAAAAGGCATACTTGGTTGGGGTTAAGGCGGCAGCGGCAGCGAAAAGTGTGTTTGCTCAGCGCGCCTTCGGCCTTTCCTTCTGTCTCTCACGCTCTGGTCCCGCCCTTGCGGAAACAGGAAATGAGGGCGGGATCAGAGCTTGAGAGACAGAAGGGAAGGCGCGCCGAGCAAACAACACACTTTTTGCTGCCGCTGCCGACGCCACCTTAACCCCGACCAGGTATGCCTTTTAAATTTTGGAGGAGGGGGGCCCTGGTGCTCGGAGGGGAGGGAGGGCGGGCGGGCAGCCAGCTTGGTGCTCGGTGGGAGGGAGGGCGGACGGACCAGTGACGGCGCATGGACAGACCAGCGACGGCACGCGTGCCATAGGTTCGCCATCACTGCCCTAGATCATATTTCATTCAGGGTAACTAATCACATAAAAGCTTAGATCAGTACTTCTCTAATTTATCTAATATAACCCCATTTTAACTGCTAAAAATTCACGTGAACTCATATAAAAACAATATAGCATGTCTCCTCCGTACTCCCCAATTTTCTTCTTCCTCTATTCTTCCAAATCAGGAAGTCAGCAGAGGTAAGCAACAATGGCAATAGTGAGCACAGATCCTGTAGATCCTTGTGCATTTACAGTCCCTGGTACTCTGCAGAGGTTTCCAGTTTAACAGAAGGTGTCCAAGATGAATATTCATTAGCCACATGCAGACTGCCACTAGTAGGCATAGGCCACAGTGGGAGAAGGAGTGGCCCTATTTCTGTGGCTCCATCCACTGATGATGTGACCCCACACACTGACTTAGATGCTCCTTGCTATGTAGGTACACCATTTTACAGCACCAGATTTTGCCATGTCAGGTAGTAATCTAAAGTAATGTAATGTAAAGACATGGGTGCTGAGTATTGGTAGGACCACGGTTGAGGGTCCTAATCGTATACAGAAAACCTACTAGTACAGAATCAAGTGAGATTTGTGCCGGCGATTTGTAGGACCACGTCGGAAGATTTCGTTGGATCCTCGCTGCCTGATGAAGATTTAAAAACAAGAACACCATCCAAAGAAGGACCTTGACAACACGGATTCTGATAAAACAGATATTGAGAACTATCATGTGTTTAATGAGCTGTCAATTTGTGGGTCCTGCCGATAGTAGCAGGAGTAAACCCATTTTTTTCATCTGAGAGCTGTCATTGCTAAATATTTGAACATAAAGCGTACAGTTTCATATCATATGTTGAGGCATAAGGTATCATCATATTTCTGTATGATACTTATTGCTGGTTGTTATATTTAGGTGTCAAGGGACCCACTTTGGGGAGTTGCATGTATTAGGAGTGAATGAGGTACGAATGTGATAGAATGTAGATATAAGAATTCTGTGCATTAGAATATATCAAAAGACAACATTAATAAACACTGTTAAAGTTATTTAGGGCGTGTTGCAGTTGTATTTATCATAGATGAATATTCATTGTGGATATCCTGAAAACCTGACTGCCTAGGGTGCCTCCAGGACCAGGATTGGGAGCCACTGGTTTTCTCAATGAACAAGCATTTTTATCCCTATGCCCTGAGAAAATAGTTTATCTTCTACAACAGGGCTACTCAATTCTGGACATTGAGGTCCACTGGCAGGCCAGGTTTTCAGGATATCCACAATGAACATGCATGAGAGAGATTTGCATGCACTGCCTCCTTGGTATGCAAACCTCTTTCATGCATATTCATTGTGGATATCCTGAAACTCTGGCCTGCCTGTGGACCTTGAAGACTGAAATTAAGTAGCCCTGATATACAACTAGAAGAAAAACTTATGATTGGATGTCTTGTACAACATTGGTGGTTAAAATCATGTGCTAATGTTTGAATGGTAAGGCTTGCACACTTGCTAAATGCTCACATACTTGTTCAGCATTTTCTTTGTTCGCTTTGTTCTCCTCGTCCTCCTCCTCCTCAGGCTCCAAGGGAACAGGAGTCAGGGAAGCCACAAAATGCCATAATATATCATGAAGGGAAGTTGTCTGAATGACATTGCACAGAAGCCAGTTGAAAGCCTTAAACAAGATACATATTTAATATAAGAGAAAAAGAGAAGGGGACAGAGAATTAAGCACATTCCAAAATCAAATTATTGGGTCTACATAAATCTCTCTGCCCAGCAATATATTAAAAAGGAGCATTATCCAGGTGAGTGCATATTACTCAAAAACAGTTTCCTAAAAGGTTGTAAGTATCAAGATAGATATCAGAATAAAGATTTTGTATAATAATGTGCATAAAAATAAGCAAACAAAAAACCCCATCTTTTTTCTTATGATACTAGCATTGCTAATTGATAAGTAATGGCTTGGGTTTTAAAGATGAGAAAATTATTTATTTCTTCCTCTTGTTTCCGAAGATTTCCCAAGTATACCAGCAGACCCACAAAACATCCGCAGAGACCCTAGCAATTGCCTCCATTCTTTTCTTCAAGCCCAATTACAATGCTCTTTCTGTATGAGACTGGCTCCCTTCCTCCAGCTCATGCTAGTTGATGGAGCTATCCCGACTATTTGCTCCATGCAACTTCTCAATCAAGTTGCACATGTGCATTTGTAGATCACTGGGAGCCTCCACCAAACTAGCCCAAGTGTATTATATAGAGTTTTTGCCAATTTTAAACAATAATGGTGAACATTTTCATATCATCAGCTTGCCTCTTTTTCACCTCAAATACTTTCTCTTGGCCTTCCCTATAGATTGTCATTATTAAAGAAAGTAATTTACTTAGAAAAAAAAAAGCAAAGGCAACCTCTCTTAATTGTGAAAGTCCTTTTACTAAATTTAGTCCTTAGCTGTTTGTACTGCATTTACAGGATATCTGTCTATCAGTGTGATATTTCCATTAAGGATACTATTAAGGATCAGAATGGCAACATCTTGGTTATTATGAAGATATGAATTTTTACAGATACCATGGTCTGCTGTATATATATATATATATATATATATATATAAAACACACACACGCATTATGTGGAACATACCACCAAATATGATAAAAAGCCAAAGCTAACAAGTTTATATCTTATCTGACCAGGGCTTTTAGTTCAATTGCTGCAACAGGTCGAGGGTGACAGCCCTGTAAGTATGTGAAAGATGTCTTGCAAATAAGATCTTTAGGACATATCAATCTATTAGATTTTAATTTATGACAATTCCTAATATACTGGACTTTTGAGCTAAATGAATCATGCAGACTATTTATATAACAGGATGCACCAAGTTTCTTTCACATGGCTAGCTGTTTTAGTACCATACCTCCATAGCAAAGACTCGACAAGCAGATTTACGTAAAGCTTGTTTCATTGCTATTTCAAGACCTTCAAGATCATGGTGCTGGATAACAAATGCCAGAACTGGCCACTGAAAGTTCCTTTCTCCTTTGGAGAGGGAGCTGTGAGCTGAGATCAGTCGAGAAAGCTCAGGTGATGGATGTCTAAGGAGGGAGGATCCGACTTCTGGGAGGACAAACAAGGAGCGTGGGAGGAGAGAGAGAGAGATGTTAGATGTATTTTTTTTATCAGTGTGAATCATTATGCACTTCCACATCTGATCCATTTTACTGTATAACTTGCACATCTCTGATTATGAGATATATCTTCTAACATAACTTTGCCATGGGAAAATTATTACAAAATTTAAAAGTATTTACTAACCTATGGTACCTGAGCACAGCATGTTGCAGTTATTTTTCCTACCTTCCTGTAGCTAGGGACACTGCATATTCCTGGCTGCAAGAATTCATAATATTGGGACTGGTTCCATACCTATCATCTCTTAAAGAAGCTGCCCTTCCCCCCAAACAAAAATAAAAAATAAAAATGACACTCCCTAGTGTCAAGTCCCAACAGAAAATTTAAAATCCAAGGTAGGCCAGTGATCTCCCTCCCCACCTCATACCAGTCTTTCTCCCTTTGACAAGGTGCAGGTTGGGAGGACTGGCCCATCAGGGATTTTTAATTTTCTCTTGGGGTGGGAAGGTTTGTTTTTTAATTTAGGCAGGCTCCTTTAATAATCTCCCTAGGAGTATCAGCTTCTGCATTAGGGAACCAATGCTCCTGGGAGAAGTTAACTACATTTCTGAAAAAGGGGTAGTTAACTTTTGGCCTAGAATGCAAAGTGAAAGGGTTAACAAATACTTTTATACACTTATGAGCTACTTTCCATGTCATATACCTTATTATTTTAACATGCACTACACCTGATTTGTTTTATATTAAAACCCTAATTTAATGTGTTTCAATGCTGATCAACACTATAGTTGCTTTGACCTCTATGACATTTTACAGCTGTTCTCACTCTCCACTGCATTTCTCCCAACCCAGATAAAAGTTACAATTCAAATGTTGCTTTAATTCACACAAGACTTTCACATGCCCAGCAGCCATACAAAGTTGTAAGAAAAACGGCACACAAACTTTCATTTTAAAGACTGTAAACAAAAGCACAAAACCAGCCATACTGCACAGGGTCTTCAAATTATAACCTTATAGGTTTCTCAGCTTTATTTTTTCCCTTATGATGGTCTTCTTCCAAGGTTTCATTTTCTTTCTTTTGCTTTCTATTTTACAATTTCATGTATTTTAATTTGATTACATGTGTTATCAAATTGCTCAAGAAGAGGTACAATATAAAATCCAAATGAACAGAACTAATAGTAGACTGGAGGAGTAGCCTAGTGGTTTAGAGCACCAGTCTTGACATCTAAAGGTGACTGGTTCAAACCCCACTGCTGCTCCTTGTAATTTTGGGCAAGTTCATCTACAAAATTAGACTGTGAGTCCTCTAGGGACAGAGAAATACCCAGTGTACCTGAATGTAAGTCACCTTGAGCTACTATTGAAAAAGGTGTGAGCTAAATCTACATTTAAAAAAAATACAATTTAAATCAGCCTAGAATCCTTCCAGCCTCATCCACCCATTACCATAAGAACAAAAACAGATATAGTAAGCAAGACAGTAAACATGCAGCATGAAAAAGAGAAAAAAAAAACCCTATCTTTTTCACTCTCTACCAAGTCCATCACAGGATGAGAGAACACAACAGAAAAGAGTGAAATACTGAATCACAGAATGATAAGAACATAAGAATAGCCATACTGGGTTAGACCAATGGTTCATCTAGCTCAGTACCCTGTTTCCAACAGTGGCTAAGCCAGGTCACAAGTACGAAGCAGAAACACAAATCGTGGCACCATTCCATGCTACCAATCCCAGGGCAAGCAGTGGCTTCTCCATGTCTATCTCAATAGCAGACTATGGACTCCAGGAACTTGTCTAAACCTTTTTAAAACCAAGATACGCTAAGTGCTGTTACCACATCCTCTGGTAATGAGGATGAATAAAAAAAGATATCAGAAAGGTAGCACAATTAATGCCTTTAAACTCAGAGTGCTCCAAAATTGAAGTCAAATCTTAACTGTTTACTGAAAGCTAGCCAGATCTAACAGCCTCTTCTATTTCTTGAACAATAGCGAGAACAATTGTGTAAGGGCAGGCAACAGAAGTTCTTAACATTTCAGGGGAACCTATCAGAAATCTTTTAAATATCACCCTTGGACTCAGGGAAGATGTTTGGAGAAAACCAAGCACCCTGACGTTCAGATGCCGAACATATTTTAAACAGCTCCAGTTTATGATCAATCGAGGTACTGTCTAGTGCAATGCTCGTCAACATTTTTGTGGCTGTGACCCGTAATAATGGCCAAACAAATCTGTGTGACCCCCTGGAGGTGCAGAATAATGATGAAATTATGGACAGCTCACCCAAGTTGTGCGCCCCCAAATGTGGATTTTGTGAACCCATTTGGGATTCCGACCCACAGTTTGGGAAGCTCTGGTCTAGTGCTATTACAGATATGCTCACTGTTTATAGGGCCTCGGTTTTCCCAACGTGTTCCAAATGATCTATTAAGCCAGCTTAAAACCTTTCTGACGGAAGCTTCTATACTATCAGGTTTGGTAACAGTTTTTGCCAAAGTCACTACAGTTTCCCAAATGACCCCAGAGTTATCACACTGGGAAGAGAGCAGATGAATATGGCTCTGTAGAGGATCCCAATACAAAATCTGGTTCAGACAAGCATATGCCATCTGCTGAGCTACCTCCACTTACTGCTGCAGCCCTCATAATCAAGGCTATCAGTCTATTCAGCTACTGGACCAGGAGTACCTCTCCTCTTGTAGTAGCATCACGCACTCAAGATAAGAATATTCTAATGCCTTTGTCTCACTCCATGGAGTATATAGACCACGTCTTAAACACTGTGTGCAAATCTGGTCACCAATCTCTAAAAAAGACATAGAGGACCAGGGGACATGCAATGAAGCTACTAAGCAGTAAATTTAAAACAAATCAAAGAAAAAATTTCTTCACTCAATATGAAATTAAATTCTATAATTCACTGCCAGAGAATGTGGTAAAAGCAGTTAGCTTAGCATGGTTTAAAAAAGGTTTGGACAAGTTCCTAAATCAAAAGTCCAAGCACTATTATTAAGATGGACTTGGGAAAATCCACTGCTTATTCCCGATGTAAGTAGCATAATATCTGTTTTACTCTTTTGGGATCATGCCAGGTGCTTTACCTGGATTGGCAACTACTGGAAACATGATACAGGACCTTTCGTCAGTCCCAGTAAATGCTTATGTACTTAAGCTGCTCTGACTATGCATCCTGGAATTCCACTGGATTCTACCTCCATGCTGTTCATTGTTCCTGTGACAATTGTCCCACCCTCAGAATCAGAAGGCTCACGGAACTTAGGGCCAACAGGTATTACCTCATCAAGCTAAGGTAGAGTTCCCTGCTCTGTGCCGACAGCAAGGTAATATCCTGAGTTTTTAAGCTCCTTCACTGCCTCTATCTACTGCAGATGATAGACTTACAAATATGGGGAGGTCAACTTTATTTTAACCAACTTAAAGGGAAAAAAAAAAAGCAAAATGGGAGACAAAGTGTCTTAAGCAGTCAGCAACATGTTGGTTTCTTCGATCTTTCCTTTTTAAATTCTGCTTAAAATCTATACTATTTCTTATATTCTGCAAATTTCTTCATAGATTCAATGCAAATTACAAACTAAAAGCCCTTAAATCAGGAAAAGTGCAATTAAAAATATAACATTAATACCAAGTAAAATACAATTCATTTACATCTTCAAACAGATAAGTTTTTAGGGCCTTTTGAAATAAGTAATAAGAGCCTATTTGTCTTAACTGGAGCGGAAACCTATTATAAACTTTAGCCCCCTGGTAGGCAAAAGTAAATTCTAACAATTGACTGTGACAGACATTCTGAAAGACGGAAAGTTCAATTTAACATGCTGCGTATTCTGAACAGAGATGAATGACGTTGGAATAGTCAAACAATGTACCAATCTATAAGAGTTAATACCATATATAGACTTATAAACCATGCAAGCAATCTTAAATTGTATCCGCAGCTTAACTGGGAGCCAGTGCAATTTAACCAACAGAGTAGCTCTTTCAAATTTCCTCAACCAGAAAATAAGCCTCGCTGCAGTATTTTGCAACTTATTATATAATTAATTAACCCACTATAAAGAGAATTATAATAATCCAACTATGCACATAATAATGGGTGTCCACACCACTCTTCCAACAAGGTCACATTTCCCTTCTTGTTAATGAAGATGCAGGTGGTACCAGCACAGGTGGTACCAGCACAGGTTTCCGATCTACTGCAGCACAAGAAATAGTGACGGTCTAGTTTATTCAGTTTCTTCTCCTCTCATTGTGCATCTTCAACAAGTTCTTTGATACGTATACAAAGATTGATAAAAAAACATCAGAGGCAGTTTTGAACATAAGTTTTATATATCTAAACCTATATATCTACACATATCTATATCTATCTATCTATACACACACACACACACACACACAGTCAGGGCCGGTCTTAGGCAGAAGCGACCGAGGCGGCCGCATAGGGCCCCGCGCCTCAAGTCTGCCTCGCCTCTCCGACCACCGCCATTGCTCGCCTGCCCTCCATGCCCAGCGACGCGACTCTGCAGTGTTCCCCTGCTCCACCTCCCTCCAGCCGTCTGAGCCCCTCCCCCGTCTGAGTCCCCCTTGCCCGACCCGCCAAACGACCCTCTTCTACCACCCGACCTGCTGGCACCTCACCTGACCCAGCATTTTAAAACAATCTACAAGCGGCGGTGCCTCGCGTCTGTAAAAGAAGAAAAATCGCTTCATCCATTGGCCGGCCTTCCCTCCTGTCCCGCCCTCTGATGTAACTTCCGCAAGGGCGGGACAGGAGGGAAGGCCGGCCAACGGACGAAGTGATTTTTCTTCTTTTTACAGACGCGAGGCACCGCCGCTTGTAGATTGTTTTAAAATGCTGGGTCAGGTGAGGTGCCAGCAGGTCGGGTGGTAGAAGTGGGTCGTTTGGCGGGGAGGGGGGCTCAGGTGGCTGGAGGGAAGGGGAGCAGGGGAACGAGGAGAGTCGCGTCGTTGGACATGGGGGGAGGGCAGGGGGCACAGGAGGGTCGCTGGACATGGGGGGATAGCAGGGGAGAGGTTTTCTGGACATAAGTTGAGGGCAGGGTGCACGAGGGTTGCTGGACATGGGTGGATGGCAGGGGAGGGGGTTTCTGGACATAGGTGGATGGCAGGGGAGGGCAGGGGGCACAGGAGGGTCGCTGGACATGGGTGGATGGCAGGGGAGGGGGTTTCTGGACATAGGTGGATGGCAAGGGAGGGCAGGGGGCACAGGAGGGTCACTGGACATGGGTGGATGGCAGGGGATGGGGTTTCTGGACATAGGTTGAGGGCAGGGGGCATAGGAGGGTCGCTGGACATGGGTGGATGGTAGGGGAGGGGGTTTCTGGACATAGGTTGAGGGCAGGGGCACAGGAGGGTCGCTGGACATGGGTGGATGGCAGGGGAGGGGGCTTCTGGACATAGGTGGATGGCAGGGGAGGGCAGGGGGCACAGGAGGGTCGCTGGACATGGGTGGATGGCAGGGGAGGGGGTTTCTGGACATAGGTGGATGGCAGGGGAGGGCAGGGGGCACAGGAGGGTCGATGGACATGGGTGGATGGCAGGGGAGAGGGTTTCTGGACTAGGTGGAGGGCAGGGACACAGGAGGGTCGCTGGACATGGGTGGATGGCAGGGGAGGGGGGTTTCTGGACATAGGTGGATGGCAGGGGAGGGGGGGGGGGTTTCTGGACATGGGTGGATGGCATGGGAAGGGGGTTTCTGGACATAGGTGGATGGCAGGGGAGGGCAGAGGGGACAGGGGGGGTTGCTGGACATAGATGGATGGCAGAGGGGACAGGAGGGTCGCTGGACATGGGTGGATGGAGGAGAGAAGAAATGCTGGACATGGATGGAGGCGAGGGAAGAGTGAGGAAGGAGATGAGGTGAGAAAAAGTGCACATGGATATAGAAAATAGGCAGAAGCTGGATCCACTGGACAGTCAAGTCTGTGGAGGACCCAGCTTTTACTTACGGATGTAGGGCAAGAAATGAAGAAGAAAGGCAGAAAGTAAAGAAATAAATGGAAAGGAAGCCCTGGAAACGGAGTTAAGAGGACAGATAGCAGCACAATCGGTACTGAGCCAGCATGATCAGAAAAGCAAAGTCACCAGACAACAAAGGTAGAAAAAACTATTTTATTCAGGATTTATTAATTGGAATATGTCAGTTTTTGGAAATGTGCATCTGTGATATTTTTCATTTACGTTTCAATTTTTGTAGTATTGCTGCATGCTGACTTCTTGAGGTAACTTTCCAGTTCAGTATTTTGCCTTCATGTGTTTTTCAGGTGTGATCAAGGAAGGTGCAGTATTCTGCAAGCGTATAGTTTGAATCCCTTTTTGTTTGTTTTTTTTTCACTAGGTTGTGCACTGGTGTTTTAGAGCCAGGTGTAATTACAGTTGCCTTTCCACGCCACGCATAAGGTTGTAGCTCGTTCTGTCCTTGGAATTAGTGCTGTTTATGGTTTGTTAAGGTTATGAGTGTGTTTTTGCACAAGTTTGTGTATAGTGTTTTGCAGTGGAGAGATTGTGTGTTCGCCTTACTAAGGTGGCACCAAACATCAGAAAGGGTGTAGAGCCTAAATCATGACACACTACCTCTAAAAGGGTGTTTTGTGGCTCTACATGAGAATTGTGATATTATGATCCCTTGCTAGCTTCATATTGTTGACAGTCTGCATTTTCCGTATGGCTGGTATATTGGTGTATAAGGTATTAATTGTGACAATTTGTTTTTACTTATTTTTTTCTGTGTGTTGTCAGACAATTATGGATGACAGACAGAGTCGGAGTCTTCTTGAGTCAGAGAGCTGTGGTATATATTTTAAAACAATTTTAATACCTTGGTGGTCTATATGTTTTTATATTGTACATATTTCACACATCACTTTATTTTATTGTATATATGGGTTACAGAGTAATAAGGGAATTTGAAAGTACTGAATCTTTTCTTAATATTTTTCCTTTATTCTCCTTTGTTATGAGAATTGGAACTACTAATTGTTGTGGATTTGAACTGAATAATTTCTGGGGAGGGGAGGTTTCATGATAGCATTGTGCTTATTATTTCAATCAGTTTTTTGTACAAGTTTAGCTTCATTTGTCTTTATTTGAAATTTCATAAATAAATGTTCTAAAAATGGAATAATCATATCAATGGGGTGGAGCTAGGGTAGGGGTCGGTGCTACGGTGGGGGCGGGACTACGGTGGGGCGGGGCTAGGATGGGACCCCACCAAATTGGTCTGCATAGGGCCCCGCACTTGCTAAGACCAGCCCTGCACACGGTTTTCCTATTTTTCACAAACTCTTGCTGTCTGTTCTAGTCATATTTTCTCAGCAGGAGCATAATGCCAGATGCAGAGTTTACCGCAGTGTACAATGATCTTTACAGGAAAATATGGTAGTGCTGATATTAAATACACTTAATTAACCAATACCTAACACACATCTCAAGTTTACTTTCCATGCTCATGTCTTAGGAGATAATAAAAACTACAGGTGACAAACTTCATAATTCCTAACTTTCTAAAACCAAGAAAAGAGTCCCCACTAAAGTAGGAGTTTTTTTTTCTCTACCTGCATCTCCACTGTTGACTCTTCGCCTAGGGATGGCCTTGACTCGTGCTGGTAAAATGGAGTGCTGCTTATCATATTCTGATGCAACAACTGAGTATGACCTTTGGAAGACTGTACGCTTAGCTGAATCGCTGTCAGTTATGGGACTTGTCTCTAAACTACAGAGAAAAGAAAATATAGTCACGCTTGACACAAAAGGAATTTTGAGTTTAAAATGAATTTTCTTGAGAGAGAATATATTAACAAAAAGGGAGACTAATAACCATGTATGTCTTCAAATATATCAAAAATACATTCATTATTTTTGATGATTTGATGTTTTGCTGCTTACTCAATTACAAATGTTGGATTCTGATGCTATAGTGCTCATTTTCAAAGCACATAGACTTACAAAGTTATATAGTAACCTATGTAACTTTGTAAGTCTATGTGCTTTGAAAGTGTGCCTCTATATGTACAAGATTGTATTGTACCAAATATATTAGTTGGGAAAGTGTTTAAAATCCCATACAAGTAACAGTTTTAAGAATGTTGCTATTGCAAAAGAACATTGGAATCACCACAGCAGGTTGGAATACTGGAAAGTATGTACAATATTCCTTAAAACATATCTGTTAAAGTACTTTAACTTACATGCTAGGGTGTATTTGCAGAACTTTGATACATTATTTGGATTTAGGACTGAACTTTTTATATAGTGAATACACATGGTAGTATTTTCAAAAGTGTCCCTGTAAGATGTCATACATTTATTTTTATGCCTATTTTTATGAAGGCATGATAGGTGCCCATGTGCCTTTATAAAATAGACTCCTTTAATGATTGTCAATACCACATAAATTTATACTTTCTCCAGAGATGGTGAAAATGCATGCATGTACTGTGCATGAGAATGCCTATTTTACAAAATACATACATACATCATAATTCTACCCAAATTATACTCCTAGGAAAGTAGGTGCAATCTTATAGAGTGTATACTTTTTTGACATATTTATATCTCCATGCAGTGTTTAAGAGTCACCTTCAGTGTGTAGAGCAACCTTTACTTGAGGAAAAAGTTTTATACAATTATACTCATGATTTACAAGCCAAGCACGGGCATCAGTGTTTTGTTAATTATGTCATCATCATTTTTTTCAAGACACATTAGATGAAAGGTGCTTATCCTTACTGCTATTACAGATAAATGAATTTAAACATGATATTTACTACTGTTTGCTATAAGATTACTGTGACAGAACAGTTTGTTTTAACCCACTAGTGCCCAATGTTCCCATAATAAGCCATATGGGAACAAATTGATTTGTTCCCATATGGGAACTCGGGCACTAATGGGTTAAACCTGTAAAATTGCCTTTATTAAACCTTGAAGTGGACTTTTCTAGTTTGGGCGGCAGGTGGTGCATGTTTATGTTAAAGCTGTTAAACTGAATGCCCTCTTTTAGTTTCACTCAGTGAAAAAGTGAATCTATAGTACTATCAGCAGTATACTTTTAAAAAACTGTTGATTGGGCTCTGATTGGCCTGGAGTTTGAAATTACCCAGCAGTTGCTGGCTGTTGCTCCAGTTTCAGCCCAGGAGGAGAGAGAGACAGATCTCTTTGCTGAGGCTCGGTGAACAGTTTGTCAGGTTCAGAGTCCACGGGGCCGGGCTCTGGAGCAAACGTGAGCCGTTGGGCTGCTGACGAGGAGCAACAGCAGCAGGCAAAACCCACCAACCAACGCTAGGCAAGCACACCGGCACCGGCAGGGACTGCAGGCACCGCCCAGCGAGCCGGAACACACGGACTGGAACCCCCGGACTGGAGGACATAGGACTGGAACACTGGGCTGGAATCCCCCGGACTGGGGGACATAGGACTGGAACACTGGACTGGAACACCCTGAACTGGTCCGTACAGCTTCACCTGCACTTAGCCACTGCCCCCCAAGGGTTGAGCCCCTGGGTTTGAGTGGCCGGCAGGACTTACTGGATGACACAGGGACCAAGACTAGAACAAGCTGGAAACAGCAGTACTCCTAAATCCTAAACTGACATAAGTGCTCCCAAGCCCTAACCAACAGAGGAACTCCAAACAGAAACCAACAAAAGTGTTCCTAACAATAAACCAACAAAAGGAATTCCTAAGCCCTATACTACAGAAGTGCTACCAACAGCACCACTAGGAAAAGCAGGGGAGCCACAGGGAAAGAGCAGGGAACCTAAACACATAAACTAGCACAGGTGCTCCTAAGCACCAAGCACAACAGCTCTACAACCCTAAACTATGGTGCTCCTAAGCACCAAACTACCAGCAGAGCTCCTGGCACTAAAAGGGAAGACAGGGGAGCCAAAAGGGAAAAAACAGGGAAGCTAAACACAGAAGACAGCAGTGCTTCCAAAGCACCAAACCCAGAAGTGCTTCTAAAGCACCAAACCCAGAAGAGCTTCCAAAGCCCCAAATACATAAGTGCTTCTAAAGCACCAAAAGGGAAAGCAGGGGAGCTACAAGGGAAAAGCAGGGAAGCTAACACAGAACAAAAGTGCACACTGCACTACCACTAACCTGGACCTAAAGCAAACGACTAAGCAACGTTGCAAAGGCCCTGAAGGGAGGAACACCACTTCCTTATCAAGGCCCTGCCTGATGATGTCACCACTATCAGACACAGGCAGACAGCATACTGAAACAGAGCTAGAGCTAACTCAGGCTTAACCCCCACAGCTGCAGTATAGCAGAGCAATTAGAGCCACGCTGGAAGCAACCAGCACACAGAGGCAGCTAGCTCAGGTAACACACACAGCTGCAGTATAGTAAAGCAATTAGACTCATGCTGGGAGCAGCCAGCCCACAGACACAGAGCCAGCTCTAGCAACACAGAAAGAAGAAACAGAAGCCAGCACGGAAGCTGACCACCAGAATAAGGTAAGTCTGGGAGAGGTCACGGCCACAATCGTAACACAGTTATATGTCCTAATCTTCCCTGGTACTGTTTAGACAGTATACAAATGTTTAGTTAGTGTTATAATTGATCCATATTTTAGCTACCTGTTATTGTGTGTGACAATAAACCTGTTTAGTTTGTTGACTCTGCCTGTTTGGACTGATAAAGAATCCTGGTGGTTTGTGTGTTGGGTCTGTGAGTGCTTCCTGGGAACTGTGAGACCGCTGGGACTGTGGCCCCAGTAATCTAGAAATCACTGGGGATAATTGGAGAGCGGGAGACTTGGCCAGAGGTGGTTGTGACCCTGTCAGTGGGAGGAGGGTGCCAGTGTACAGAACAAGCAGCAGGTGCAGGCGGACCTGAGCTGTGCTGGGGATAGACCCTCTGTCACGGGGTAATCCCAGGTGGGTGGCTAGGCGTTTCGTGACAATTACCTTATTGGATTTCATTTACTGGACATAGTATTCTTCCCACTGATCAAAAAGGGCATGGAAGAAAATGCCGAAAGGAACCTCCAGGCCCTCTGACTACCTGCCTTGAACACTTCTCTCTGGTTGCCAATTCTTCTGCTATGCGGTTGGCAATTGACAATGGATGGAGCATGAGTATGGAGGACAGTGAGCAAGAAGGAATGAGGCAGGGAGTGGGAAAAAGGAACAGCACACAGTTGGAGGAATGATTGTGATTCAAGAACGTGGGACATCCTGTAATGCCGCTCCACCCACACACCTTTACCTACAAGCTCAGTCAATACTTCAGTTCTCTCTTCATATACAGGTACCCATCCAAGATACAAACACATGCAGGCCATAAAACACCAAAAAACAGCTATTTGAAGTTGCAGTGCAATTCATGACATTTTGGTGGAGATGATTGTTTGAAATATTTATGATTTTTTTCTTGCCTTTTATCTTATTTTGATGGTTTTATCATTTCATATTGACTGTCTTGTTTATATCAAATGGGATAAAATATCAAAATAAGCTCCGCAACTCTCAGTTCGTAACATACTCTCCAAATTCCCAGCAAAATGAAGCTAGGCCATTTCTCTTTACAACTTGCCATACAAAAGTACATAATTATTATAATTGGGGTATCATCTCAGGATTAACATGTTCCATAGCTAGACACTTTGTGAAGGAACATAAAACTCTGCAAAAAAGACTATTGGAACCTATACCACATACACCATACCAAAACAGCACGAATTCCGGGGACTCGTAACATAGTAGATGACGGCAGAAAAAGACCTGCACAGTCCATCCAATCTGCCCAACAAGATAAACTCATATGTGAAACAAATGAGATTGCTAACAGAATCCTTCAACCTGGTCAAACATGCCAGACACAGAGAGACCCTCATTTAATATTAAATAAGACCAACAAATCAGAAACAAACATGCAGACAAAAACTGAAACAGAAACCCCCAAAAGCTAAACTCTATGAGCATGCAATACTGAAAAAAAGAACAGAAATGCATTTCTTCCTGTACTGTAAAAAATACAAAAAGAGAAGAGGTGCACATTTCCCAAAACTGACTCAATTCAATCCTTAAAAACTGAAAACAAACTCACTTTTATACCTTTGCTGTCTAGGCATTTTATTTTTTCTACGTGGGTTAGTCCCAGTCTCTCTTCCACTTTTCGTGTGTTGATCTTTTAAGCTGTTTTTCCAGGTTTGCCTTTCCATTTCTTCTCTCTTATCTTCTTTCCCCTCTCTACATTTCACTGGCAATGATCTTTTCCTTTTCATTTTCTCTGCCTCTATATCCACTTCGTATCCAATTTTATCCCTCATTCTTCCTCTCCTTCTAGTCCTTAGTTGCTCTCTTCACCTCCCATCTCCCACTCATTCCAGCAATCCCATTGCCCCGTGTCTCTCCAACCCATCTCCTATATGCCTTTATCTTTCATCCACGCCCTAGTGCTTAGTTTCCATTCTTTATAATCGCCCTCTTACCCTCATCAACCCAAGTTTCATCCCTCTTTCTCCTTCCTCCCCTTGCTTCCACAGGTCAATCTTCATCATCTTACTGCCCTTCTTTGACCATCCTTTTAGTCCCACTTCCACCCTCACTCACTCCCTTCAGAGACCCATCCTTTCCATCTCTCATTTCCCTCTGCAGCACCCCATCCCTTTTCACTGCTTCTCATCTCCTATCCAGTCCTCCAGGTTTTTCACACCAAGTTTCAACCTCTGCCCAGACTTCATCAACTTACTCTTACCCCTATCTCACCACCTCACTTATACTGCCAATTCATCTAACACTCATACGATTTGGTTCGATTCACAGATTATAATCTGATTTTACCTGTGTCCTTCTCTTAATAGCTCCCTTATAATCTGCTGATTTTTCCTCCATCTAGCCTACAAAAAATAAAACAACTAAAAATAATACTCCCTTTCTTTTCACTTGCAGAAGTTCTGACTCTAAATAGCAATATCAAGAGACAAGAATCTTCAATACACACAAATTGGTCAATCCTACTCATTTATATCCCTTAACACAGTTCACCTTTTCACACTTGTGAATCACATCAACATGACCTTCATTCAATGCAATACATGTTGTGCTTTGTCTCCAGATAGCTATGAAAGATGAGATCAACAACTTCAAGAAGGAACTGGCTACAATTAAGGAACCATCCAGATTACCCAATTTCCGGTCAATTTGCCACCAGCACTGCCACAGAGAAACAGATGGGCTACAATAGGCTCAGGTAGATTACGACATGTGACACAGAAAAATTCACCCTCCCTTGCTCCTGTATAATTCCTTTGCTGCATTGGATCATTATAATGCTGAGAACCAGAGGCAAGGAATGTTGCACAATCCAGGAAAACAACCCTAAAACAATGACATATCGGTGCAAAGCAGAAAATTCTTACTGCTAGGAGACTCCATTATCAAAGTGTTATGATTGTGGCCGTGACCTCTCCCAGACTTACCTTATTCTGGTGGTCAGCTTCTGTGCTGGCTTCTGTTTCTTCTTTCTGTGTTGCTAGAGCTGGCTCTGTGTCTGTGGGCTGGCTGCTCCCAGCATGAGTCTAATTGCTTTACTATACTGCAGCTGTGTGTGTTACCTGAGCTAGCTGCTCTGTGTGCTGGTTGCTTCCAGTGTGGCTCTAATTGCTCTGCTATACTGCAGCTGTGGGGGTTAAGCCTGAGTTATCTCTAGCTCTGTTTCAGTATGCTGCCTGCCTGTGTCTGGTAGTGGTGACATCATCAGGCAGGGCCTTGATAAGGAAGTGGTGTTCTTCCCTTCAGGGCCTTTGCAATGTTTGCATTTGCGCTTGCTATAGGCCAGGTCAGTGTTAGTGCAGTGTGCACTTTTGATTCTTGTGTTTATCTTTCCTGCTTTTCCCTTGTAGCTCCCCTGCTTTCCCTTTTGGTGCTTTAGAAGCACTTCTGTGTTTGGTGCTTTAGAAGCACTTCTATGTTTGGGGCTTTGGAAGCTCTTCTGTGTTTGGTGCTTTAGAAGCACTTCTGGGTTTGGTGCTTTAGAAGCACTTCTGGGTTTGGTAGCACTTCTGATTTCTGTGTTTAGCTTCCCTGTTTTTTCCCTTTTGGCTCCCCTGTCTTCCCTTTTAGTGCTAGGAGCTCTGCTGGTAGTTTGGTGCTCAGGAGCACCGTAGTTAGTTAGGTTGTAGAGCACTGCTGAAGTTTGGTGCTTAGGCAGCACCTTTGTTAGCTTGCGTGTTTAGGTTCCCTGCTCTTTTCCTGTGGCTCCCCTGCTTACCCTAGTAGTGCTTAGGAGCACTACTGTTAGTATAGGGCTTTGGAAGTCCTTCAGTTTGTGTAGTGCTTAGTAGCACTGCTGTAGTTTAGTCCTTAGGTCTGTTAGTTTCTGTTAGGAACACTTAGTTTAGGATTTAGGAGCACTTCTGTTGCAAGCTTGTTCAAGTATCCTGGTCCCTGTGTTATCCGGTAAGTCCTGCCGGCCACTCGAACCCAAGGGCTCAACCTATGGGGGGCAGTGGCTAAGTGCAGGTGAAGCTGTACGGACCAGTCCAGGGTGCTCCAGTCCAGTGTGTTCCAGTCCGATGTGTTCCGGTCCGGTGTCCTCCAGTCCAGTGTTTTCCAGTCTGGGCGATTCCAGTCCAGTGTTCCAGTCCTGTGTCCTCCAGTCCGGGGATTCCAGTCCGTGTGTTCCAGCTCGCTGGGCGGTGCCTGTAGTCCCTGCAGGTGCCGGTGTGCTTGCCCAGCGTTGGTTGGTGGGTTTTGCCTGCTGCTGTCGCGCCTTGTCAGCAGCCCAAGGGCTCACGTTTGCTCCAGAGCCCGGCCCCGCGGGCTCTGAACCTCAGAACCTGACACAGAGGCATTAACTTAGGAACACAGTTCAAGGGTCGCAACCTAGTGAAATGCCGTTCAGGATCCTCAGCTACCAGAAGTACCAACCAGATACTGAACGTGATTGAGAAGAGAGCAAGGATTCTAATATTGATATTGTAATCCACCAGGGGACAAATGACCTGGCCAACAATAGGAAGTTTAGAGCACAGAGAATGTTCCAGAAGCTTGGGACGGGACCGAGGTCTTTGGTTCGAACTGCAGCTTTTTCTGAAGTAACTCCTACACGTGGGAAGGGAGAGGAAAAAGACTATGTAAACAGAGTAACTCAATAAGTGACTTGAATCTTGGTTTAAAGAATAAGGTTTTAGATACATAGTAGGATGGGGTAATACATGGAAAAATAACGCACTGTAATGATGGACTAAATCTTTAAAAAGTTTCCAGAGGGGATCTGGGAAATTATAGACCAGTGAGCCTGAAGTCGGTGACGGGCAAAATGGTACAGACTATTATAAAGAACAAAATTACAGAGCATATTCAAAAGCATGGATTAATGCGACAAAGACAACATGGATTTAGTGAAGGAAATCTTGCCTCACCAATCTATTACATTTCTTTGAAGGGGTGAACATGTGGATAAAAGTGAGCCGGTTGATATTGTGTATCTGAATTTTGAAAAGGCATTTGACAAAGTACCTCATGAAAGACTCCAGAGGAAATTGGAGAGTCATGGGATAGGACGTAGTGTCCTACTGTGGATTAAAAACTGGTTAAAGGATCGAAAACAGAGAGTAGAGTTAAATGATCAGTATTCTCAATGGAGAAGAGTAGATAGTGGGGTTCCTCAGGGGTCTATGCTGGGACCACTGCTTTTTAATATATTTAAAAATGATGTAGAGATAGGAGTAACTAGTGAGGTAATTAAATTTGCTGACGACACAAAGTTATTCAAAGTTGTTAAATTGCGAGAGGATTGTGAAAAATTACAAGAGGACCTTACGAGACTGGGCGTCTAAATGGCAGATGACGTTTAATGTGAGCAAGTGCAATGTGATGCATGTGGGAAAGAGGAACCCGAACTATAGCTATGTAATGCAAGGTTCCACATTAGGAGTCACCAACCAAGAATTGGATCTTGGCGTCGTCGTTGATGATACATTGAAATCCTCTGCTCAGTGTGTTGTGGCAGCTAAGAAAGCAAACAGAATGTTAGGTATTAGTAGGAAAGGAATGGAAAACAAAAATGAGGATGTTATAATGCCTTTGTATCGCTCCATGATGCGACTGCACCGCAAATACTGTGTTCAATTCTGGTCACCGCATCTCAAAAAAGGTATAGTGGAATTAGAAAAGGTACAGAGAAGGGCCACAAAAATGATAAAGGGGATGGGACAACATCTCTAAGAGGAAAGGCTGAAGCGTCTAGGGCTCTTCAGCTTGGAGAAGGGACAACTGAGGGGAGATAATATGATAGAGGTCTATAAAATGATGAGTGGAGTGGAACGGGTAGATGTGAATCGTTTGTTTACTCTTTCCACAAATACTAGGAGTAGGGGGCATGCGATGAAGCTACAAAGTAGTAAATCTAATACAAATCTGAGAAACTTTTTCTTCATTCAACGTGTAATTAAACTCTGGAATTCGTTGCCAGAGATTCTGGTAAAAGCAGTTAGCTTAGCGGGGTTTAAAAAGGGTCTGAACTGCTTCCTAAAGGAAAAGTCCCTAGATCATTATTAAATTGACTTGGGGAAAATCCACTCCTTAATTTCTGGGATAAGCAGCATAAAATATATTGAGCTTTTTTGAGATCTTGCCAGGTATTTGTGACCTGGATTGGCCACTGTTGGAAACAGGATGCTCGGCTTCATGAACCTTTGGTCTGTCCCAGTGTGGCAATACTTCTGTACTTATGACAGGAAAATGGATCACTGGGGACAAATTTAGACAGCTTGTTACTAGACATTTAAACTAAAGGGTGGGGGTGGCAAAAGATAACAAGGGAACTCAGAAAGTCACCCCCAGAAAAAAACATGATGAAAGAGGGAAAGGTCATGTAAATATAGAAAACCATCCAAACTCACTTAGCACATGGAACGCAATGAGCACAAATGCTCGTAGCCTACTGTTCAAGGTTTGAAATCAATGTTTAAGGAAAACTTGGATATTGTTGCTATTACAGAGACATGGTTCAATGATTCCCATGAATGGACTGTGCCATACACCTTTTTAGGAAGGATAGAGAGAGCCGAAGTGGTGGGGGAGTAGACAGTATCAAAGCGGCTGAAATGCAGGGAAACTGGGAAAAGAAAGAAGCTATATGGATCACCCTGGAAAGAGAAGACGGTGTTATCTACAGACCTTCGGAAGAAATGGAGAAGCTGGACAAGGATCTGATACAAGATATTCAAAAGCTTGGTATGAAAGGGGAGGTGCTATTGTTAGGACATTTCAACTTGCCTTATATGGATTGGAACAACTCATCAGCAGAATCAGAAAGAAGTAGAGAGATCTTGGATGCCTGTCAAAGTACCTTGTTCAGACAAATGGTGACGGAGCCCACGAGGAAAGGGTCAACGCTGGATCTAGTGCTCACAAATGGAGGAATGCCAAGCCAAATGCAAAGCGGAGATAAGGAGGGCAAAAAAGGACTTTGAGAAGAAATTAGCGTTGGAAGCAAAAATACATAGTAAAAATTTTTTTAGATACATTAAAAGCAGGAAACCGGCCAAAGAGTCGGTTGGGCCGCTGGACGAAAATGGTGTTAAAGGGGCGATCAAGGAGGACAAAGCCGTAGCGGAGAAATTAAATGAATTCTTTGCTTCGGTCTTCACCGAGGAGGATTTGGGGGGGACACCGGTGCCGGAAAGAATATTTGAAGCGGGGGAGTCGGAGAAACTAAACAAATTCTCTGTAACCTTGGAGGATGTAATGGGTCAGTTCAGCAAGCTGAAGAGTAGTAAATCACCGGGACCTGATGGTATTCATCCCAGAGTATTAATAGAACTAAAAAATGAACTAGCGGAGCTACTGTTAGAAATATGCAATCTGTCCCTAAAATTGAGTGTAGTACCGGAAGACTGGAGGGTAGCCAATGTTACTCCGATTTTTAAGAAGGGTTCCAGAGGAGATCCGGGAAATTATAGACCGGTGAGTCTGACGTCGGTGCCGGGCAAGATGGTGGAGGCTATTATTAAGAATAAAATTGCAGAGCATATACAAAAACATGGACTGATGAGACAAAGTCAGCACGGATTTAGTGAAGGGAAGTCTTGCCTCACCAATCTAATGCATTTTTTTGAGGGGGTAAGCAAACATGTGGACAATGGGGAGCCGGTTGATATTGTATATCTGCATTTTCAGAAGGCGTTTGACAAAGTGCCGCACGAAAGACTCCTGAAGAAATTGCAGAGTCATGGAATCGGAGGTAGGGTATTATTATGGATTAAGAACTGGTTGAAAGATAGGAAGCAGAGAGTAGGATTGCGTGGCCAGTATTCTCAGTGGAGGAGGGTAGTTAGTGGGGTCCCGCAGGGGTCTGTGCTGGGTCCGTTGCTTTTTAATGTATTTATAAATGACCTAGAGATGGGAATAACTAGTGAGGTAATTAAATTCGCCGATGACACAAAATTATTCAGGGTCGTCAAGTCGCAGGAGGAATGTGAACGATTACAGGAGGACCTTGCGAGACTGGGAGATTGGGCGTGCAAGTGGCAGATGAAGTTCAATGTTGACAAGTGCAAAGTGATGCATGTGGGTAAGAGGAACCCGAATTATAGCTACGTCTTGCAAGGTTCCGCGTTAGGAGTTACGGATCAAGAAAGGGATCTGGGTGTCGTCGTCGATGATACGCTGAAACCTTCTGCTCAGTGTGCTGCTGCGGCTAGGAAAGCGAATAGAATGTTGGGTGTTATTAGGAAGGGTATGGAGTCCAGGTGTGCGGATGTTATAATGCCGTTGTATCGCTCCATGGTCTCCGTATCTCAAAAAAGATATAGTAGAATTGGAAAAGGTACAGCGAAGGGCGACGAAAATGATAGTGGGGATGGGACGACTTTCCTATGAAGAGAGGCTGAGAAGGCTAGGGCTTTTTAGCTTGGAGAAGAGACGGCTGAGGGGAGATATGATAGAAGTGTATAAAATAATGAGTGGAATGGATCGGGTGGATGTGAAGCGACTGTTCACGCTCTCCAAAATACTAGGACTAGAGGGCATGAGTTGAAGCTACAGTGTGGTAAATTTAAAACGAATCGGAGAAAATTTTTCTTCACCCAACGTGTAATTAGACTCTGGAATTCGTTGCCGGAGAACGTGGTACGGGCGGTTAGCTTGACAGAGTTTAAAAAGGGGTTAGATAGATTCCTAAAGGACAAGTCCATAGACCGCTATTAAATGGACTTGGAAAAATTCCGCATTTTTAGGTATAACTTGTCTGGAATGTTTTTACGTTTGGGGAGCGTGCCAGGTGCCCTTGACCTGGATTGGCCACTGTCGGTGACAGGATGCTGGGCTAGATGGACCTTTGGTCTTTCCCAGTATGGCACTACTTATGTACTTATGTAAGTGTTTCCAATGTCCATGTGGGTGCCCACCTATGTAATAGTCATCATCATGCAATATGGTTTGATATAAGAGCAAAGGCGGAGTGCGGACGTACAAAACTCAAAGTACTAGATTTCAGATATACTGATTTTGGTAAAATGGGAGAATACCTGAAGAAGAAACTAATGGCATGTGTAGGCATAGGTGAAGTGGAAGCTTCTATAAATATGGCAACTGATCCTTACACAAGGAAAGTAAACAAAAACAAGAGAAACAGGAAGCCTATATGGTTCTCCAAACAAGTGACAAAAAATAAGGGCAAAAAGAGGCTTCTTTCAAGAAATAAAGAACAACATAACAAGAGGCTCACAGAAAACATTATCAGATTAAATTCCAAGAAGAGGAAAATACGATTACCGAAAGCATAGGCGGAAGAAAGAAATGGCTAAAGATGTTGAGAGGTGACAAGACCTTTTTCAAATATATTGAAGAAAAGATAGGAATGGAACTGGTAGACAAAGCTGCAGAGAATGGCCAATACTTCTCTTCGGTGTTCACTGAATAAAATCCTGGAGAAGGACCGATGTCAGCTACCAAGGAAGTATCTGGAAATGGAGTGGATATTGTGCCATTCACAAAGAAAGTGTTTATAAACAGCTTGAGAATCTGAAAGTAGACAAAGCTTTAGGGTCGGATGGGATATATTCCAGAATACTGAGGGAGCTCAGAGAAGTCCTGGCGGGACTTAAGGACTTATTTAATAGATCTTTAGAGATGGGAGAAGCTCCTCTGAACTGGAGATGAGCTGATGTGGTCCATCTTCACAAAAGCGGACACAGGGAAGATGTGGGAAACTACAGGCCAGTAAGCTTCACGTCAGTGGTAGGAAAAATAATGGAGTCACTGCTAAAGGAAGGATAGTTAACTTTCTAGAAGTCAATAGGTTACAGGATCCGAGGCAACATGGCTTTACCAAAGGAAAATCCTGCCTAATAAATCTTGACTTCTTTGATTGGGTGACCAAAGAACTGGATGAAGGACATGCGCTAGATGTAATCTTCTTGGATTTCAGCAAAGCCTTTGTTATGGTCCCTCACTGAAGACCCATGAATAAGCTAAAAGAACTGAATACAGGACCCAAAGTTGGGAAATGGATAGGAAACTGGTTGACCAACAGGCAACAGAGGGTGGTGGTAAATGGAATCTGCTCGAAGGAAAGGAAGGTGAGTAGTGGAGTGCCTCAGGGATCGGAGCTAGGGCCGATTCTGTTTAATATGTTTGTGAGAGACATTACTGAAGGATTAGAAGGAAAGTAAAAAGAATTGAAGCGGTTTAAAGAAAAGCAACGAAAATGGTATGGGATTTGAGTTGCAAGACGTACAAGGAGAGACTTACTGACCTGAACATATATATATACTCTGGAGGAAAGGAGAAACAGGGTGATATGATACAGATGTTCAAATATTTGAAAGGTATTAATCCACAAACAACCCTTTTCCACAGACGATCAGGTTCTAGAACTAGAGCATATAAATAGAGGTTGAAAGGGGAAAGACTCAGGAATAATGTCAGGAAGTATTTTAAAATGCCACTATGAGGACACAGGAGACTACCTTGACACAGCTAATCGCGAAACGTAGATCTATGTCGGTGGAATAGCGTCTCCAGTATAATAACATTATCTGGAAAGCTAAGTACTTTTGTAAAGAATTATTTCAATACTGAGAATGTGGAATGAAATTAAGAATTAAGAATTTAAAAGTGAATTTAACTTGATAAAAAAAGAAAAAGATATGAGGATCGATGAGGATTGCGGTGGTGCCCCTTGAAATCTGCATGGCTCAGTTAGCCAAAACAGAAGCACACATGCTAATCTGATGACCCCATATATATATATATATATATATATATAAAGACAAGCCTATAAAAATCTGTATTGCATGTTATCTTGAGTGATTTGAAGAAAAGCAACGTTTGAAGATATTTTTTTGGGCATGGCACTTGCCACGTCATAGCAGTGCCAATAAGTAGAAAAAGGACATTAAGCTTATTAGCAAATTTGCAGGATTATTACTTTCACTCTATGTTCCTTATATACTTAGCTTCAGTATGCTGAATATTGAATAATAAAGATCCACTGAATTTCTTGCACATACCTTGGTGGCATAGATTTCATGTTACTTTCTGGCTCCTCAAAGACATTTGGACATGCATCAGGAGTGACTGATATGTAGGGTGCAGGTACAGATGTTGAACGAAGGTATCTCATCTCATCCTGAAAAAGGTTGTCATCTTGATATCCAACTAAATTTTCATGATGATGCCTGAATGAGATCAAATATGATATGTAGATCACTTCCTTGTCAAATCAGTGCAACCAACCTTTTAGCACATACATCTAGCTAGGCCAAATAAAGTATATATATATATATATATATATATATATATATATACATATATACATACAAACACACACACATATATGAACTTACTTACGAGGCCACAAATTTTTATAAAAATACTCTTGCTTATGTTTTACAAACAGTATGGCTTAAAAGCATGAAACTATTCTCGAGTTTCATCCTTATCCACACCAGAAGCTGCTTCTTTCTGTTATTGTACTTTCCAAACTCTCTCCATGTTATCAAAATCAATTAGTATAATCCTAAATCCAAACTTTTCTATTTCCCCCTTTGCTAGAACTATATTACAGTGGTTCTCAAACCTGATTCTGGAGACACCCCAGCCAGTCAGGTTTTCAGAATATCCACAATGAATATTTATGAGAGAGATATGCATGCAATGCCTTCACTGCATTTTTCTAGCTGTACTGAGGTTTTATCAACTACGGATGAATAAATCTTATGGACATTACTTCGAGTCTACTGACCTTTGTTTACAGTCTTGAACGTTTGTAATTTGGTGACATCTACATTTCTTTTGTTTGTTGGTCAACTAGAATAGAGGCCTGAAAAGTCTTTCTCCTAAATGAATCCAAGGTTTTGGCCTCCTATCATGGGGTCACCGAGGCATGAGATCGGGAATTCATGGCCTGTTTGAGAGCAGA
The DNA here is from genome assembly GCF_901765095.1 of Microcaecilia unicolor. Lineage (NCBI taxonomy): Eukaryota > Metazoa > Chordata > Amphibia > Gymnophiona > Siphonopidae > Microcaecilia > Microcaecilia unicolor. Next base: position 120,780,468 of record NC_044034.1, on the reverse strand, counting down.
TTCGACCACCATGGAGTGGTGAGAAAGCTGTGCCCTCTCGAATCCGGAAGCCTTTTGTATGCGAAACTGTGCATATCCACTTTCTTGGCTGTGACCTGCATTTTGAGGGGAGACTCCCAATTCTTCAACAGTGCGTCATTAAGGATAGGGTGCAATGGCACAGTGATCCCTTCCTTAGGAGGAGACTTATAGCCCAGGACAGACATTTTTGACCTAGGCTTCTCCTCCATCTCCAACTTAAATGGAATGCCTGCAGCCATCTCTCTCACAAAACTAGTGAAAGAGAGCACCTCTGGTGGAGATTTGAGAAGGAGAGGGATCAGATGGTACACTATCCAACTTATAATCGAAAGAGAAAACGCCTATATTCCGACCTAAATCGGGAGATGGACATCTTTCTCTTGTGGGTGCCCAAATAGGTATAATCGAAAGCTGATTTTGGGCATCTTCAACTGCACTCCGTCACGGGAACGAATAAAGTTGATGGAGCGTGTCGGAGGCATGGTGAAGGCGGGACTGGGCGTGGTTATCGGCCGAGCAGAGATGGGCATCTTTAGGTGATAATAGAAAAAAAAAAAGGCGTTTTTACTGCGATTTTGGCTCACTTTTTTTGGACCCTTTTTTTTCCACGAACAAGTCCCCAAAATGTGCCCCAACTGACCAGATGACCACTGGAGGGAATCGGGTATCACCTGCCCTGACTCCCCCAGTGGTCACTAACCCCTTCCCACCAAAAGAAACCCACTTTACAAACTTTTATTCCCAGCCTGTATGCCAGCCTCAAATTCCGTACCCACCTCCATAACAGCAGAATGTGTTCTATCCTCTGACAGCCTTTCCCTGGTTCTGATGTGGGTCTCGGGTGAGTGTGACACCTTTTCTGTTAAGGGCACTGCAGAGTCACATCAGCAATGCACTGTGGTGGGTGTAGGGTATTGGGCTCCGTGATTCCACTAGCTTGTGTGAAATACTCAAGATGTTGGTAGTTGGTAGGCTCTACTCCCATGGTGCTTTTCCCTCTGCTTACTGGGTCCGAGTGTGCCCTGTTTTGTTTCCGGTAGTCCATGAGGTAGCGGCCATTTTTGTAAGCCAGTTTTAGATCCCGGTCATATGTTAGCCACGTTACAGCACTTAGTTCTTACCTTGAATGTTGCTGAAAGAGGGCATTGTACACCATTCTGCCAGCTCGGACCTACTGCTAATCTCAGTACTAGCGAGACTCATTGCCAGTGGGGCACAACCTGTGATCTGCAGTTAACTGTGAGTAAAGGTGCTTATTCAAATAAAGGACGTTTTCAGCGAGATTAGTCTTCAGGTGGGAACTGCTGTGCCAAGGTTATACAGCAGCAACAAGTCCTGTCCCTGGAGCACTTTTAGTGGGTACTGCAGTGCACTTCAGGTAGGCAGACCCAGGCCCAACCCCCCCACCACCTGCACCACTTGTGGTGGTAAATGGGAGGCCTCTGAAACCCACTGTACCCACATGTAGTTGCCCTCTTCACCCCTAAAAGCTATGGCAGTGTTGTACATTTGTCCCTCCCTCGACCAAATGGCTTGGATTAGGATGTTTCTGAGCTGGGCGTTTTTATTTTCCATTATCGCAAAAAAAAAAAAAAACCCGCCCAGCTCAGAAAGGACCAAATCCATGGGCATTTGGTCCGTTCAAATCGTATTTTCGAAACAAAAGATGGACGCCTATTTTTTTCGAAAATACGGTCTGTCCCACTTCTTCACGTACCCGTTTTCGGGCATAGATGCCCATGGAGATGGGCGTTCACGTTCGATTATGCCCCTCCACATGACTCCTCCTTTGAGAAGTTAGTGGATCATCATCTGATTCCCAGGAGCAGGCCTAATCAGACTCTTACGCATACTCACGAGGCAGCTGAATGAGTCTGCACCCTTGGACTGGTGAGCAAAGTCCCTGACATGAACAGCCTCAAGGTACAGCTCTATTCTCAGACTCTGGGGAAGCCTTCCTCCACTGATGTTGAGAGCAATACTACATGGCCCAGATGTTGATGCTGACACCCTGCAATGTGCCAAAGATCTGTGGCTGTTCTGCTGGTGGCGCAAGCACTCTCGATGCCTGAGCGAGAGGCCACTGCATTAATTGTGTGAGCTCAGTGCATGCTCCAGAGTCGCTCAGCAAAGGCATGGAATCCGGGGAAGATGTAATCTGAGAAAACATCGGTGCTGAACCGGTGGCGGGGACCAGGCTGCTCGATGACTTGCACATCAGCACCTCTTCTAAGGAGGGGGCACGCTCCTCCAGGTGCCGGTGCTTCTCAGGCATCGGAGAATCTGATACCCTGGTGCTCCTGGCACCGTGTATCAAGAAAGACTGATGCTTATGCTTCTTGGGCTTCCCCCGATACATAAAACCTTGATCCCTCTGTGCCATTGAGGACACTGCTGAACCCATGCACATCCTTTGTTTCAGGTTAGATGGCCTTCAAGGAGCCAAAAAGTTGCTCTCATCGAGCCAGTTACACCCACTAAGTTCTCACCTGCATTTTCAAACAGAGATCACAATCAGAAGAGACATGATCTGGCCCAAGGCACTCGATGCACCAATTATGCAGGTCCGTGGCAGAAATCACGCATTTACATTTTGCGCACCTCTTGAAGCCACTGGGGGGGGGGGTGTGTGTCTTCTGAGACATCGATAAAAGAATCTCGACCTAATTAAACTCCTCAATCTTGAACTCTCAAAACAGAGCATGTTCAAACTGAGGTCGGGGCTGCGGCCTAAACCAGGCAGCCACACCTGAAAATAAAGGGCCAAAAAAATCCTTAACAAATGAGAAAAAAATGACTAATGTAATAAAGAAACCCAAACTAGATGGTACTTTTGCGAAAAAGAAGCATAGCATGAGAACAGCACATGTGAACACTTCCTCTCAACTCCACAGATAAAACAAGACCGGAGGACCCATGCTCACGTCGGGTGGGAAGGCACGAGCACATGCGTGGTGGGACGCTGCAAGAATTTTCTATTTCACTCGCTAGCCGGCATCCACACCAGGCTCCGTCGGATGACGTCACCCAGATGTGAGAACAGAAAGGCCTGCTTGTTCTCAGAGAACTTAATATACACTGCTTCAATAGCTTTTGGGGCTTGCAAGTGGTACATAAGAAATCTAAGTGTGTGTATATCAATTATATAAGCTAATAAGCACATACACACATACTTCTCCATGCATGTAGCAGCTGTGCTCAGCTCTCAAATATCCAGTGAGAATTATTACCTTTTTTTTGTCACTTTTAACCTTCTATCTAGCAGTTGCTTACAAATCACATGCCATTTGACAATCACTTGGCATTGTCAAACAAATGTGGTTTCACTTTTACCCAGGAAGAAACATTTTGTCATCTCCACCTCACAAACATTCAACATTCTCTTGGTGAGAGCTAATTTGTTTTTTTTTTCTTTGTACTTTCAATAACCACTTATCTGTATATCCAGTAGTGTCCAATAAATGGCAACCCACTTAATCTTGTTTTTTTTGGCATTGTATAATGAGTGGTTTGACTTTTGGCCATCATTGATATTTTAGTATTGATTGTGCCCACTTTGGGAGCTATAATTTGATGATTTAGACTACCATATCTACCAAACAAGTACAACATCTCCATCTATTTTATTCATATAGCCATTTTGCCAACCTTCATCTATTACAAAATCTTACTGCCTCCATTACACTCTCTCTTTCCAAATAACTAATGCTAAATGCACATGTGGATTCATCTTCTGATTGCTTACCAAGCTCTATATTGCTCTCTAAACTCTCCTTATTTAAAAATACATTAATTGCAAATCTAAATGTTAGACACTACTATATTTAAAGAGAGACAATAATTGAATATACATTCTCCAATCTTATATACAAACACCATCATGCTGTGATCATCTATAAACCGTCATACAATTATCAAGACTTTAAAGAAATGGACTTCTGTTAAACAGAAAACGCATGTGCATTTGGTATAGGTTATTTAAGAAGCAAGAGTGTAATAAAAAGAGGTAAGGTTATACAATATTCTCCAGATTATATAAATGGTGATTAAAGTTGTATGTACAACTTAATTGTTTAGCAAGTTAATCAGTGCTGATAATTTGCCAACAACAAGCAGTTATTGGCACTAATTAGAATTTACGCGCACAACTTTCTAAGTGTATTCTGTAAAGTGGTCTGCATAAATTATAATATATAGATCACAAATAGGGGCGTGGCCATTGGAAGGACATGGGCGATCATGAAAATTACATGCACTGTTACAGAATATGCCTGATCCAAGCCTAAATAAATCTAGTGTAACTGCCCACGTTTTAGTTGGTGTAAATGGCTGTACCTAAACTTTAGTTACAGGACGGCTATCACGTGTATTCTATAAACAGCAACTAACTTTAGGTGAGGTTTATTTAGAATTCCACTGAGGTTTTTTTTAGCGCCAATTTCTTTGACACCATTTATAGAATCTGGTCCTATGTGTATGTCTGGCAAAATGGTTACCTGCTTTACTTTAGACTGCTATTTTGTTCCTCATAGGTTTGGTGACCAGGTACTGGCGGCTCTCCAACTACCTGCTTGCCCGCAATAGCTCCAACCCACAGGTGACGCCATGATCGTGACTCCAATTAACATACATAATAATGCCTCTCTGGCTGCATTTGCACTGTGCATGCATTCCAGAGGAACAGGTTGTGCTCCTTGGGGAAGAGTCCTTCTTACTGGGCCACAATGCTAATCTTTCCTGTCTTCGGATTTCTTTTGTTAGTATAGCTCCTTTCCACCATGTGTCTTCAACCTCCTCCCCCCTCCCCAGCATATTCCAGTATTTCTGGGCCATCACCAACCATCTCAGCAGCTTTTTTGTCCTTACTTACAAGTAAGACAACTTCTCCCCTGTCCCCCCATTCAGTTATTCCCGCTGCTGTCCGGCCTACTCAATCTCTTACCCTTTCATTCCTAAACTGTCCTTCTGTTCACAGCAAAACTCTGATCTTACCTCTCTTCCTGGTTCTGATATTTTTTGTTTGATCGAAACTTGGTTATGGAGGGGTAAAGACCCCTTTCTTTTTCAATGTCTACCCCCAGAATATTCTGTGTTTTCTACTTGTGGAAACTCTCGTACAGGGGTGGGGGGGTGGGGGGGGGGGGAGGGGTTGCTCTCTGATGAGACCAGTTCTCACCCATCAGGCTGATTCTCTCTCTTACCTGGAGATTCTTTTATTGAAATTTCTCCTTTTCCAACCTCTCTAAATCCTCCTTCTCTATTTTTCTCCCTCTTTCTCCCCTGAATATTGGGACTCTCTTACCCAAACCTTGTCAGAGGCAGTCTACTACTACTACTATTAAACATTTCTATAGCGCTACTAGACTTACGCAGCGCTGTACAAATTAACATGAAAAGACAGTCCCTGCTCAACAGAGCTTACAATCTAAATTGGACAGATGAACAGACAGCTAGGGATAGGGAAATTGCAGTGGTAGGGGTGATAAGTGAGGGTGTTGAGTAAGAGAGTCATGGTTAGGAGTCGAAAGCAGTAGCAAAGAGGTGGGCTTTAAGCCTAGACTTGAAGACAGCCAGAGACTGAGCCTGACGTACTGGCTCAGGGAGTCTATTCCAGGCATAGGGAGCAGCGAGATAGAAGGAACAGAGCCGGGAGTTAGCAGTGGGGGAGAAGGGGGACGACAGGAGACATTTACCCAGCGAAGTTCACGGGGAGGAGTGTAGGGAGAGATGAGAGCGGAAAGGTACTGAGGAGCTGCGGAGTGGATGCACTTGTAGGTCAAAAGGAGAAGTTTGAACCGTATGCGGAAGCAGATAGGGAGCCAGTGAAGTGACTTGAGGAGAGGGCTAACATGAGTATAGCTACTCTGGTGGAATATAAGACGCGCAGCAGAGTTTTGGACAGATTGAAGAGGAGATAGATTGCTGAGCGGGAGACCAGCGAGAAGCAAATTGCAGTAGTCTAGGTGAGAGGTGATAAGGGTGTGGGTAAGGGTTTTGGTAGTGTCCTCGGAGAGGAAATTTTCTTATTTTAGACAACCTAAATTTCCATATAGACTACCCTCAACGCCCCGGTGACAGAAAATCTTTCTCACTTTGAATGCCAATTTAGAACTTATCCAACATATACCTTTCCCAACCCACAAAGTAGGCCATACCTTAGACTTAGTTCTTTTTTCCTAGCCCTCATTTATTTTCTTTATCATAGTTTTCTGTGCTCCCAGGTCTGATCATTTCCTTATTACCTTCGTTCTTTCCTTTCTATCAACCCTTCCACAGCCCCCCCCCCGCTCCTCATTCAGGCAGGGATTTTTCCCATGTTGACCTCAATTCTATTGCACCTCTTTCCTCTTTTCTCCCCCTTGATTTCCCTTCCCTTCTCTTGGATGACTAGATTTTCATCTGGAATTCTGTCCTTACCTCACAAGCTGACCTGCTTGCACTCCAGCGATTAGTTTCTGCTAGGCACCCCAATCATAAACCCTAGTTTAATCATAATTTGTCTCTGTTATGTAAACAAACTTGCCAAACAGAAAAGGCACTGGCGGAAAAACAAAACTTTTTAACCTTCCCCTTTTCAAGGCCTCTTCTGCTTTTTATCACCTGAAATAAACAAGCAAAAAGGCCACATTTCACCAATACCATTTGTAATTCAACAAACAGACCTAAGAAACTATTCTCTGTTCTGTCCAAACTAACTTTTCTTGTTAGGAACACTTCCATTGCTACTGTTCCCGCTGCTGATGGATCTTGGGTTATTCTTCTCTTCCAAGGTTGTCTCTCTTCAAAAATCCTTCTCATCACCATCTCCATCTTAGCATCTCCCTTCACTGACTGCTCTTTCTATATCCTCATTTTATCAGCTTCTTGGAACAGCTACTCACTTACTACAATCACAGCCTTTGATAAACTTGTCCAGTTCACAAAGGCTACCACTCCTGTGCCCTAGATCCAATTCCTGGCTCAAACAAAAGTGACACGGCCTACTCTCTCATTCATTCCTGATGGTCTCAAATAGTCTCATGTCTATGAATTTTCCATATGCCTGGAAGCATGCCATAATCCACTCTATTCTTAAGAAACCCTCCTTAGACCCATCTCTGGCGTTCAATTATCACCTGTCTCTAATCTTAGCTCTCTCTCAAAGTTGACTGAGCATATCGTTTTTCAACAATTACTTCATTTTGTCTCTGATACTAACGTTCTTCACAATCTGGTTTTCATCTACATCACAGTACTGAGAATTTTCACATGTCTGGTCAGTAATCTTCATCAGGCTCTGGAAAGGGGCAAGAATGCTCTTCTTGTGTCCCCCGTCTTGACTGCAGGTTTGATCTTATTGATCAATGTTGTATTGTAACTAAGTAAATGTAACTAGTTATTGCAATTAAGTAAAAGTTTTCTTACTTTTACATGTTCAGAAGTACAGGATAACATTTGTTACTTTTACTGAAAATAATTTCACAGATATTTACTACTTTTACTCAGTTACATCTGATGTTTGCAGTTAAAAGTAAAAGCAGAAGCAAGATGTAAATGACGATTCCTCAGTAAACCAAATGAAACAGCAAAACTTGGAATAGGATTATGCTATTGCAAACCTCGTCACACAAACAGATGACCATCTCATCTTAAATTCTGCTGTTCAGTGAATATAGCTGATGACAGTATATACCTTTCCCAACCCACCAAGTAGGCCATACCTTAGACTTAATTCTTTTTGTGTAAGTGAATGTAAGTGTGAGTAATTTTTATACAATAAGGATATAAATAGATAACATAGTAACATAGTAGATGACGGCAGAAAAAGACCTGCACGGTCCATCCAGTCTGCCCAACAAGATAAACTCATATGTGCTACTTTTTGTATATACCTTACCTTGATTTGTACCTGTCCTTTTCAGGGCACAGACCGTATAAGTCTGCCCAGCACTATCCCTGCCTCCCACCACCGGCTCGGCTACCCAATCTCGGCTAAGCTTCTGAGGATCCATTCCTTCTGAACAGGATTCCTTTATGTTTATCCCATGCATGTTTGAATTCCGTTACCGTTTTCATTTCCACCACCTCCGCGGGAGGGCATTCCAAGCATCCACCACTCTCTCCGTGAAAAAATACTTCCAGACATTTTTCTTGAGTCTGCCCCCCTTCAATCTCATTTCATGTCCTCTCGTTCTACCACCTTCCCATCTCCGGAAAAGGTTTGTTTGTGGATTAATACCTTTCAAGTATTTGAACGCCTGTATCATATCACCCGTTTCTCCTTTCCTCCAGAGTATACATGTTCAGGTCATCAAGTCTCTCCTCATACGTCTTGTTACGCAAATCCCATACCATTCTTGTAGCTTTTCTTTGCACCGCTTCCATTTTTTTACCATCCTTCGCAAGATACAACCTCCAAAACTGAATATAATACTCCAGGTTGGGCCTCACCAACGTCTTATACAGGGGTATTAAACCTCTTTTCTTCTGCTGGTCACACCTCTCTCTATACAGCCTAGCAACGTTCTAGCTATGGCCACTGCCTTGTCACACTGTTTCGTCGCCTTTAGGTCTTCAGATACTATCACCCCAAGATCCCTCTCCCCGTCCGTACCTATCAGACTCTCCCCGCCTAACACATACGTCTCCCTTGGATTTCTACTCCCTAAGTGCATCACTTCGCATTGAATTTTAATTTCCAAATGTTAGACCATTCTTCTAGCTTCCGCAGATCTTTTTTCATGTTTTCCACTCCCTCCAGGGTGTCCACTCTGTTGCAAATCTTGGTGTCATCCGCAAAAAGGCAAACTTTACCGTCTAACTCTTCGGCAATGTCACTCACAAATATATTGAATAGAATCGGCCCCAGCACCGATCCCTGAGGCACTCCACTACTCACCTTTCCCTCCTCAGAGCGAACTCCATTTACCACCACCCTCTGGCGTCTACTGTTAACCAGTTCCTAATCCAGTTCACCACTTCGGGTCCTATCTTCAGCCCGTCTAGTTTATTTAAGAGCCTCCTATGGGGAACCGTGTCAAAAGCTTTGCTGAAATCTAAGTAGATTACGTCCATAGCACGTCCTTGATTTAATTCTCCAGTCACCCAGTCAAAGAATTCAATGAGATTCGTTTGGCACGATTTCCCTTTGGTGAAACCATGTTGTCTCGGATCTTGCAACTTATTTACTTCTAGGAAATTCACTATCCTTTCCTTCAGCATCGCTTCCATTACTTTTCCAATAATCGAAGTAAGGCTTACCGGCCTGTAGTTTCCAGCTTCTTCCCTATCACCACTTTTGTGAAGAGGGACCACCTCCGCCGTTCTCCAATCCCCCGGAACGTCTCCCGTCTCCAAGGATTTATTAAACAAATCTTTAAGAGGACCCGCCAGACGCTCTCTGAGCTCCCTCAATATCCTGGGGTGGATCCCGTCTGGTCCCACTGCTTTGTCCACCTTTAGATTTTTAAGTTGTTCATACACACTCTCTTCCGTGAACGGTGCTATATCCACTCCAATCTCACATGTACTTTTGCCAGTCCATTGTGGTCCTGCTCCAGGATTTTCTTCTGTGAAAACAGAACAAAAGTATCTATTTAGCAAATTTGCTTTTTCTTCATCATTATCTACATAGCGGTTTGCAGCATCTTTCAGTCTCACAATTCCCTTTTTAGTCTTCCTCCTTTCACTAATATACCTGAAGAAATTTTTGTCACATTTCTAGCCATTTGTTCTTCCGCATGCGCTTTCGTCAGATGTATCTCTCTCTTGGCTTCTTTCAGTTTCATCCGGTATTCCTCCCCGTGTTTCTCTTCTTGAGTTTTTCTGTATTTCAGGAACGCCAACTCTTTAGCCTTTATTTTCTCAGCCACTTGTTTGGAGAACCATATCGGTTTCCTTTTTCTCTTGCTTTTATTTACTCTCCTTACATAAAGGTTTGTGGCCCTATTTATAGCTTCTTTCAGCTTGGACCACTGTCCTTCCACTTCTCGTTCATCCTCCCATCCCATCAGCTCCTTCCTCAGGTATTCCCCCATTTTTACTAAAGTCAGCACGCTTGAAATCCAGGACTTTGATTTTTCAGTGGCCGCCTTCCGCTTTAGCCGTCATATCAAACCAAACCGTTTGATGGTCACTGCTGCCCAGGTGGGCACCGACTCGGACATTTGACACACTATCCCCATTTGTGAGCACCAGATCCAGCGTCGCTCCCTCCCTCGTGGGTTCCGTCACCATTTGTCTGAGCAGAGCACTTTGAAAAGCATCCACGATCACTCTACTTCTTTCCGATTCCGAAGACGGAACCTTCCAATCTACATCCAGCAGATTGAAATCTCCCAGCAACAGCACAGGTAGCTTCAGTTTATAATATAAGAAATATAATATAATATAAGAAAAAAAAGTGATCACTTAAGTTTGCTGTTTATTTGAACATATGGGAGATTTTCAATGATAGAGAAACTTATTCACCCTCTAGGAATAGCCTTGAACCTTACAGTGGCATTCCGCTTGGATGAGTTCTAACTCTGTGAATTTCTCCTTTTCACACAAATATATTCTTTATTTTATTTAATTACATATGAAGCTCTCTATTTATAACCTTTAGTTTCTTCAGGAAAGTTCTAGTAACCCTGGTTTATACAATTGATTGATTTATGTTACCAGTGGTATAGTGGGGAATTACATATTTAAAGTTAGGCATAGGCATTTACACCAGGTTTTCAACGGCATAATTTGCTGCGCCTAAATTCTAGTTGCATGGACAGGCATAGGTGTATTCTGTAAACCGTGCCTAACTTTATGAGTGAATTATAGAATATGCCTTTTTGATCAGCACTGATTTTTTAGGTGCCATAAACAGAATTAAGATTACAAGTGCATGCTAAGCCACTTTTTTCTGTTGTTTGGTAAAAAGGTCCCTTAATGCTGAACCTCAATACCGGGCAAAAGTAAAACTACTCTTGTTTTACAATGCCAAGAGATTGTCAGATGGGTTGTTATTTATAGGCTACTGCTGAATATACAGATAAGTGGTCATTAAAAGTACAAAGAAAAAGGAACAAACTAGCTCCCATTAAATGAATGCTGGATGTTTGAGAGCTGGGCAGGGCTGTTGCATGCCCAGAAAACAGTGCTATATTTGTTTATGTGGCTAATATATACAAAGTGGGACTTAAAAAAAATTGATAAAAATGCATGAAACATCTGGTGAATGATTATACCAGTGATTTAGTCTCAACCCTATCGTGAGCTGAATAAGGACAAGTTGCTCTAATGAAACTTATGTACTATATTATCTGCCAGTCTATTTCGACTTAACAGCTATTCAATTATAGTAATAAGATATAAAGAGCTATCATGCTTTATTGTGAAGATCTATGCTTCCCTCTACCTTTATTTTTTTGGTTAAGAGAGTTTATTAATTCCATTTTTTCATTTACAGCTTTTCTAAAATAGGCATAAAACAGATACATTTTTATTTATTTTGTTTAAAACATTTATTTTTCTCCCTTCAAAAAAATTAAAAGCAGAATACAAAATGAATATTAGTGACAGTAGAATAGAGACAAACACAAACCCTCCAGAGATCTCTGCACATCCCTACCCCCAAAACTTCCCCCCAATATCCAATAGCCATTATAGAACCCTGCTGGAATTCATAACCCGATTTCAAAGCAGCAGCAAAATCAAACACCCTCATACTAAAAGAGCCATTCTGAATAACTGTTAATTTCTTAGAAGAGAAGTTTTCCTCAATCTTCAAATCCAATGACAAAGAATTCCACACATTTGGCTACATTCATATGTTGCGCCTCATTTCCACATGGAAATCAAAGTGTATTCTATAAAATACGCTTTAATTTAGGTGTACATTATAGAATACACCAAGTACTGCTCCACGCGTCTAAATTTAGTCACTGTCAATTATGCCAAGTACAACCTGATGTAAATCCTGATGCCTAAATTAGGTGCAGAGCGGCTGTATTCTATAACAACACGTATAGATTTTAGGAACGCCCCAATCCCATAACCTTGCCTACTAAGGGACTTAGAATTTATGCACACCACGTTACAGAATATGCTTAGGAAGTAGTGCGCATAAATTCTAATTAATGCCAATTAGTGCTGATAATTGCTTGTTAACATCCAATTATCAGCACTGATTCACCTGTTAACTAATTAAGCACATTGTTATGAAATATGCTTTGATTTCTGCGTGCAAATCAAGGCGCAATATATAGAATCCCAGTGATTATGACAAAGTACTGAGAACATCCTCTGGCTAGTACTAGACTCCACCATCCTCACCGAGTCTTAAAATCTGGGTCCCAGATCAAAGAGATTGTGGAGGTGCATAAAAGGTCAAAGGATGGGCCAAAGACAACTGCAACAAGTCTTTCTAAAAACCATCACACCATTTCAAGGACACACAATTTAATCCAAACAATGAAGGCGAAATATGATCAAATTGCTCTTGAACAGTTAATAGATGTGCTGTGGAATTCTGAATTGGGTGCTCTGAAGACCAGTGCCAGATCTTCATATAATCACATTACAAATAATCCACCCAGGTAATTAGACTATGCAATACTGTCGTAAAATCAGAAGATTTAAAAAAAAAAAAAAAAAAAAAAGAAGGTTTCACGTGCCATTAACACTCATAACTAATAAAAACAGCCACAAATCACTTTTTGAGCTTCAGACAAATAATAAATTAGAGTACAAATGGACTTGAAATACCTAGAGGCTTCCTAAAAGAAATTTTTGTTTCTTCTACAGAAAAAAAATCAACAATTTAGCTTTGGAAAAATTCAGAACTGTAACTATTAGAAGCCAACCAAGTAGCTATTGCCTGTCAGATCTTGCCTAAATCATCCAAACACACATGCAAATTCATCTTACTAGGCAAAAACAACAAAACATTATTCACATAGATCTGAGAATCCCCCCCCCCCCAAAAAAAAGCAACATCACAAAGGGGACAAAGACACAAATTAATATTAATAATAAGGGAAATAATATTGACCCTTGGGAAAATCCATGCACACCAGGGGTCTCCAAGTCAAATAATCTTTTACACTATGCACTTATTGTCACTGGACCATTAAGAAAGAATGGACCTATTAAGACAGTTTTACTTAAGCACTAACTATTCTGTTAATAGTTATGGATCTTAATTCACCATATAGCCAGGCAGCCAACAGCTGGTTTGTATTGTCAGTTACTTCATTTAGAAAAGAGGAATACTACCAATGTTTTAGAAACAAATTCTCAATCACATACTTCTTCCGTTGACTTTCACTTTTATATGCTTCCCAATAAAAAGATTACATGCCAATACAGGATTTGATTTTGAATATATGGCTATTAAAGGTACTATTAGCTTTCATTACCTAGCTAACGTCTGCAGATAGAGACAAGGCATTTTAATGGGCAGGTCCTCAGAAAAACCCTCCTTAACACTGGGTAGCTGCGAATGGAATGGCTTTGCAGGATGGTAGCAGAGAATGCTTGGCTCAGCAGCACTGCTCAAAGACAGCAGGAACAGAGAATTTGCTTTAATCACTTGGTGAGCTTCCATGGTGGGCAAGGCACGTGGCGTCTTAACTTGCATTGGCTTCCTTCTAGATTGTTTTACCTAGAAAAGAACAGAAGGGTATAATCCATAAAAGTTACCTGAACATATTGCATTTAAAAAAAAAAAAAAGATCCCTAATATCATTTTGAAATGGAATTTCCAACAAAACCAAACTGTAAAAGAAACACTTAGAAGAAAATACCATAATATGACTAAGGCTAGTTCATCATCACCATCATTATCATATTTGATATACTCATACACATACTGGGTGTCATGGCAGAAATTTGGGAGAAGGCCCCTGATTGTGGATCCCCCCTTGCTCCTCCGCCCATGGCATCTCCTCAATTCTTCTCCTTTCTACTCCTCCCCCAATGGACTTTTCTTAGTTATCTCCCTTTGACTCATCGTTCCCCTTCACAAGGAACCATTACCTGCTCCTTTCCCTTTTGGGTCCTTTTCCTTCTCCACATCGGCCCCTTTCATGCTCCTCTCCCTCCTACTTCCTTCCAAACTCTTTGCTTCCTATCCTAAATGGCCCTGTCCAGCTCCACTAACTTTTCCAATATGTGCCCTTCTATGGTATTCTGCCTCCTATCTGTTCCTTTCTCCAGTCCTCTATACTCTGCTTCTCCTTCACCTTGCCTTATCTGGCTAGGTGCTCCCAGGTCCAACAGAGATCCTCAGGTGACGGATCACACTGGTAACTGCAGCAGTGAAACCTTTGCAGAGTACATGATCCAGTTTGTGAACACAAGTCCTCTGAGCCCCCCATCTCTGACATGGGTTTTCTTTGAAATGAGGATGCCCCAGACCTGCCACGTCTCCTGTAATGAGCGGGAGATTTCCACTTTTGCAGGTCATCTCCCGCTGGTGAGCCAGGATCTCCAACTGAGCAGCTTCCCCTTCCAGTGGCAGAAGGAGGTACCTTAATAAAATATCTCTTGCTGCTGCAGGACCGATCTTGCAATAAGAGCTGTGTGACTGGTCCCAGGGCAGCAGAACATGATGTTTTATTAAGGTATTTCTTGCTGCTGCTGGAAGAGGAAGTGACTGCTGGTGTCATGGGCCATGCCAGTGAGGCGTGTTAGGGGCGGAATTGTGGGCAGGGCTAGACAGAGTTGAGATGTAGGCGTGACCTAAATCTCCTGCTGAAAAAGCAGGCCCCTTTGGCAGCTCTGATGCCCTTGCAAGATTGGCATAGGGTTGAATCCCAGGCCTCACAAAGATATTTACTGCAAAGGCATCCTTTGAAGGCTTTTACACAGCGCAAACCTGGCTTAGGACTAATCTAGCAGATCTATAGAGCCTCCAGGCAACTGTCCTGCTTGCCACCCCCCACCTTACACACATTGTCCTGAATGCGACTGGTGAGGAATAATGTTATTTCTTAGCACAGTAAGATGACAAACCTATGAAATGTTTTAGAACTTTCAACAAGGATTGGTTTGCTATGAGTGTCTTCTTTGGACGAAGAGGGAGAAATCAGAACTGAGTTAGACTGACTAGGTCAGCACAGTATTTTATTTTATGCACTTGCAAGCCATCTAATGTTCAAGTACATTCTCATTGGTTAGATTTTCTTAAATTGGCCAACCTTTTCTTATAAAATTAGAGAATTTATTGACTCTTTATTCAACTAGAATTACACTTAATATTTCTTTTCTTATTTTTCTTTTGCTATCATGGGGTATCAACGAAGATATACTGAATTCAAAATGATAATGCGAAATAAGGTCACTGGCTCCGATAATAGGAGGGATGCTAGAGTGGAGGAGTGGCCTAGTAACTCCTTGTGACTCTGGGCAAGTCACTTAACCCTCCATTGCCCCATGTAAGCCGCATTGAGCCTGCCATGAGTGGGAAAGCGCGGGGTAGAAATGTAACAAAAATAAACAAAAATAAATAACCCTTTTATGAAGCATCTATAACTGTTATACCGAAAGAGGGAAGAGATTCTCTTTTATGTGCTAATTATAGACCTATTTCTTTACTCAGTACTAATTTTAAAATATTTACCAAAGTCTTGTGTGTGAGTATAGAAAAAATATTCCCCTTCTAAAACATCCTGATCAAACCGGCTTCATAAGAGGTAGATATGGCTCTGACAATGTCATATTGACGATGAATTATGAATTATGCACAAATCAGAGATGTCCCAATAGCGGTATTATCTTTAGGTGCTGAAAAGGCATTTGATAATGGCCTTGGAAAAATATGGTTTGTGGGAAAATATATATACACAACTCCTAAAGCTTCAATGACAAAAGAGTGGGTTTTTAAGCCTGAAAACTATTATTTCTTGAAGTGTATTTCTCTAGTTTGGCCAGCAGGTGGTGCATGTTTATGTTTAAAACTGTTACAGAGGACTGTTCCTTCTTTAGTTAACTCAGATAAGAGGTAACCTACAGTGATGTGACCAGTTATTATAATACTTTCTGCTCTGATTGGCCCAGGAGTTCAAAATTCAGCTAGGATGTACTGGCTTTTTCTCCAGTCTCAGCTTGGCAATAGAGAAAAGACCTCTTCACTGAGACACTGTAAGCAGTTATATTCTATAATCTGTGAGCAGCTACATTTCCTGTACTCCCAGGTACTATTTAGATAGTAAATAAATGTTTAGTAAGTTTTATAATTGATCCATATTCAGTTACCTGTTATGTGCTGTTTTTGTTTCATCAGTTTTTATGGTTCACTGTTCAATTTTTTTCATAACGATAAACAATGTTTGTTTATTGCCTCTGCTTGTTTGGACTGACTAAGAATCCTGGTGGTTTGTGTGTTGGGTCTGTGAGTGCTTTCTGGGAACTGAGGGACCACTGGGAGTGTGGCCCTCAATAACCTAGGAACCACTGGGGATAATTTGAGACTGGGAGACTCGCTCAGAGGCGGCTGGAACCCAGTCACAGGGAGGAGGGTGCTAGTGTAGAGCACAAGTGGCAGGTGCAAGTATGACCTGAACTGTGCTCAGAATAGACCCTCTAAGTGGCTGCTGAGTAGCCCCAGGCAGGTGGCTAGGCTTTTCGTGATAAACACTCAGCAAATTTCTGCTTGTACCATGGCATGAGTCAAGGGTGCTCATTGTAGCCTCTCCTCTTCGCAATTGCCATTGAATCATTATTTTATTTATTTTTTACATTTGTATCCCACAATTTCCCACCTATTTGCAGGCTCAATGTGGCTTACATTTTACTGTAGTGGCAGTCGCCATTTCCGGTATGAACAAATACAAGGTGTTATTGTGGTGGAATAAAGTTCATGTAAGGTAGGTATGATGGGGGTGTTTAGGGAGTATGAAGGAAGTAGGGTGTGTCCATTCAGATCTTTGTTTAGTTGTGTTGCAGTTATTCAGGATTTTATGTTGGGTCGGTTGAATATGCCTTTCTGAACAGGTTTGTTTTTAGTCTTTTCTGGAAATTTAGGTGGTCATATGTTGTTTTAAATATTTTTGGCAATGCATTCCATAGTTGTGCACTTAAATAGAAAAAGTTGGATGCATACGTTGTTTTGTATTTGAGTCCTTTGCTGCTTGGGTAGTGAAGGTTTAGGTATGATCGTGCTGATCTTATTGTGTTTCTGGTTGGGAGGTCTATGAAGTCTGTCATGTATCCCGGGGCTTCACCGTAGATGATTTTATGAACCAGGGTGCAGATTTTGAAAGCGATAAGTTCTTTGATTGGGATCAGTGCAGTTTTTGTCGGAGTGGCTTGGCGCTTTGAAAACGTAGTTTTACCAAATATAAGCCTGGCTGCTGTGTTTTGAGCGGTCTGAAGTTTCTTTACGATTTGTTCTTTGCAGCCCACATAGATTCTGTTGCAGTAGTCTGCATGGCTCAGTACCATTGATTGTATCAAGTTGCGGAATATTTCCCTCGGGAAGAATGGTTTCACTCATTTAAGTTTCCACATTGAGTGGAACATTTTCTTTATGGTAGATTTCGCTTGGTTCTCTAGTGAAAGGTTCCGGTCAATTATTACTCCGAGAATTTTCAGGGTGTCTGCGATAGTGAGGGTGCAACCTGGGATGTTTATATTTGTGGGTTTGTATGTGTTGTATTGGGATGAGATGATAAGACAGTGTGTTTTTTCTGTGTTGAGTTTTAATTGGAGTACGTTTGCCCATGAGTTCATGATGTTCAGACTGAGCTCGATTTCATTGTTGATTTCAGCCAGATCGTGTTTGTAGGGGATATATATTGTGACATCATCTACGTATATGAATGGGTTGAGGCCTTGAATGGATAAGGACTTGGCTAGTGGGGTCATCATGAGGTTGAAAAGGATCGGTGATAGTGGTGATCCTTGCAGTCTGGTTTCCAAGGTGATGATATGTTTGCGCTAGCTTTCACTTGATATGTTCTTGTGGTTAGGAAGCCCTTGATCCATTTGAGTGTGGTTTCCGCTGATTTCAAAATAGTCTAGGAGTCTATTATTATGTTATGATTGACCACGTCGAAAGCACTGGACATGTCAAATTAGCTGTTGAGGTAAGACAGTGTGTAAACATTCATGGATACTGGTTGATAAAAATGAACATTCGGTTTCCCTATATGATATTTTAATTTTTCTTACTCATCTTAGAGAATCTCTTCCCTCTATAATGTACTTGATTGAACAGTTTGGTTCAAAGTCAGGATACACAGTAATATTTCTTGGATAGGAATAATTAGTACTATCAAATTACTGATTCTTCCTTGATTATTATTATTTGGTTTATTCAGCTTCCTATTAGGATTTCAACTTATTTCTTTTCTGAATTAAACAAGCATATGATTAAATCATATAGAAAAGGGAAAAAAAGAAGCTAGAATCAGTTATGAAACCTTGATGGTACCTAAAGGGAAAGGAGGTTTAGATTTCCCTTATTTATTATTAGTGTGCTGTATTAAGATCTTTACTTTTTTGAACAAATACAAAGGCTGACATTTTCTGGGTTAGGTTAGAAGTGTATTGGGCTCTCCCAATTCCTCTAGAAATACAAAAGAGGCAAGGTGTATAGAAACAGCATCCTTTTTAAGAGGTCAATTTCAAAATTACATCATTCTTTATATTTATCACTTCCATTAAACTTCATGTTATCATCAGTATGGCAGTGATATCTAGGATCATTACACAGGGAACCTTTTTGGATCCCTTTATGGGAATCTTTGCTTAAATGCTCAATCTCCAATGTTTTGTTATCTACAAAGGTATGACTTATTGAGGGATTCTATCACCCCTACATGTCTTAATCTTTGGGGCTTAGAAGATTCTGACCTTTGGTGTTGGAACTGTGGACAAGTTGGATCTTTTTTTACATCTTTGGTGGGAAAATATTTGGAAGCAAATTCAGTCCTTTTTACAACAAATTACAGGAAGAGATTCGCTGTATCATTACATTTGAGCCTCATGTTACTGGGCTTTAATATTAAAAATCCCTCTCTCTCTCTCTCTCTCTATATATATATATATATATAGATATAGATATATATAGATATATATATAGATATATATAGATCTATGATAAATAGTCTTTGTTAGATGCTAGATCTGTTATAGCCAGGGCATGGAGACATTCTCTTCCACCATCATCATAGAATGGCTCAATAAAGTTTGGATGATTCACAAATGGAAACATTTAAATCTGAACTGAAAGATCATATGGTAAATTTGATGAGAACTGGAATCCCTTTCTGCTTTGGACAACAAATATGTAACTTGTTTTGGATTTGATTTGTGCCTTCTTTACTTTTAGATATGATCTCATTTTCTATTCCATTTACTGTTAATGTTATGTAATGCTCTCAACTTAGAGATACCTGTTAACTTAATAAACAAGCAAAGAAAAAAGAAAAAACAGAAGAAAATGACCTTATTTAGATTTCGTAGTACTGTATATACAAAAAAAAACCCATTTTGTCTGCTACTGGGCAAAAACCATTGTCCTATACAAATTCAGTGTGCGTATTCCAAATCCGAAGTCAGAATTGTTGTAACACGTCAGGAAATTTTGTTATGCATAAGTTTGCCCAAATGAATTAAGCACTTGGAAAGCATTAAATAATTTTTACAGAACGAGTTTTACTCCAACAATTACCTGATCTACATCAAAGTTTTCGTAGTAAACAGTATATGAAAATGTAATGGAATAACAACATTTCAAAAAAGTCTCATATTCCACTTTAAAAGTCTTACTTCAGCAGGCCCAGTACTGTTAAAAGTTCTTCAGGCATCTGCTTTTGCGTTTGTGACCGGTCATTTTCCGCTGCAAAAACCAGCAATAGTCCCCCATCATGTTGGGATTCCAGCAGCCTTGATATCTGTTCTCCATTGTAGAAATTTCTTTATGGAACCTCTTTCCATGTCGTCACTATGTGTCCCATCTGTCACATTCTCAACCTCTCACTTTCCACTGCGACTATCCCTGCTGCCTTTAAACATGCTGTGGTCACACCTCTCCTTAAGAAGCCTTCACTCGACCCTACTTGTCCCTCTAATTACCGACCCATCTCCCTCCTTCCTTTTCTCTCCAAATTACTTGAGCGTGCTGTTCACCGCCGCTGCCTTGATTTTCTCTCCTCACATGCTATTCTTGACCCACTACAATCTGGTTTTCACCCTCTCCACTCAACCGAAACTGCACTTACTAAAGTCTCCAATGACCTATTACTGGCTAAATCCAGAGGTCAATATTCCATCCTCATTCTTCTTGATCTTTCCGCTGCTTTTGACACTGTCGATCACAGCATACTTCTCGATACCCTGTCCTCACTTGGATTCCAGGGCTCTGTCCTTTCCTGGTTCTCTTCCTACCTCTCCCTCCGCACCTTTAGTGTTCACTCTGGTGGATCCTCTTCTACTTCTATCCCTCTGCCTGTCGGCATACCTCAGGGTTCTGTTTTGGTCCCCTCCTCTTTTCTATCTACACTTCTTCCCTGGTTCATTAATCTCATCTCATGGCTTTTCCTACCATCTCTATGCTGATGACTCCCAAATCTACCTTTCTACCCCTGATATCTCACCTTGCATCCAAAACCAAAGTTTCAGCTTGCTTGTCTGACATTGCTGTCTGGATGTCTCAACGCCACCTGAAATTAAATATGACCAAAACAGAGCTTCTCATTTCCCCCCCCCCCCAAACCCACCTCCCTGCCCCCCCCCCCCCGTTTTCTATTTCTGTTGATGGCTCTCTCATTCTCCCTGTCTCCTCAGCTCGAAACCTTGGGGTCATCTTTGACTCTTCTCTTATTTATTTATTGCATTTGTATCCCACATTTTCCCACCTTTTTGCGGGCTCAGTGTGGCTCTCTCCTTCTCTGCTCATATCCAGCAGATTGCCAATGACCTGTCAATTTCTTTCTTTACAACATCCGTAAAATCCGCCCCTTTCTTTCCGAGCACTCTACCAAAACCCTCATCCACACCCTTGTCACCTCTCGTTTAGACTACTGCAATCTGCTTCTTGCTGGCCTCCCACTTAGTCACCTCTCCCCTCTCCAGTCGGTTCAAAACTCTGCTGCCCGTCTCGTCTTCCGCCAGGGTTGCTTTACTCATACTACCCCTCTCCTCAAGACCCTTCACTGGCTCCCTATCTGTTTTCGCATCCTGTTCAAACTTCTTCTACTAACCTATAAATGTACTCACTCTGCTGCTCCCCAGTATCTCTCCACACTCGTCCTTCCCTACACCCCTTCCCATGCACTCCGCTCCACGGATAAATCCTTCTTATCTGTTCCCTTCTCCACTACTGCCAACTCAAGACTTCACGCCTTCTGTCTCGCTGCACCCTACGCCAGAATAAACTTCCTGAGCCCCTACGTCTTGCCCCATCCTTGGCCACCTTTAAATCTAGACTGAAAGCCCACCTCTTTAACATTGCTTTTAACTCGTAACCACTTGTAACCACTCGCCTCCACCTACCCTCCTCTCTTCCTTCCCGTTCACATTAATTGATTTGATTTGCTTACTTTATTTATTTTTGTCTATTAGATTGTAAGCTCTTTGAGCAGGGACTGTCTTTCTTCTATGTTTGTGCACTGCTGCGTACGCCTTGTAGCGCTATAGAAATGCTAAATAGTAGTAGTAACTGGGTGGGAAAAAGTCAAGATGGGAATGTAAGAAATGCATTTTCAATGACATTCGGCAGCCAAGTTGTTCATATGCTTTAAGCATGTTGTCTACTAGTTCAGCATAGTTTTCAGCTCGTCTGTTCATAAGGAAGTTCTGCACTACTAGCACAAATGCATCCCAAGCTGCAAGTTCCAGAGGGTTGAGTTTTGTTCTGAATGTGTCATCATGCATTAGTTTGTTGATTTTGGGGCCAATAAAAATTTCGGCCTTTATTTTAGCCTCAGTTTTCAGTGTGCTAAACATCTCCTTCAAATACTGGAAACCACGTCCATCAAGATCAAGTGCAATTACAAAATGTTTTATTAAACCAAGTTTATTGTAAAGTGGTGGAAGATAAACTTGAAGTGGATTGACCAGTGATTTGTGTTGTACATTGTACCAACCAACTGTGTGCTCGAGAGTGAGAGGCCACTGTCATTTTGTAATGATTTTTGTCATCACAACTGTTCCATAGGCACAAGAAACACATATGCTTTGTGTACCCTAACTGTAGGCCAAGCAGCAGTGCTATCACTTTCAGGTCAGCACAAATATTCCATTTATATTCAGAGTATTTAATCATTTTCAAAATTAACTCCATAGAAGCATGGGTCTCTTTCATTCCAACCCCATGAGCCAATGGAACAAATTGTTTTTCCGTTACCATTGTGCAACAAGACAGCTTTCAAACTCGTTTTGCTAGAGACTATGAATAGCCTCCATTCATCAGGAACATGTGTACCATCTAACTCCATCATAAGACCATTTACATCAGTACAGAAACAGACATCGCTTTCCATTGCATAGTATGCAGCTAACTTGGTGTGTCGATGATGAAAGTGTGAAGTAGTAGTGCTTCATTGTAGCAAATTCATCCTGAAGTCTAGAAGCTAGCAGTTCTGACTTTTCTTTAGATAATGACAGATCTCTTACCAGATCATCTAAATCTGATTGGCTCAGCAAGTGCGGCTGACCCTCCAGTTGTTCTGGATCAGGAAATACATCATGCCAATCAACCTCTTCTTCTTCATCAGGATCAGAAGCGTCAGTTTCAACTGCCGTTCCTGCTGCAGGAGGGGCAGGCACTGGATTCTCTACATCGTGTGGTACTGGTTTAAGAGCAGACTCACAGTCAGGGTACACAATTTGTGACTTGTTTCTCTTTGAATATCCGGCGATTTTAGTCATGCAAAAATAAAAGTCTGAATGGTGATTTTTCTGCTCACGCCAAACCATTGGCACTGCAAAAGCCATTCTTTTACCATTCAACCACTGCATTAGTCCAGAGTAACACCAGTGCAACAAACATGAGGTGCCCAGCTTTTATCTTGATCTCCAATTTGACAGTCAAAGTAATACTTGTAAGCAAGGTGCACTCGCTTAGTCAGATTTTGCGCTGATCAGTGTATTTGCCACATATGTAGCAGAAATTGTCCGGATCGTTAACACATTTGCGTCTATCCATCTTGCCTTATATACTTACTGCTGACATCAGACAATAGACCTATCTGAGCGCGTCCGGACAGGTCCGGGCATGTCCGTTGGAATAGTTCCAATATATAATGCATTAATATTATAAGTGAATAGGTTTTGCATGTATAACTTAAAATCTAGACGTGCCAGGCAAATTCGGAGTTCATATTTGGAATCGGTGGGTTCAATTTAGTATAAATCACATGTTTTTCTCTCAGTAGCAAAATCATTGTTGCGTTGTATAAATCCTAAAATTTGTCTAATATTTCTCAAATTGAATTTTTGAAAAGTCCTTCATTCTCTCAGATTGTCAATTGCATTATCTCCCCCTCATTCCTGTGCATGCTTGGATTCAGATGTACTTCTGTATTTTACAGTACAGTTCTTCCTGCTCATGTTAGATTAGAATTTTTGTATCCAAAATTTAAATACAACCCCAAAATGTACTTTTTACTAAAGCGTTTGATGTTGTGGCATAGCTTTGGCTGTGGGGATGGGCTTCTAAACTGTGCCTGCTCATCATTGTTTACTATTCCATACTTTGTCTCACTGTCTTTATGTTTTGTCCTATGATCTGGTTTGCTTTTCTGCAATGTTCCTTTTATTGTCCTGCTGTCTGTTGTTCTAGTTATGTGCTATCCTATCGATACTGTGGAGTTCTTTTCTACCTTGATTTGATTTAGTGTAAACCGCTTTGCTATCTGTGCTAAAAGGTGGTACATTAAATACTAATAAAATAAATCATATTAACATGACAACCTGTAATGAAGGTCTTCACAAGTTACAGGTAAACCCCTAAACTGTAAGACAAAAATCATGAACTCCCTTTTCCAATTCCATTTTGTTTTTGTTCAAAATACACCCACAATGTAAACCAGGTGGTCTCTTATGTTTTGCCCTGGTGATTTTTATTTTTTAATTATTCATCAGCTCTTCCTACAAGTCAGAGTAAAATGATTGAGGGCTTCATCTACAAAGCCGGGCTAGTGATTCCTGCGTGGCAAACGAGAGGAAGCCCATAGGAATTGAATGGGCTTCTTCTCATTTGCTGCACCAAGAATCGGTAGCGCGGCTTTGTAAAAGAAGCCCTGAATTCAGTGGTGTAGCCACAGGTGGGCCTGGGCTCAGGCCCACCCAACAGTAGCACACATTTAGCAGTAGCAGTTGGGGATCCCAACCTCTACCAGCTTAAGACTTCCCCCTAATGGTAATGAAAACGCTACTCTCCACAATACTGGCACTTGCACATTCTCAGTTTTCAGTGCATGCTTGCTGCAGATTGCCAAGGTGCAAAGAAGCATCTTCTCGCCAGCTGAGATATTTTTTTGGTGGTGGTGGCAGGGGGAGGAGAGAGAACATTTGGTGCCCACCCACTTCTTGCCTAGGCCCACCCAAAATCTGTTGCCTGGCTACGCCCCTGCCTGAATTATCTTGGAATGTAAAAGTTTACAAATACAGAATATTTTATGATGGAGGTATACTGCAAAGACTTACTGAAATTATACAGAAACTGCATTTCTGGCCAACTTCTTTAATAAAATATCCCTGAGGTTCTCACTATAAAGCTCACAAGCATTCTGTGTGCTCTCCTTCGGAGAGATCATGACTATAGCGATATTCATTTTACTAAGTAGACTCGTAGAGCAAATAAGTTATATAAAATCACTTTCATTCATTACAGCTAAGACAGTTTTACTTAAATACTGAAACCACTTTATTAACAAGTTATAGATCATAATGCATTGTACATCCAGGCAGGTAACTGCTATTGTATATTACGAGTTACATTATTTAGATCAGAGGAATATTGTATTGAGTACCTTTTCCCTTGCTGCAGCTTGCTTCTCACGAAGATGCTTTTCCCTGCAGCGATCACACACCAAATACCAGGTGCTTCCTCCAACTCCACCATCACCACAGTTGCCTGCCCATCCTCCACAGAAGTGTCCAATACTATTATAGCCCTGGCCCCCAGCATACCGACCACAACCTTGAAAATGGTACAAAAAACACCAGAAGGTAAAACAATTCTTATTATCAAGCCCAAAAGCTAATTCACAGTTGATGAAAATTATTCATTTTTTTTCGGAGTATGTTAACTTTAAAGAAAGGGAACCTCAAAAACATTTTTAAAACATAAAACATTTGCTCAACATATAAACATTTAAACCTATCTAGTGAAAGTGTACCTACTTTTTTTCAAAATGTGAAGT